>NC_138161.1:128378420-128913342 GCF_964165515.1 Mesoplodon bidens
TTGTGACCAAAAAACACCCCCAAAATGGTATAAAGTTTAACTTTCAACATGACTAAAGAGCGGGAATTATAGAGCTATTTTCATCTTCATCCATGTGAAATGACAAAAGGCACAGTGATGGTGTGAGAGCTGAGTCTTCCATTAATTCTCAGTCCCCCACTAACCCCCTGAGTGACCGTAGGAAGTTATTTAAGCTCCCAGAGTCATGATGTCCTCATCTCTAGAAACTATCTTCATACAGCTTTCCTTGGATTCAGTGGGACTGTATATGTAATGGACCAGACAGAGTACTTGGTACATAATAGATGCTCAATAGATGTTATTTTTGTGTTTGATTTCCAAGGTTTGGTTTGGATGTGTAGGGTGTCAAATGCCTGCAAATGATTTGCTCCAGAGAGTTGCTAAACTATTTAATTCTTGCCAAGACTTTAATTGGAAGAAAATAATCCATTTTAGAACTTCTAACAAGTACTTATACATTGGAAACTTTCCAGTGTAGACTAAATTACTCTTAGCACATCTCTGGACAATTCCATGTCTTCCAAAATCTCTGTACCTTGACTATATTCATAGTGTAAATTCCTGAAACAGGCTTAAATAACTGATTGAGGAAAAGAAGAAAGAACGCCATACCATTACCAAGATTGGATTCAGGCTCCCACAAGCCTAATTACCTCCTTGAAAAGTACTCTTCTGTACTTTTTGGCTCCAGCCTCTTAACACAATTAGCTACAGCCTTGATTTTTGTTTCTGCTCATTACCTGTATGTTCTATCTTCAAAGGAGGTATGCATGGTAGATTATTACTTTTTCATCCAACACTGATACAGGCACAATTATATGATATTAACACTTACTCTTCAGAAGAAGTTTGTTTTGTAGAGTCCTTGATAATCAACTGTTCCTGATTTCATGATTTTGTTTAAGGACATGCCCAATGAAACACGTTTCTATTCTCCTGTCCTGTTTTTTCAGTCTGTTGATTGCTGCAGGTGCATTGTAAGCCATTAGGTCCTTCTCACATAATCACAATATTTCTCTTGGTATAACTGAAGTTACTGCATTTGTTACCTTCAAGAACAGTATAATTTTCAAAATGCACCACACTCAGTAGCTAGAATGACTTTAGTTTCCTTTATTCACAGAAAGAATATGGATGGCAGAAAGAATATTTAGGGTCTGTAGAGATTAAGTGGGTTAAGTAGATGTAATTAAGGCTGAGATTTTTGAATGACAATGATTTTATTATTTTAAAATGCTTTGCAGTGCCTCCTCGCTTGTAATTATTGTCTGTTTGGGCTTTTAAAAAATCCAATGCTCACCTGATTAAAATGGCAGTGCTAATTCTTATTCAGGCTGTTTGGTATTTCTGTTTCTACTGTGATGGATAAATCATTTAGAGGACATAACCCTTAATAACCTTTTTTTTTTTTTTTTTTTGCGGTATGCGGGCCTCTCACTGTTGTGGCCCCTCCCCTCTCCCGTTGCGGAGCACAGGCTCCGGACGCGCAGGCGCAGCGGCCATGGCTCACAGGCCCAGCCGCTGTGCAGCATGTGGGGTCCTCCCGGACCGGTGCACGAACCCGTGTCCCCTGCATCGGCAGACGGACTCTCAACCACTGCGCCACCAGGGAAGCCCCGCGGTAAGTTTTTCGAACAGAGAATTTTTTTTTTTTTTTTTGCGGTACGCGGGCCTCTCACTGCTGTGGCCTCTCCCGTTGCGGAGCACAGGCTCCGGACGCGCAGGCCCAGCGGCCATGGCTCACGGGCCCAGCCGCTCCGCGGCACGCGGGATCCTCCCGGACCGGGGCACGAACCCGTGTCCCTGGCATCGGCAGGCGGACTTTCAACCCTGCGCCACCAGGGAAGCCCCGCGGTAAGTTTTTTGAAGAGAGAATTTTTTTTTTTTTTTCGGTACGCGGGCCTCTCACTGCTGTGGCCTCTCCCGCTGCGGAGCACAGGCTCCGGACGCGCAGGCTCAGCGGCCGTGGCTCCCGGGCCCAGCCGCTCCGCGGCATGTGGGATCCTCCCGGACCTGGGCACGAACCCTGTCCCCTGCATCGGCAGGCGGACTCTCAACCACTGTGCCACCAGGGAAGCCCCCTTAATAACCTTTAACAAGACCTCAAACTGTAATCTGTCAGAATTATTCCCTGAATACAGTTCTTCCTTCGGCCTCTGCTGAACATTTATACAGCAATGAAATGTTAATAACTCCTAAGAGAGCTGGTAGGATTTTATTATATTTTAGAAGGAACAGTTATTTCTCTGAGAGCCCAGATTGGGTAGTCTATCCAAGGATCTCAACCTCAGAGACTTCTCTAGAAGTAGAATGATCCAGAAAAGCCACTTTGGATAGGCTTTCAAATTTTCATCTTTTCTAGAGAAACTACATTGATACTGATGACATAAAAATGATAGGAAGTGTACCTTTCTTGACTGTCATGTATAAAACAGGTGACTTCCCTGAATTTCCTCACTTATCACCCCACAAAACCCACATGTCTTTTTTCTTGGCCATCGTGTGATTATATGTCATAGTGCATCTGATCATAATACTTTGCCCATACAATCTAGCTACCTTGCACCAGAGTTAACAGAGGTAACCCTTAGGATTTCCATCTATAATAGTGCCAAGCTCAGTTTTTGTGTATAGATTTCATCAACGTTAGATTTTATCTCATCTGTCTATTTCTGTTCTCAATTCGATGCTGCCTAGAGACCCACAAGTGCGAGAACTTACGTTAGTCCTGCCTCAGTCCTCTAAGACTCCACTTTGTAGCAATGGGTAGGGCTTTAAAATCCCACTGAAACTTAAAAGGAAGGGAAAAACTCATGTGCTAAGTGTTATTTTAAAAGTAATTATCTCTTCTCAGAAGCTCCTTAATTTCCAAAATGATGTTTAGTTGCTTGGCTATTTACTATTTACTCAATGTGTGTCTTTTTCTTTAAGTTTTTATTGGAGTATAGTTGCTTTACAATGTTGTGTTAGTTTCTACTGTACAGCATCAATGTGTGTCTTAAACATGGACATGGGACAGTTATTTTGATTACTCAGATCTCTTCTTTCCTTTCACATGAGTTTTGAGATCTCTTTCTGATAGTAGAATTACAAGAAAATGTCCTCCATATAAATTCAATCCAAATCTAAAATCTGAATATATGTATACACTCAAATGTATATTCATATGTGTTTTGGTCACTTAATAGAGGGAGAGGGACCTACACCCGGTATTTGGTTTGAATGTTGAGACTGATGATGCCACACAAGCACCAAGAGAATCGAGAAAACTTGTTAAATAATGAGGCTTTGGGGAGAGAGCAGGGTGCCTCCCAAGTAGTTCCAAAAGTCACTTGGGAGTGTAGGGAAAGGAGACTAGCTTGGGGGTTTTATGGTGGTTAGGATGTGGGGCTGCTGTGGGAATTCCTGTGTATGGCTTGAACGTCCCGCAGGAGCCACAAGAGGGCGCACCAGTCTTGCCGGCTTGCCCAACTGCGGGGCAAAAGGGGGAAAAAGAGGGGAGAGCCTTAGAAGCTGTCAGCAGGCAACCTCAAAAAATAGGGTCAGTCTCTTACTACAGTATTACACGTGCATAAACACATAGCACAGACCTGAGTACACCTACCTACTCCTGCAGTCTCCTTTACCTTATCTTCCCGTAAGATTTCTGTGCATTTCAAGGACTTAGGTTCCTGTGATCACCCTTGGCTCGTAATTCCTGCTCCCTTGCGATTCTGACTTGCATCTCATCTCCCAAGGCTATTGGTGTCTTTCCACTTGGGTTGATCAAGATGCAGAATTCAGACCTTCTACGTGACTGAAACAATAGCTAAAAGAAAAATGTCCCACTTCCACAAGACATTTGCCTTTGTGTCATACTATTGTAAAAGTTTGATATTTCAAAACTTTTCTCTCAAGAAAAGAGAGTAATAGGTAGATTACTATCCCCCCATTGGTGGGAATTCACCACACCTCTAAGAAGGCAGAAGTGCCTGTGTGAATTTTTTCTCTATGACATAAAAAAAAAGCTGTCCCCCTTTGATTATATGAGATTATAAATCTAAGTAATCTAGTAAACACACACACACACACACACACACACACACACCCCAACACACGCAGACAAATGCTGACACGTGGTCTGCTGATCTTGTTTGTTTCCTTGATGCTAAATGAGGAAACTTCACACAAACTTGTCTTAGACTCCGGAGACTCAGAAATTCTGATAGTCCCCTCTAGAAAATGAAGCTGAAAATCACAAAAGATCTCTCTAAATTAAATGTCATTTGTATGAAATTCATAAAGTAGAGTTCTAACAGAAGGTACCCAAATTCTCTTTTCCTCTAAACTTCTTTTCTCAGGGAAAAAAACCCAAACAGAACCATTTCTGTTTATTCCTACAACATATATTCACATCTCACGTTCGCTAATGAACTGTGGAACTTAGAGGTAAATGACTTTAACTACGTGTCAGCTTAGCATTATGAGTTGAATTAATTTGTAAACATTAAGCTTCTGCTCCTCTCTTGTAAGGGTGTCATTGCTGAGCATTGACCATGAGTGACAGGTCTGGAAGTTTCAGACAGCTGCTTCCTCCCCTAATGTAACTCCCAGCAAGATTCCTGCTGAAGAGGACAGGCTGATAAATGTACTGGCTTGAGCTTTGTCTTAGTCAGAATGTAAATAATTTGGATGATTCAAATATAAATTTCAAGGTTTATTTTTCCCCAATTTTAGGACATATGGTTTTAGAAATAGCTTACCCATCTTTTATGGAAGCAAATAAATATTTTGCATGATGAAGAAGCTTCATAGTTCCTTCTAGAAAATATCCAAGGTTAAAATGAGCCTGCCTCACCCAAATTTGCCAAAATATTAGGAAATGATTTTATAGGAAAAAAGTTATAAACATCAGTTTCACATGTTAAATATAAAAATCAAAAATGTTACCTTGAGCTTAAAATAATATATGTCAGTGATTAATGATGGATCTGTTTTCTCTTTTATTACTATTCTTTGTAAGTAATTTCTTCAGTTGATAACAATTAAATGACTAGAAGTGGTTTATTGCAAAATGTTCTCAAGGATCCAAATGAATCAATTAATCTTTATAATTAAGCATTTTACTTGCTCTCTCCCTGAAAAAGAAAAAATGATATTAAAACAGATTTTACATCCTGATATGTCCTTTAACCCAAACTAATGCTGACTGGAGAAACCAGCTGCATAATTTCTTTCATAATAAGAGTTTTTGTGGATTTAAATAATGGTGAACAAATTATATTTAAAAAATTATAAAGAGTGATAAAACTGGCTAACCAGAATTTGAAATTGACTAAGACCAGTGGTATTTGTCTTGAGCATCCCAAGGTTTTCTCAAGATCACCAGAGTCAGAAAGACCTCTTTTGAATTCTTGGTTAATTATTAAAGCTCTGTTTGGCAGTGTATTGTCCTCTCTGTGCTTCAGTTTCCTCACCTCCCAAATGGACATAAAAATGCCTACTTCAATAGTTGAGTTGTGAGAATTAACTATAATAAAATGATTTTAAGAAAAAAGCAAGCACAGTGCCTAGTTCACTGTGGCACTTAGTACATAGTATCTATTATCATTATGGTACAATTGCATTTTCCGGCTGATACTAAAACTACAGGATATTTTTTCTTCACTTCTAAACATACATATTTTCTGAACTAATTATCAACTTGATAGCAAGACAACTTTTAAGACTCTCTGGTTTGTACATGTCTCAAATATATACTTTATACATACAGTATTCTCTCTTTCTCTCCTTTTAATGCTCAAATGCACATAATACAAAGAAGCTCTCACACACACAAAAAGAAAAGAATATCTCTTCTTCCTGTTCTGAGAATTTTTTATTGCAGGTAATAAAATATTTTACAGAGAATTTATGTTATATATAAGTTACAAAACTTTTATCCCAAAAGATAAGCCAAATATAATTGAATTTAAGAAAGTTCCCCTCTTAAGAAAGCCCCTGCAGATGTGAGTAAGATTATCCTTACAACTTCACCAGTTTCTAGGCCAAGTTTAACAAATTAATATGGTGGAATAATAATTTGAGATGTTCTTTTGGTCTAAGAGATATGATGAAGGGACATCTGAAATCAAGGAGAGATCAAGAGGGAAACTCCTTAGCTTTTTGATACAACTTACCATCAAAGTTTGACAGGCTAATTTAGGAAGTGACCAGTTATCAGCCAGAGCTAGTTTTCCCTACTTCCATCCTGTTCCAGACCAGATAAAGCTTGTATAAAGTGAGGAGGGAAATTGAGAGTATTTTGACATTGGTGGTTCTCTACGCCTTTCTTCCCATCTTCACCCCAGGATGTGTCTGTGTGGACTTTGGATTAGCAGTAGAACATCTCAGAACCATTTGAGGATGATCCAAGAGCTAAGGAGGACTGTGAATCATCAGTCCCTTATGGACTCTGGCGATTGCCAGCCTTGCTGATGTCCTCCCACCACATGGTGTGAAAGCTAGTATCCAGAAGTCTGTGAGGAGTGTTGGAAACAAGTCGTAGCTTCAGAGCACCACAGAGGGGTGTGCGAGAGTAGCCAAGACTTGTCTGTGTTCAAGAGGAAGTGTACCTACCTGAAACTAGCACAACATTGTCAATCAACTATATTTCAATTAAAATTTTAAAAAAGAGAAAGCGTACACAGGTGTATGAGAGGATAATTAATGTAAGCATGGAGTTGGTTCCTTCAGCCAAGATGAGAGGCTCTGTAGCAGGAAATGTGTGCAAAGCTGTCCTTGCCAGGCACTGGTTGGGAATGCAGTCATCACAAAAGGATGCCAGTGTGGACTGGGCAGTGTGAAAGCTCAGCCACTAAATTGACTATGTTTTTTGGGAGTGACTAGGCTCAGGTAGGTTTTATGTTTTTTACATCAAGCAGAATGAGTGCTTTTTTTCTCTTTCTTTCTTTCTTTCTTTTTTGAGGGCTTTGAATAAAGAAAGTTAATTTGTAGGAAAAATAAAGGTATATTTTTGCACATATGCTATTTGAAGAAGGTTAGTGGTACCTGGGCGAAAGAAGCCAGGATCCTTACCCAGGTCTTTGATCCCAGAGCCAAGGGTAGGAAAGGCAAGGTAAATTCCATATTTTCCATCCCCAAATTATACCAATTTTCAGAACTGAGGCTCCCAATAATTTAACTTTTGTTATTATTTTTCTATATTCTCCAAGTTGAATGATTTCACCTACCAAACAAATTACATATGTCAAGTAATCATTAATTCATATTTCAAATATTAAACCAAAAGGTATATAGCTAATTTTCAATGCTTCTCAACAGTGTGAGTTGATTGAATCCTTCCAGGGCCAATGAAACTTATTTGTGTTCACATCTTTCACCTTATCATGGCAAAGGAAAGATGATTTTCTCTTGGAAAATTACTAGACTCCTAAAATTCCAACCACATTCTCAGTTTGAATGTGAAGGAATGGTGAAAGGTGAATGGTGAAAGGCTCATATAGTGGACAGATGGTACATAGCCAAAAAAGGGAGAGGTAAAGAGGATAGATTACTCTCATTGTTAATAATTAGAATTTGAACGTAAGAAAAGAACTCAAAGGTGTATTTAAAACTTTGCAGAACCATCTTATCCAAATACACATAAAGTAAGCTAACAGGGAGGAAAACTGTGAAACGATTGTTGGGAATTTTTTTTTTTAAGATTTAATTTTATTTATTTTTGGCTGCATTGGGTCCTCGCTGCTGAGCGCGGGCTTTCTCTAGTTGAGGCAAGCGGGGGTTACTCTTAGTTGCAGTGCACGGGCTTCTCCTTGCGGTGGCTTCTCTTATTGCAGAGCACAGGTTCTAGGCATGCGGGCTTCAGTAGTGGTGGCGCACGGGCTTAGTTGCTCTGCGGCATGTGGGATCTTCCTGAAGCAGGGATCGAACCCATGTCCCCTGCATTGACAGGCGAATTCTTATCCACTGTGCCACCAGGGAAGTCCCTGGGAATATTTTTAATTACATAACTCATTGTTCCCTATACAATATCTTATTTGAAAAAATTTCTCTTCTGTAAAACCTTGGCTTTCTTTAGGTCACTGCTTTGTTTCTCTCTCTTTTTTTAAAGAGCAATTTTAGATTTACAGAAAAATTGAGAGGAGTATACAGAGGTTCCCATATATCCTCTGTCGCCACACATACACAGCTTCCTCCATTTTCAATATTATTCACCAAAGTGGTACATTTGTTACCAAAGATGAACCTACACTGACACATCATAATCACCCAGAAGTCCATAGTTTACTTGAGTTTCACTCATAGAGTTGTATATTCTTTTGGTTCGGACAAATGTATAATGACATATCCGTCATTATGCTGTCATACAGAGTATTTTCACTGCTTTAAACAATCCTCTGTGCTCCGCCTATTCATCCTTCCCCACCCTCTACCCTGACAACCACTAATCTTTTTACTGTCTCCATGTATGTCATATGGTAAGAGAATGACATTATGGAAAAGACAAAAGTATGGTAAGACTATGTTTAGTTTTGTAAGAAACCACCAAACTGTCTTCCAAAGTGACTGTGCCATTTTGCATTCCCACCAGCAATGGATGAGAGTTCTCACTGCTCCACACAGTCACCAGCATTTGTTGTTGTCATTGTTCTGGATTTTGGACATTCTAATAAGTGTGTAGTGTATCTCACTGTTGCTTTAATTTGCATTTCCCTGATGACATATAATGTGGAACACTTTTTTCATATATTTATTTGCTATCTATGTATCTTCTTCAGTGAGGCATTTGTTAAGGTCTTTAGCCCGTTTTTTGATTGGGTTGTTTGTCTTGTCATTGTTGAGTTTTAAGCATTCTTTGTATAGTTTGAATAGCAGCCCTTTATCAGATGTGTCTTTTGTAAATATTTTCTTCCAGTCTGTGGCCTGTCTTTTCTATTTCTTGGCATTGCCTTTCATTAAGCAGAAGTTTTTAATTTTAGAGAAGTCCAGCTTATCAATTATTTCTTTCATGTATTGTGTCTTTGATGTTATATCTAAAAAGGCATCACCATACCCTGGGTCATCTAGGTTTTCTTCTGTGTTGTCTTCTAGGAGGTTTATAGTTTTGCATTTTATAGTTAAGTCTATGATTCATTTTAAGTTAATTTTTGTGAAAGTTGTGAGGTCTGTGACTAGATTCTTTTTTCTTTCTTTTTCTTCTTGCATGTTGATGTCCAGTTGTTTCAGCAGCACTTGTTGAAGAGGCTATCTTTGCTCCATTGTATTGCCTTTGCTTCTTTGTCAGAGATCAGGTGACTATATTTATGTGGGTCTGTTTCTGGGTTCTATTCTGTTCCACGGGTCTATTCTTTTACTGTAGCTTTATAGTAAGTCTTGAAGTCGAGTAGTATTAGTCCTTCCATTATGTTCTTCTTCAATATTGTGTTGGCTATTCTCGGTCTTTTGCCTCTCCAAATAAACTTCAGAATTGGGTTGTCTATACGCATTTCTCTTTTCATGTGAGTAATTCAACTCAGTCAATCTTTTCACCTTGGTTGCCTGGAAAAAATCAGTGTAAGGTATATTTGCTTATTCACTGGAATTCTGTTCATCCTTATGGTTGGAATTTGATTTTCTTCTCTAAGTCTTGTTTTTCCCCTTTCACTTACTTTTATTTTCTGAGTCATAATGAAATAAATATAAACATGAATCACAGAGTCAACCCAACTTTAATAAGCCCATCATTTACCTTCCTCACAGTGAGGAAGGCCCCCGAGTCAATCAACTTGGGAGCTAAGGGTCTGATTCCTATTCTCTCCTTCAACCACACTTCATTCTTAGTTGTTCTGACTTAGGAAAGGAGTCGGTCTTCTTCACAAGGTAAGAGGGAAAACAGACTGCTGGGTGATCACCCTTTTCAAGGGGGGTGTTGCCTTACAGGTTCATATTGACGAACTCCTCAATAACCCTGATTTTCCCTGCATGAGCACTACTGTTGCATTGGAGAGATTCCTCACATTCTGCTCTTTGTCTGCCTTTCTCTTGGTGTGCTCTTGAACCTGAGTTGCTCCCTCATTGATAACATGTAAATAAGATCCAAAACCACACAGTAAGACGTGCAGAACAGACAATGGCTTGAAATGCCTGTTTTGATATGATCTCTATACTAAAGGACAAAGTTAATCTGCACAAATATCAAACACTGGTGACCTATTGGTAAACAAACAAACAAAAAAAGATTGGTTCACTTATTTTCCCAGTGAAAGTCTGAGTGCCTCTATTCAGTGTCAACTTTCTTGTATATTTCCTCAAATTCCTAATGAGATAAAAGAGCTACTAATCATAGCTAACATTTTGAGCACTTACTATGTGCCACATACTGTACTATGTACTTTATATTTATTTCACTAAATCTTCTTGACAATTCAGTGAAGTGTTGGTGTCATTTACTCATTTTCAGATGACAAAACTGATTCAAAAGAATATTAACATTTTTCCCTAAATTATAATCTAATAATTGAAAAGCAAGGATTTGAATCTAGGTAGACTCTAAACTTTTAAGTTTGTGTTCTTATTCACTTATTAAATGGCCTCTAGCCCCAAACTATTCTTAACTACTTGAATATACTTCACATAGTCCTCAAAGAATCAAGACTGTGCTCTAAAATCACTAGTATTGAAATCATATGCATGACCAACATTCATTAACATTTTGCATGTTATTTAGTCTCCGAAAACCTTTCCCTTGAAGGCTCATGTTCATCCTTCAAGGCTCCAAATTCCTTCCTCAGTGAAGCCTCCCTGACTTCCTCCAGATAGTATCTGTTGCCCTGTCCTCTGTGCTTAGTAGCTTGTTCAAACCTTGTGATAGAACTTAACCCCATAATTACAAGACTTTTTTAAGGCAGCTAGGCTGTTCTATTTCTTTGGTACCTGGTAAGTGCTAGATAGATTTTTCTAATATAAACACATTGAAATTCTTCAAGCCAAAAAAAAAAAATCATCCTTCTGGTAAGGAATTCAGAGAGAAGAATAGATAGTGAATATACTTTTTGGAGCAAGGAAAAGAATAAATACATATAATTTATGTATAACTAAAACAGGTTAAATCTCAAAGAGATGGAAGAATACTGTTGAATTCAATATCTATTTCCTAACCTACAGCAACATACTTCCCTCAAAATATCCCACAAAAGAGCAGAATTCTCCAGAATACCTTCTGGCTCTTCACAAGAACTGAGGAGCTGCACAGTACTCCCTTCATCTTCAAGGTCAGGCCCCAGGTTTGGAGGACTTCCTAGATCCCATCAAACACCAACACTGACATCTGCTGGAAATGCACTCTGCCCACATTTCCTGCAGTTGGTTAAAAAGAAAAAAAAAAAAAAGTGCACAGAAACAAACTTATAAGAAACTACCTAAAAAATACCTCAGAACCCAAACAAGAAGCTAATTTATCAAGCAAATGTGAGCTTCAACAACCTGGGGTATTTCTTTTACTGAGACTATAATCTTGACAAACAAATTTTTGGAGTAACATGGCCATAGATTTATGACTCTGGATTACTAATTCTTATATACATATCCTTAGCTTGGCCTCCAAAATGTATTTAATATTTTTTTAAAAGAAAAATAAGATGCATATCTTTGCAATTAATTTCTACCTTGCTTTTCATACATAGCATGGTTCATGCTCTCTGGATCAGAGAAACTACTAAATCATTTTGAGGCCTCAGTTTTCATGGATATGGAGAGCATAGTTTTGGCGAATAGTTTGTTGCTATGGTTTGTATCATTCTACCTGTTCTCTTACGTTTTCTTTCTGCCGTCTCACTTGTGATACTAATTAGGTATTTGGGAAATAGTCAAACTGAAGAAGAATATACTTTCCTCCATTTATTTATTTATAAATTTAAAGTTAATCCGATGTGAAGTATTTCTTTCTACACTTATTTTTCCTATTTATGAAAACGTTTTGATAAGAGAAAAAATTCTGCAACTCAAAAAAATTATTTTGTTTTATTTTTCAGGAAGACAATCCAAAAACTTGTATGTTTAAAATTGGTTACCTATAAAAATTAAATCCTAGCTTCCTAGCATGAATCTTCCATGTTAAAAGATGTTCGTGTTTTCTTCTAAATTTACCTCATAAGTTCCTTTCTGGGGAAGTAAGCTACTTATTCTGTCCCTTTTTTGCTTTTCAGCCTTTTTCTCTATTGTAAAATGTGATGAATATACAGAAAAAGCGTATAAAACACAAGGGTATAGCTTAATGCCTTATAATAAAATGAGCACTCATGTAACTACCACTCAGCTCAGGAAATAAAACATGACCAACACGTTTACAAAAACCCTAGCTACCGGGGCTTCCCTGGTGGCGCAATGGTTGAGAGTCTGCCTGCCGATGCAGGGGACATGGGTTCGTGCCCCAGTCCGGGAAGATCCCACATTCTGCGGAGCGGCTAGGCCCGTGAGCCATGGCCGCTGAGCCTGCGCATCCGGAGCCTGTGCTCCTCAACGGGAGAGGCCTCATTAGTGAGAGGCCTGCGTACCACCAAAAAAAAAAAAAAAAAAACCTAGCTGCCCCTTCTCAGTTACAATCCACACCCTTGCTTTTCTTTACATTTTAACTCCTAAATATACATCTCTTAACACTACAGTGTTGCTGGGATTTTAATTTTGTGTAAATGGGATCAGAGTGCACGTTGGCTTTTATGTTGGCTTCATTCAGTCAACATTCTGTGAGTTTTATCCATGTTGTTGCATGTAGCTGTGATCTGTTTATCTTTACCGCTCAATGTTATTCCATTTTACTAATATATCACCAGTTGCTCATCCAATCTATTGTTGGTGGATATTTGGGTCATTTCTGATTTGAGGCTGTTTCTGATTCTAATGCTTCTAAAAGCATTCCTATGTCTTGTGATGCATTTACAGGCATTTCTGTTAGATATAAACCTAAGAGTCGATTTGCTGGGTCATAGGGTATATGGGTCTTCAACTTCCACACGTAACACCAAATCTTTTATTAAAATGGTTGTACCGATTTGTAGTCTACCCAGCAGTATATGAGTGTTTCATTTACTTCACGTCCTTGCCAACACCTGATACGGTCAGACTTTCTCATTTTAGCCATTGGGGAGGGTTTGTAGTGGTATCTCATTTTGTTTTTAACTTGCATTCAATATCCTTTTTTTTATAAATTACCTACATAAGTCCATTGCTCATTTTCCTAATGGGTTGTCAATCTTTTTTCTTAGAAATTTCTAGAAGTGTCTGAACAACCTGGCAGCCTTGCAGCCGAAGTTGGACCACTGTGCAGTCCTGTGCATCTGCAGGTTCCTGCTCCAGCACCTGCCAGGCAACATCAAGGCACTCTTCTGCAAGCCCAGCAAGGTGAGTACAGCGAGGCCATCCTCTTCCTGAGGGCAGCCCTGTAGTTGGAATCTTCCAACAAGACCATCCACACCAAGCTCTCAAAGCTAGTGAGGAAGCATGCCAACCAGCAGAGCACAGAGACCACCCTATACCCAGAAATGCTGGGCAACCCCACACAGCTGAGTACCAAGTATCCTGCCAAGGGGGCCTGGTCCATCCCATGGAAGAGGCTTTTTGGGGAGAATGCTGTTGCCCTTGGGGGCATGGCTCTCTCTGTGGTCATCGCTGCCAGGAACTGACTGCCCAGGTGGCTGCCCCCTGCCACTGCCTCCTTGCACTGTGGACCCCACCCCATGCGCCCTAACTCTCCCAGGCTCCCTATCCACTGCTCTCTCTGACCTGGCCCCCTCCTCCAGTTTGGAGGCAGTAACGTTTGGGGATCCCCTGGCCCAGAGCACAGAAGGGACTGAGACCCTATAGGAGGACAGTGACGCAGAGCAGAACCTCACGTCCAGCTTGGAGGGCAGGGACCCTCCACCCTCAGACACAATTCCCACCCTGACCCCAGCCACCTGGGCATCTGGTTTCTAGGAGGCCCTAAGAATTCATTATCTTCATTCTAACCATCATGATGTCTCATCCCCAACAGCTGGTTTTCCTGTTTCTAGTTTTGCCTTCCCAAATCTTCTGCCCGTGGCAACCAGAATGCCCCATCTGTCCATAACTGCACTCTGAAAGTAGAAACACTTTACTGAGGTTTCTATGACCCCATTCCGGTCTCTCTCTCCAGCTTTCCCATTGTCTCTGCTCACATTTCATGTGATAATGACTTAACGTTTGTTGAAGCCTTTCGACTCGTGCCTTGTCCTCATCTCCTCTGTGCCTTAGCTAAAGTGGCCTTTTCTGCCTGGGATGTTTTTCCGGCCTCTTTGACTAAATGCAATGGTTCATCTCTTGGCACCTCCCCTAGAGAACTTCCCAGAACACCCCAAGATAGATGTTGTGCCTGATGCCACCAATTGCCCTATCCCCTAAATGTTCCTAGGTCTTATGTTACTGCTTTTGTACCTTTCTCCTCATCTGAAGAGTCCTCCATCAGGGCAGGAATAGTGCCTCACTCGTTTGTCTCCATGTGCTAAGTGCTAGCACGTGCTTAGCCTAGAGGAATCATCGGGTAAATATTTGAGGGTTTTGTTTTTTTTTTACATCTTTGTTGGAGTATAATTGCTTTACACTGGTGTGTTAGTTTCTGCTTTATGACAAAGTGAATCAGTTATACATATACATATGTTCCCATATCTCTTCCCTCTTGCGTCTCCCTCCCTCCCACCCTCCCTATCCCACCCCTCCATGCGGTCACAAAACACCGATCCGATCTCCCTGTGCTATGCGGCTGCTTCCCACTAGCTATCTACCTTACGTTTGGTAGTGTATATATGTCCGTGCCTCTCTCTCGCTTTGTCACAGCTTACCCTTCCCACTCCCCATATCCTCAAGTCCATTCTCTAGTAGGTCTGTGTCTTTATTCCTGTTTTACCCCTAGGTTTCTTCATGACATTTTTTTCCCTTAAATTCCATATATATGTGTTAGCATACAGTATTTGTCTTTCTCTTTCACTCTGTATGACAGATTCTAGGTCTAGCCACCTCATTACAAATAGCTCAGTTTCGTTTCTTTTTATGGCTGAGTAATATTCCATTATATATATGTGCCACACCTTCTTTATCCATTCATCTGTGGATGGACACTTAGATTGCTTCCATGTCCTAGCTCTTCTAAATAAAGCTGCAGTGAACATTGTGGTACATGACTCTTTTTGAATTATGGTTTTCTCAGGGTATATGCCCAGTAGTGGGATTGCTGGGTCATATGGTAGCTCTATTTGTAGTTTTTTAAGGAACCTCCATACCGTTCTCCATAGTGGATGTACCAATTCACATTCCCACCAACAGTGCAAGAGTGTTCCCTTTTCTCCACACCCTCTCCAGCATTTACTGTTTCTAGATTTTTTGATGATGGCCATTCTGACTGGTGTGAGATGATATCTCATTGTAGTTTTGATTTGCATTTCTCTAATGATTAATGATGTTGAGCATTCTTTCCTGTGTTTGTTGGCAGTCTGTATATATTCTTTGGAGAACTGTCTAGGTCTTCTGCCCATTTTTGGATTGGGTTGTTTGTTTTTTTGTTACTGAGCTGCATAAGCTGCTTATAAATTTTGGAGATTATTCCTTTGTCAGTTGCTTCATTTGCAAATATTTTCTCCCATTCTGAGGGTTGTCTTTTGGTCTTGTTTATGGTTTCCTTTACTGTGCAAAAGCTTTGAACTTTCATTAGGTCCCATTTGTTTATTTTTGTTTTTATTTCTATTTCTCTGGGAGGTGGGTCCAAAAGGATCTTGCTGTGATTTATGTCATAGAGTGTTCTGCCTATGTTTTCCTCTAAGAGTTTGATAGTGTCTGGCCTTACATTTAGGTCTTTAATCCATTTTGAGCTTATTTTTGTGTATGGTATTAGGGAGTGATCTAATCTCATACTTTTACATGTCCCTGTCCAGTTTTCCCAGCACCACTTATTGAAGAGGCTGTCCTTTTTCCACTGTACATTCCTGCCTCCTTTATCAAAGATAAGGTGACTATATGTGCGTGGGTTTATCTCTGGGCTTTCTATCCTGTTCCATTGATCTGTCTTTCTGTTTTTGTGCCAGTACCATACTCTCCTGATTACTGTAGCTTTGTAGTATAGTCTGAAGTCAGGGAGCCTGATTCCTCCAGCTCCGTTTTTCGTTAAGATGGCTTTGGCTATTCAGGGTCTTTTGTGTTTCCATACAAATTGTGAAATTTTTTGTTCTAGTTCTGTGAAAAATGCCAGTGGTAGTTTGATAGGGATTGCACTGAATCTGTAGATTGCTTTGGGTAGTAGAGTCATTTTCACAATGTTGATTCTTCCAATCCAAGAACATGATATATCTCTCCATCTATTTGTATCATCTTTAATTTCTTTCATCAGTGTCTTATAATTTTCTGCATACAGGTCTTTTGTCTCCTTAGGTAGGTTTATTCCTAGATATTTTATTCTTTTTGTTGCAGTGGTAAATGGGAGTGTTTTCTTGATTTCACTTTCAGAGTTTTCATCATTAATGTATAGGAATGCCAGAGATTTCTGTGCATTAATTTTGTATGCTGCTACTTTACCAAATTCATTGATTAGCTCTAGTAGTTTTCTGGTAGCATCTTTAGGATTCTCTATGTATAGTATCATGTCGTCTGCAAACAGTGACAGCTTTACTTCTTCTTTTCCGATTTGGATTCCTTTTATTTCCTTTTCTCCTCTGATTGCTGTGGGTAAAACTTCCAAAACTGCGTTGAATAAGAGTGGTGAGAGTGGGCAACCTTGTCTTGTTCCTGATCTTAGTAGAAAAGCTTTCAGTTTTTCACCATTGAGGACGATGTTGGCTGTGGGTTTGTCATATATGGCCTTTATTATGTTGAGGAAAGTTCCCTCTATGCCTACTTTCTGGAGGGTTTTTATCATAAATGGGTGTTGAATTTTGTCAAAAGCTTTCTCTGCATCTATTGAGATGATCATATGGTTTTTCTCCTTCAGTTTGTTAATATGGTGTATCACGTTGATTGATTTGCGTATATTGAAGAATCCTTGCATTCCTGGAATAAACCCCACTTGATCATGGTGTATGATCCTTTTAATGTGCTGTTGGATTCTGTTTGCTAGTATTTGGTTGAGGATTTTTGCGTCTATGTTCATCAGCGATATTGGCCTGTAGTTTTCTTTCTTTGTGACATCCTTGTCTGGTTTTGGTATCAAGGTGATGGTGGCCTCGTAGAATGAGTTTGGGAGTCTTCCTCCCTCTGCTATATTTTGGAAGAGTTTGAGAAGCATAGGTGTTAGCTCTTCTCTAAATGTTTGATAGAATTCGCCTGTGAAGCCATCTGGTCCTGGGCTTTTGTTTGTTGGAAGATTTTTAATCACAGTTTCAATTTCAGTGCTTGTGATTGGTCTGTTCATATTTTCTATTTCTTCCTGATTCAGTCTTGGCAGGTTGTGCATTTCTAAGAATTAGTCCATTTCTTCCAGGTTGTCCATTTTATTGGCATAGAGTTGCTTGTAGTAATCTCTCATGATCTTTTGTATTTCTGCAGTGTCAGTTGTTACTTCGCCCTTTTCATTTCTAATTCTATTGATTTGAGTCTTCTCCCTTTTTTTCTTGATGAGTCTGGCTAATGGTTTTTCAATTTTGTTTATCTTCTCAAAGAACCAGCTTTTAGTTTTTTTGATCTTTGCTATCATTTCCTTCATTTCTTTTTCATTTATTTCTGATCTGATCTTTATGATTTCTTTCCTTCTGCTAACTTTGGGATTTTTTTGTTCTTCTTTCTGTAATTGCTTTAGGTGCAAGGTTAGGTTGTTTATTCGAGATGTTTCCTGTTTCTTAAGGTAGGAGTGTATTGCTATAAACTTCCCTCTTAGAACTGCTTTTGCTGCATCCCATAGGTTTTGGGTCGTCGTGTCTCCATTGTCATTTGTTTCTAGGTAATTTTTGATTTCCTCTTGATTTCTTCAATGATAACTTCGTTATTAAGTAGTGTATTGTTTAGCCTCCATGTGTTTGTATTTTTTACAGATCTTTTCCTATAATTGATATCTAGTCTCATAGCGTTGTGGTCAGAAAAGATACTTGATACAATTTCAATTTTCTTAAATTTACCAAGGCTTGATTTGTGACTCAAGATATGATCCTGGAGAATGTTCCATGAGCACTTGAGAAAAATGTGTATTCTGTTGTTTTGGATGGAATGTCCTATAAATATCAATTAAGTCCATCTTGTTTAATGTATCATTTAAAGCTTGTGTTTCCTTATTTATTTTCATTTTGGATGACCTGTCCATTGGTGAAAGTGGGGTGTTAAAATTCCCTACTATGAATGTGTTACTGTCGATTTCCCCTTTTATGGCTGTTAGTATTTGCCTTATGTATTGAGGTGCCCCTATGTTGGGTGCATAAATATTTACAATTGTTTGTTATATCTTCTTCTTGGATCGATCCCTTGATCATTATGTAGTGTCCTTCTTTGTTTCTTCTAAAGGTCTTTATTTTAAAGTCTATTTTGTCTGATATGAGAATTGCTACTCCAGCTTTCTTTTGATTTGCATTTGCATGGAATATCTTTTTCCATCCCCTCACTTTCAGTCTGTATGTATCTCTAGGTCTGAAGTGGGTCTCTTGTAGACAGCATATATATGGGTCTTGTTTTTGTATCCATTCAGCTAATCTGTGTCTTTTGTTGGGAGCATTTAGTCCATTTACATTTAAGGTAATTATCGATATGTATGTTCCTATTCCCATTTTCTTAATTGTTTTGGGTTCGTTATTGTAGGTCTTTTCCTTCTGTTGTGTTTCTTGCCTAGAGAAGTTCCTTTAGCATTTGTTGTAAAGCTGGTTTGGTGGTGCTGAATTCTCTTAGCTTTTGCTTGTTTGTAAAGATTTTAATTTCTCCATCGAATCTGAATGAGATCCTTGCTGGGTAGAGTAATCTTGGTTGCAGGTTTTTCTCCTTCATCACTTTAAATATGTCCTGCCAGTCCCTTCTGGCTTGCAGAGTTTCTGCTGAAAGCTCAGCTGTTAACCTGATGGGGATTCCCTTGTGTGTTATTTGTTGTTTTTCCCTTGCTGCTTTTAATATGTTTTCTTTGTATTTAATTTTTGACAGTTTGATTAATATGTGTCTTTACATATTTCTCCTTGGATTTATTCTGTATGGGACTCTCTGTGCTTCCTGGACCTGATTAACTATTTCCTTTCCCATATTAGGGAAGTTTTCAACTATAATCTCTTCAAATATTTTCTCAGTCCCTTTCTCTTTCTCTTCTTCTTCTGGAACCCCTATAATTCGAATGTTGGTGCATTTAATGTTGTCCCAGAGGTCTCTGAGACTGTCCTCAGTTCTTTTCATTCTTTATATTCTGCTCTGCAGCCGTTATTTCCACTATTTTATCTTCCAGGTCACTTATCCATTCTTTTGCCTCAGTTATTCTGCTGTTGATCCCATATAGAGTATTGTTTGTTTGTTTGTTTGTTTTGCGGTACACGGGCCTCTCACTGCTGTGGCCTCTCCCATTGCAGAGCACAGGCTCCGGATGCGCAGGCTCAGCAGCCATGGCTCATGGGCCCAGCCACTCCATGGCATGTGGGATCCTCCCTCACCAGGGCACAAACCCGTGTCCTCTGAATTGGTAGGCGGACTCTCAACCACTGCACCACCAGGGAAGCCCTAGAGTATTTTTAATTTTATTTATTGTGTTGTTCGTCGTTGCTTGTTTCATCTTTAGTTCTCCTAGGTCCTTGTTAAATGTTTCTTGCATTTTGTCTATTCTTTTTCCAAGATTTTGGATCATCTTTAGTATCATTATTCTGAATTCTTTTTCAGGTAGACTGTCTATTTCCTCTTCATTTGTTAGGTCTGGTGAGTTTTTATCTTGCTCCTTCACCTGCTGTGTGCTTTTCTGTCTTCTCATTTTGCTTATCTTACTGTGTTTGGGGTCTCCTTCTTGCAGGCTGCAGGTTCGAGTTCCCGTTGTTTTTGGTGTCTGTCCCCAGTGGCAAAGGTTGGTTCAGTGGGTTGTTTAGGCTTCCTGGTGGAGGGGACTAGTGCCTGTGTTCTGGTGGATGAGGCTGGATCTTGTCTTTCTGGTGGGCAGGTCCACGTCTGGTGGTGTGTTTTGCGGTGTCTGTGGACTTATTATGATTTTAGGCAGCCTCTCTGCTAATGGGTGGGGTTGTGTTCCTGTCTTGCTAGTTGTTTGGCCTAGGGTGTCCAGCACTGTAGCTTGCTGGTCGTTGAGTGAAGCTGGGTGCTGGTGTTGAGATGGAGATCTCTGGGAGATTTTTGCCGTCTGATATTACGTGGAGCTGGGAGGTCCCTTGTGGACCCGTGTCCTGAAGTTGGCTCTCCCACCTCAGAGGCACAGCACTGACTCCTGGCTGCAGCACCAAGAGCCTTTCATCCACACGGCTCAGAATAAAAGGGAGAAAAAGTTGAAAGAAAGAATTAGTAGAAGAAAGAAAGAGAGAGAGAAAGAAAGGAAGGAAGGAAGGAAAGAAGAAAGAAAGAAAGAAGATAAAGTAAAATAAAATAAAGTTATTAAAATTAAAAATAATTATTAAGAAAAAAAATGGACGGATAGAACTCTAAGACAAATGGTGGAAGCAAAGCTATACAGACAAAATCTCACACAGAAGCATATACATACACACTCACAAAAGGAGGAAAAGGAGAAAAAATTCATGAATCTTGCTTTCAAAGTCCACCTCCTCAATTTGGGATGATTCGTTGTCCATTCAGGTATTCCACAGATGCAGGGTACATCAAGTTGATTGTGGAGATTTAATCCGCTGCTCCTGAGGCTCCTGGGAGGGATTTCCCTTTCTGTTCTTTGTTAGCACAGCTCCCGGGGCTCAGCTTTGGATTTGGCCCCGCCTCTGCATGTAGGTCGCCTGAGGGCGTCTGTTCTTCCGCTCAGAAAGGACGGGGTTAAAGGAGCAGCTGCTTCGGGGGCTCTGGCTCACTCACGCTGAGGGGAGGGAGGGGTACGGAGGCGGGACGAGCCTGTGGCATCAGAGGCCGGCGTGACGTTGCAGCAGCCTGAGGCGCGCCATGTGTTTTCCCGGGGAAGTTGTCCCTGGATCACGGGACCCTGGCGGTGGTGGGCTGCACCAGGCTCCCGGAAGGGAGGTGTGGAGAGTGACCTGTGCTCACACACAGGCCTCTTGGTGGCTGCAGCAGCAGCCTTAGCATCTCATGCCCGTCTCTGGGGTCCGCGCTTTTAGGCGCGGCTCGCGCCCGTCTCTGGAGCTCCTTTAAGCAGCGCTCTGAATCCCCTCTCCTCGCACACCAGGAAACAAAGAGGGAAGAAAAAGTCTCTTGCCTCTTCGGCAGGTCCCGACTTTTTCCCGGCCAGCCGTGGTGCACTATCCCCTTCAGGCTGTGTTCATGCCGCCAGCCCCAGTCCTCTCCCTGCGCTCCGACCGAAGCCCGAGCCTCGGCTCCCAGCCCCGCCCGCCCCGGCGGGTGAGCAGACAAGCCTCTCGGGCTGGTGAGTGTCAGTCGGCCCTGATCCTCTGTGCGGGAATCTCTCCGCTTTGCCATCCGCACCCCTGTTGCTGCGCTCTCCTCCGTGGCTCCGAAACTTCCCCCCTGCCACCCGCCATCTCCACCAGTGAAGGGGCTTCCTAGTGTGTGGAAACCTTTCCTCCTTCACGGCTCCCTCCCGCTGGTGCAGGTCCCGTCCCTATTCTTTTGTCTCTGTTTTTTCTTTTTTCTCTTGCCCTACCCAGGTACGTGGGGAGTTTCTTGCCTTTTGGGAGGGTCTTCTGCCAGCATTAGTAGGTGTTTTGTAGGAGTTGTTCCACGTGTAGATGTATTTCTGGTGTATCTGTGGGGAGGAAGGTGACCTCCGCGTCTTACTCTTCCGCCATCTTCCCCTCGTCTCAATATTTGGTTTTTTAATTGAAAATGTTAAACCCTTGTATTTTGTTACTTCACCATCTTTAGAAACTCTTAAAGTACGAAATAATTGATTCGTTTTTGCAAGTGTTTTGCAATTATTAGAGGACACGTTATTTGTAATTCGGCGATTGACACAGGCAAAGCTGTGGCTGCCCAGAGTTTTCATCATTTTAGGATTATGGGAACTTGCAACAGAGGGTGATCCAGAGAAGGAAAATAAGATTAAATCAAAACCAATCCATTTTCTGCTGATAAGAACATTAGAGAAATAAAGAAGAACAAAGAAATTGCTGAGACTAATGACCGAATAAGTTGTTTGAATTTTGTGGAGAGCTAGTTTACTCTTTCACCCATTCATATTTGAAATAAGACATAATCAAGCCTGCCTTTCAGAGTTTTGGAAAAATGCGAAGAGTTAAGCATTTAAATAATTTCTCTTACATCTATTTTAAAATATAACGTTTACCCACGCATGTGGTGGGTATGCACTTGATATTGGCAAATCAGAGAATTTAAAGAGATATCCAGCCACATTTATGCCAACACATCAATCAATTCAAGTTAAAGGAACAAATATCATTTGCTGGGGCCAAAACGTAGGGGATCACATTTTGGACTCAACAAACTGAAGGTTTGGGTATTGTGAAATTACAGAAGGCAAATAATAGTACTCTTCTGTATCTCACATGCATGATAGAACTTGTAGAGAGGGGCACTTTTTAGAAAGTGGGAATACTGTAAAATTGGGGAAGTTTGTGTTCCATAGACTCATCTTCTGGGCTCTTTCTCTACCATTGCTCCTTAGACATCAGCGACCTTGCCCTCTCCTTTCCCATAGCAGTCTGCATAGTCCTCCAGTATATCAATTATCAGTTTGAACTGCAGCGTTTTGTTGGCACAGATATCCCGCCAACTCTTCTTTGGGGTCTTGGAGCATGGAGACCGATTCAGATTAATTGTATTGTCCGCAGTGACTATCACAGAACATGACACAAATCAGCATTCTCTAAATTCTTACAAAAGAAAGAACGGGGGAAAAAAGATGAAGAAAGGATGTGAGAGAGAGAGAGAGAAAAGAAATAAAGTAACATGAATTTAAGTCATTTTTCCCACAAAGTCTCTTCAAGTATTTACATCATCATTAACTATGGAATGAAAAATTTTATCTCTTATTCAGGGGTTGGTAATTAAAAGTGAAAAGGTGGGAAAACTGTAGGGGAATGAAGCGGCTTCCCAGACCCTTTTAAGTCACATCAGATGAAATAATTGTTCACTACACCTTTTCATAAGGAGGGTTCTGCTGGGAGCTGAGAGCAACAACAATAGTGATCGGAGTTCAGTGCCCTGTGAAATAATGTAGACGGAAGAGCGAGGAAGAGAAAGAGCCAACTAATTAAAACAAAATAAATACATTAAAAATTATTCAGGGGGCTTCCCTGGTGGCGCAGTGGTTGAGAGTCCGCCTGCCGATGCAGGGGACACGGGTTCGTGCCCCGGTCTGGGAAGATCCCACATGCCGTGGAGCGGCTGGGCCCGTGAGCCATGGCCGTTGGGCCTGTGCGTCCGGAGCCTATGCTCCGCAACGGGAGAGGCCACAACAGTGAGAGGCCCGCATACCGCAAAAAAAAAAAAAAAATTATTCAGGCTGTAGGTGTATATTCTGTACAAATCAATTTCCACTGCAATTCTTGTAACTTGTTCACAAGCAAATGGCTTATGTTCCTCCTATGTGCCACTGTTGTTGCTAATTAACACAGGCTTGAGATGCCTGGGAAAAGAAACAAACACATAAATAAAAACCGTTCTGCAGATGATAGGGAAAGGCATCTGCATGCAAGGCAACAGACTCTCAGAAATATTTTAAAGGATGTACAAAGACTATAAATGTATGTTCTCTCTTTCACCAAGATCCCTTATCAGAATATGCTCATAAGCTATCCCACCTTACCAGAATATTACTTCCTACAGTCTCCTCTCCATAGGTAATGAGTTAGGTAATCACAGTTTTGTATTCAAGGAGGGAGGAAAGCTTTAATTAAACACATTCTAAATTACTCTCTTTAGTGGAACAGTTCAAGGAGTTTAGAGTGGGTTGTGGGCTGGGAAATACCAGCTCATTTCTTCAGACAATTTTTCAAACAATGGAAGACATTGAAATGCCATCAATCTTTCTAGATACTCAGTGGTTGCATTGTTTTCATGGCCTGAAAAGCAGAGTTAGGTAGAATGTTCCTGATCTGCATTTTCAGCGAGGATAGGAGATACATTTAATTAAAATTCAAGTAAACAACCTTCAACCAGCACCTCCTAAATACAAAACTAGTGCTAGGCACTGAGTGCCACACACAGATGAGTAAGACTGGCTACTCCTGGTGAGAAAATGCCTTTCTTTGGGCAGATTCCAAGTTGTGATAGTCTTCCTGTAATATCAGGAAGAGTAAGTACTGAAGTGGAGGTAAAAGCAATCAGCCCTGAGAAAGTAAGGCAAGAAATAATTAATGTGTCTTTCATGGTGTCAGGAAGGAAGAGAAGAATGCTTCTAAAGGAAGTGGCATTTAATTAAGTGGAAAGGATGAGTCAGCATTCAACAGGAGAGATGGCTGGAAAGGATATGCCTCCAAGGTAAGAGGATGCTGCCTTACTCCATTCAGGTCTCTGCTCCAATGTCACCTCCTTGGAGGTACCTTGCCCTCATCTCCCAGCATAATATACTTACCTTGCTAGCAAATCTTCCTAAGGTATGTTCTGCACATTTAGTTGTCTTTTCCACTAAATTATAATAAATATATATGAAACAATTTTGATGATTTAGAATATTCTGAGGGCAGGGAAGGTGAGGAAACCACCTAAATAAATTGATTGGTTTAAAATAGAAATTTGTGCCATAAATAAAATGTAAATAGCGAACGATATAATCACCCAGAAACTAGTTATAATTTTAGAGAATTAAGACCATAGATTATGCAAGATTATATACTAAGAGCCTTCCCTAAAATAACATACATATTTCACTGATTCAGCAAGGTATTTTATACAATTTTCAACTAACAGTAATAGATAAGTGCATGTTTTAGATAACACATTTTAATATTCTGAATTTGGCAAACCAACTCAAATGGGTGCCTGCTCTAAGAAACAATTTAAATGAATTTATTGTAAACAGTAAAGGAAAAAATATGAAGCAATTTAAATGAAAAGCAATAAATGTTTACTAAAATGCTTAGAAAACTTGAAAACCCAGAAAATTTAAAAATAATAATCCTATAATTCTACCACTAAAGTTACTTTCCTATGTGACCAAATCATTTTTGAAAAAATCCTTTTTAAATATATAACACTCCCTAATACTTTACTTAGTCATTTCCTAAGTACTGAAACAAAGACTGCTCTTGGTTTTTAACATTATGAAAAAAATGCGACAGTGAACATATTTACTCGTAAATATTTTTTCAATACTCAGATTACTTTTTAAGAATAAAATGAGTTGGATAATGAATAGATTAGTCATAGTATTGTATTCAAGAAGAGAGGGTGGTTTTCATTTAACCTATTCTAATCTATTTTGTGGTTCAGTTAAGGGCTTGGAGCAGGAGTGGGAGGTAGGAAATACTAGATCTGTGTGTATGCAGTAGCCTATATGTCTTGTTTTAGTCATTACCCTGTGAGGTTCTAGCCTTTCAACCTTGCATCTCAAGCCCAGCATGGTGCCTGCCTAGATTCTTTTGTTTGTTTGTTTTTGAATTTTATTTATTTTTTTATACAGTAAGTTCTTATTAGTTATCCATTTTATATATATTAGTGTGTATATGTCAATCCCAATCTCCCAATTCTGGCTAGATTCTTATGTGTGTTTATGGAGCTGAGTCAGTGCTAATTTAAGCATCTAAACTAAACCTATGATGAAATATGATAAAGAAATATAGTAGTGCTGCTCAAATGTAATTAGAAATATTTTGATAAATATAATAAAAACACTTTAAATATATTGTTTAATGACACAGTTTTCATGATCATTAAGGCATTCATTCTATGATTTGATCTTGAGCATGATTTAAGTAAAGGGGGAATTCAAATAGTTAAGTTTAGGTATGTCTAAAGGGTTGCTTTCAAATTGATATGGTTAAGTATGGTCTGTGATCATATCATGCTGGCTCATGAATTTAAAATGTTCAGTGAGTCAGAAAGCACTTGATTCTAGTTTTGAAATGTTCTCTGTATTTGCAACAATGAGCAGGACCTGTTGTGGCAGTAAATAACGGGAAGATAGAGTTTCACTTCTGAACAGGAAAGATAGAATTAGAGATGACACAAATAGAGTATGTCCATGGCTGCTTTGAAAGAGATGTGTAACCTAAGAACTAGGATGAAAATTAAAGATTATGTGGAGTCATTTGAAAAATGGATAATGATAAAATAGCAATCATAGTTACCATGTATCAATTTCTTGCTGTATGCCAGGCACTGTTCTAAGCATTTTATATACATTAACCCAGTAGTTGCCTCCATAGCAATTAAATCAGAATGTCTGGTGGAAGGGACCAAGCATCAATACTTTTTAATGATGCCCCAGGTAATTCAGTCTGGAAACCATTCAGCAACCCTGCAAGGTAAATATTCTCGTTGCTATTTCTATCTTACGAAGGTGGAAACTTGAGTCCCAGAGAGGTGATATAGCTCTGCCAAGGTCAAAGAACTGAAAAATTGAGACATGGGTCCAGGTGGACTGATTGCAGGGCCCTTGATTTTTTTTTTTTTTTTGCTGTACGCGGGCCTCTCACTGTTGTGGCCTCTCCCGTTGCGGAGCACAGGCTCCGGACGTGCAGGCTCAGCGGCCATGGCTCACAGGCCCAGCCGCTCCACAGCATGTGGGATCTTCCCGGACCAGGGCATGAACCCGTGTCCCCTGCATCGGCAGGCGGACTCTCAACCACTGCACCACCAGGGAAGCCCCAGAGCCCTTGAACTTAACCACTTGCAGTGCCTCCCCTAGTGCCTTAATGCCATTTCTAATGAGTAGCTGTGATTTTTATGAGTTTAAGGGAGTTTCCAATGTATGTTTTAAAAATAATCATTTTAAGAGGTTATAGTCTTTTCCTGTGGTTTGACCAGCATCTGTGATGTTTGGTGGCCCTGGGTAGTACCCACCACTAACATGCACAAGGTTGTCAAAAGTGCCCTTCTCTCTGTCTCATTCCTTAACCTTCCAGATATTACTATTTATATATATCTTCAGAGTCCACCTAAGCCCACATCTGGGAATTGGTTGCATTTGTGAAAGGAAGAGGCCCAGTGCCAAGGCACAGCAGGGCAAGTGCTGACGTTCTTCCTGTTACTGAAGCCCCATTCACCGTGTCCAGATTTCGACTGTTAATTTGCTAGTTGTCCATTACAAAGGCTTCTTTTGTTCAGCCTCTGCTGCAGGCTTCTAGTTCCTCAGATGTCTTTCTGCTTTCATCCGAAACCTAAAGTCAAGTTCCTCAGATGTCCTTCTACTTTCATCGGAAACCTAAAGTCCTGTTATATTATGGGACTTCAGGGGTCTAGTTTTCTGCTTAGCTTTGCCACTCTCACCATAAGACTTTAGTCAAGAGGCTTATACTCTCTTCTAGACTAGTGTACTGTGTGCCGTTCTAAATAGATTTTGGAGATCTGCTTGGCTAACTTTTTGGTTCTTTGGCACGGCATTGCTTTACATTTAAGTTCAAGCATGGACTTCTTCTGCAGACTGCTCACTGATGTCCAGAGCTTGAAAGGCACCACGACCACTGATTTCTACACCCCTTGTGAACACGGTGTTCTCCTGTGAATGGATCCTGTCTGCATGGGTAATTTCGGTCACAGCTACCCTGGTCCAAGCAATTGCCTTTCAGCTATAGCTTGGGGGGTATATTTCATTATTTAATTCCCCTATGGCAACTGTATATCTAGTGTCAGAACAGCTTTAATAAGCGAGGCACTTGGGGGTCTGAGGACTCATCCAGATGTGGAACTCTTCTATGGAGAACTTCTATGCTTTTTTATTTCCTAGGAGATGAATTAATGACCTAAGCACACGCAGTGGTTGCAATAGTTAAAATTTCCCTCCAGTGAAATGGTGCCCTTTGCAGTGGAATCATACAAGCCCACCTGAAGCTGCAGTTGAACCCAGCCACCAGGCTCTGCTAAATTCCAAGGGCAGGGATTCAACAGCCCAGGCTCCACCAAGAGGCACATGTGACTGACAGCAGCAGTTAGAATTCACATAACAACCCGGTGGCTCCCCACCACCACGAACGAACCTTCAGGTTTATTCTTTACCTGTTAGAAATTCTGTCTTGTCATTATGAAACCCAGTCAGGGAGAAAGAAACTGATCGCACTTGCTTCAGTAAATTGTTTCTGAAAGACCTAAATAGGTCACTAATAGTAACAGATTTTATCTGTGTTCTAATCTGCCACTGCTCTTTTTTCCTAAAATGGTACACTCAAGGGCAGAATATATTTTTTCCCCAACATTTAATTAGCAAAAGAAAAATATCACATGAATAAAGAAGCAGCTCATACAACAAAAAAGGAAGAGAACCGAGGGGGCTGCTTCCTGAGAAGACAAAAAGGAGTAGCTCTGACCCCCTTGGTTGCCTCAGGCCCCTGGTGGAGGAGAGGTAAAGGGTAGGACAGGGCAGCTGAGGATGCCAGCTGTCCGGGGCAAGTGCCAGCTCTGAGGGAGTTTGGCTACAGGGCTTGGAGGAAGGAGAGTTCTCCAGCCCCGGGCCCCAGTCGGCCCCAGCACACATCTAGATTTTGCTCTTCGGGAGTTCAGAACACACAGGGCCCTTTGAGAACCTAGAGTCCAACTCATAAGAAGTCTGGAGGAGGAAGCTGTGGCCCGGCGTGGCCCCACACAGCTACAATCTGAGGGTAGCTTCAGATTTACCGCCCACCCCAAGTGCTGCATAGCTGGGGCCAACCATGGCGAGCACCGTATGCTGGAGGCTGGGCTGAGGCCAGCCATGGCACAAGGCCACTTTCTAGTCACTTCAGTGAGGTTCAGTGGTTTTGAAAGGTCAAGAAAAGTCAAAACAAATCCTTTAATATTTAATTCTCCAACTTTCGCATGTTGTATCTCTTCATATTAATACACGGACTTTGAACATTAAAGTGGATATGTTCTAGGCTGTAAAGTTTCCAAATCTTGAACATTATAATTTTTCTCCAGAACATATAGTAGACTGTCTCAAGTAGTAAAGTGACTGCCTCAGACTCATCAGTGAGTGGAGTAAAAACTAGAAAGGGCTTCCCTGGTGGCGCAGTGGTTGAGTCCGCCTGCCGCTGCAGGGGACACGGGTTCGTGCCCCGGTCCGGGAGGATCCCACATGCCGCGGAGCGGCTGGGCCCGTGAGCCGTGGCCGCTGAGCCTGCGCGTCTGGAGCCTGTGCTCCACAACGGAAGAGGCCACAACAGTGAGAGGCCCGCGTACCGCAAAAAAAAAAAAAAAAAAAAAAAGCAAAATCCCGTTGCTGACTGTCCCGCAGGTTCACTCCCATGTTGAGTGACTATTTCCTGTATGAAGGTGCGCCTCGGTCAAATTTAGATTGTCACTGATCTTCAGGGTCGTTCCAAGGTGTAAACTCCGTGAATGTCAAGGGTCTGTAATGAAGAAACCAGACTTCTAAGACAGGGTCCCATCCTGTGAGCTGAGGACCCCTAGTGGTCCCTGCAGTAATAACTCCTTCTGAACAATAAGCATTGTCTGGAGAACGAGTATCTCAAATTACTGTTTTTCAGATGCATGTATATGTTGTTGTGATGAACAAAAACGTTACAGTTGCTATTTGTTACTGTATTTTTTTCAATTAAAAGTTACCCAAAAGTACTATCACTAATTGGAGAGGAGCCAGATGTTCTGATGTTACTCAGAAAGGTTGTGAACCCCTGCTTTAGATAATCTCCCCCAGGGCAGCTACTCTCTGAGGAGCAGCACCTTGAATAGTTGAGTCCACTGAAAACAACAGAAGTGTTCCACAGAACTCAGCCAGTAACAGAATTGTATTAATTATAAATAATGCAGTTATTTTTATTGCAGTAAGTTTTAGAAAACAAGCATTGACCTACAAAGAATTTGTAGGCTCTGACCAAATATCAAGTGCCACAGTCACACAGAGTAGCACTAAATGATCAAATGGGCAAATTTCTTCACATTGGAACTCTGGCTTTCACTGACTATCCGAGAAAATTGCAAAATGCAAAGCCATGTGGGATACCAGGCTTCACTTCAACAGAATTTTTAATTCACCATTTAAAAAACTCACACACACACACACACATACCCCACGCACACACACATACTCAAGAGTCATGTCATGGCTTGGTTCAGCTGTGTGTGTGCATAAACTTTTATCCCTCTGAATCAAGTGTCATCATTATTGCATTTATTGAAATATTCTCTCAGCTTGCCTGATTGCCAGTGCCAGTCTCCTGGGGCAGTCAGGCAAATAAAATTTCGTTTACAGAAAGAATTGATAAGAGAATTTCCTTTTTTCCCTTAGAATTTTCCCCTCCAGCATCTAAAATATATCAGACAGCACTTAAAGTGTCAGAGGAAAAGGAGGACAAGATTTTTCAGAGAACATGGGGCAGTGGGTGGCAGTACATCGTGATTCAGGTTCTCCCTCTTGGTCTGAGAGGCTAGTGGGGAAGACAGTCAGTGCCTTACTTGCCATCACTTAACACCTTATAATGAATTTCCACATCATTACGTTCGTCAAGACAGACATGCATGGATGCTTGAAACGCACAAAAATAATTTACTCTTCAATCTCAGATACACAAATATACTTAAGAAAGAGAAGTTTTATTAGGGCAATTTCACTTTATTTTTCCATACAGCAACGTCAACTACTGCAGTAATAATAAAATAAGCATAAAACAAATTGCAGCCCAAGACAAAATACATAATTTTAAGCAACTACAAGCAGAAAGTAAGTTGTGATTACATGATAGTAAAACCAAGCACATCTGTCCTTTCAGCAGATGAAAGTGTAGGGTTGCTGATAAGTGCAACACTATAACCAGCTGGAGTGAAGGCTGGATACACTAATTCATTAAACAAGTGCCCATTATCACATTTGCTTTTTTGAGTGCTTCTGAGTTGAAAATTAAAACCATGAAATTTGAACTGTGTTTTATCTTTTTCACCTGCTGAAAGAACAGGATCCTACAGCAATTAAAAAACAATCACATAACAACTATAGCTACTGTGTGCTGTTTGGTTTGCCTGTTTATGGTTGAAATTTTGTGAAAGTCAATACTTGTTTTGAAGATTTTTTTTTTTTTTGTGAACAATAAACCACTGAAATTGGCAGAAACTGATTTGAATAGTATATGTCCTTAGTATAGTTCTTTCTCTTTTTTGTTTTGTTGAAGTTTTAAACATGCAGTAGTTTTGAAAAAATGTAAGGAATATTTGATCCATGATTTCACCTTAATGGTTGAAGTACCTGCTAGTTTTGGTAATGATCTTCAGGCAGATTTGGCCCAATGGAGTTTTTGTCAGTCATGAGATCTCGGAAGGATGGCATATCTTTCCAGCTGAAAAAATCCTGGCAAACTACAAGCTGTCCACAAAAAGCAAAGCAACATGTTTGAAGGGGTATGGAGTGCTAACTCTGTGCCACTTTTGCAAGCAATTTTGCTCAGTCTGTCATTGTATTAGCCTTAACAAAACTCCTTGTAATTATAGACGTTTTTATTCAAAATAAGATCTTACTATTATACAGGTTTCTCTCTTTTGACTATATACAGAAGTGCAAAAAGTCAACCTTCTCTCTAGACGTTCCAACATGCTAAATTGCAGCATAATCAACCCTCAAGAGTTTGCACACACGCTATAATTCTCATTACGTAAACTTTGAGTATTTGGATTATCAACAAAAAGTCCCTTGTTCTATTTATTGATTATGCAGCTTATTTATAACAAGGCCTGATATTCAGGGATTTCAAAAATATTAAACAATACTTTAACATTTGAAATGGATACAGTAGAAAATAAATTTTATTCTAATATCTAGGATCTAGATCTTCTTATAATAACTAATTACAAACAAAATAAATCATCAAAATATTACTCAATTGTCTGCCAGGATTGTTGCGATAGCAACAACTTAACTTCTTACTTAGCAATGATTATATATTTATAAGATATCCATATAAAAGATCTTTGTTCTTTTAATGAAAACTAGACAAGAACTAACAATGACTGACATTCTTACACTTTAATATTAAATCAGTAAAATATAAATCATTTAGTTAACAATAATACGAATATTCATATGACACTACATGTAATTCAAAACTGAGTATGTTATGAAGGAAAAACTACTTTAATTTTTTTTTTGTATTTTGAAAAGTTCATCGGTAAAATCTAATAAAACAAGAGTCTATAAACTGAAATGGTATTCAATTGTTAATAGAAAATGAAATCTAATAAATGTAGGAAATGAAAAACTACATTTTAACAAGAAAAATAAGTAATATTCTATAATGTAACTAACTACAATAACATATGGAGTCACCATTACTCTCTTAACACGATTGAAATTACATTGGTATGGGTTCCAACCCGTAATGTAATAATCTAAGGCTTTAATAGATGTACAGTACAATCAGTAAAATCAACACATCAGTCTTATATTAGAAAGCATCTCTCTCAAGCATAAAAACTTGCAGTAAACTTGGAAGTATGGAAAGTTCTAGAACTGAACTTTCACTTCTCCCATTCCATACTAGAACTACCAGTGACCTGGCCCCTACTTCAGCAATTTTTAGAACTGCTGAACAGAGCAAAAATATCCTTTACTAGCTGCAACATCCAAACCACAAAAAAGGAATTCCTTTGGATGAATCCATTCTTAAAAACTGAATGCACATCTATTTTTTTTTTTAATTTTGTAAAAGGCTTTCTAAGGCTATAAGCAGTAAATCTGAACAAAACAAAACAAAACAAATCACATATAAAATTCACCCATGTACTTAACCCACCCAGTGACTAGGTTAATTAAACATTTCCCATTTTCATATTTTGGTTTATCATGCATCTGATGAGTGCTGCTTTCTTCTTTGTTTAGAGTCACTATTTTAAATGTGACTGTGATGAAGCATTTAAGCAAATGTGAAACCATTTTTGCAAAGCATTTAGAGTCTTCTGACTTTTGACAGAGCTATAAATAGAAGCAAAATAATTTCCTCCAACTTTTTTTTTTGTTATCGTGTCTCAGAAATGGCATATCCCTTTTGAATAACATGTTATACAGTATAGTATGCATAAATATTACACTACAATGCATTAAAATAATTTTATATATATATCTATTATATATATCTCCAGTATGTGTGAGTTTATCTGTATTGAGAGAGTTTGTATTGTGCTGTCTATTTTGTTACTGTAAAGTTAAATCGGCCATTTCTGAGACAGCTTTGGTTTCCAAAAAAAAAGGAAAAAAGAAAAGAATGGTGCCCTTTGACTGATTAGTACTAGCAAATAAGCAACAAAATGTGGCTCCGAAAACAATAACACTGAAGAAATAATACTCTAATTTGATGTACAGTCTATGGCACTTCATGAGAATCCTTAACAACATGGTACTTAAAGCCATGATGTGCTTTAAAAGATACACAGTTGTGGTTTTGCTTGGCACATTCATCTCTGTCAGATCCCTCCCTCACCACACCTTAAAATCTACTACATTAAAAATATTACTCTTAAACAAAAATGACTGTGCATGCACGCTCTCATCTATAATGGCAATTTTAAATACAAGGTGCACCTTTGTTATTTGTAAACCTTGAAAGAAATAAACTTATTTTTAAAAAATTATATCTTGGTCTACAGACGTACCAATACATAATAGAATCATGGTTACACCATAGTCTGTCTTTTCAAGATGGCATGAATATATAGGAAACTAATTAGGTCTGCATATTTGAATGCATCACTCTGTGCTAGAAAAGAAAGACAATGTTGTTCTTTTAGACAGGAATATCACCTCAGCACAAATATCAATTAAATGTACAAAGTGTATAGGCAACAGTGTGCAGTGGATTTCCATGTTGTCTTGTCTTCTGGTTAACATGCAATATGCGGATGTCTTGTGGCTGAGGGGTTTTGTGTGTGTTGCTTGACGGTATATACACTATGGCTAATGACCTCGTCCTTTACTCTAACAAAGCACACTGTCCTTTCCTCTTTAGCATGATCTGCAAGGGAAAAAGAGATAATCTTCGTTAAAACAGACAATATCTAACAGCGGTTTCCAATATGCATTCAACATGAAAACTGTATTTCTTGGTTTAAAGAGTGAACACATGTATATTGTATCTTCATGTAAAAACAAAAAACACTTCACAAGTACAAAGGACCTAAATTTGTTGATCGTTTCTTCAAGAATAAAATGACATGCACAGCTTAATAAAACTGTAGACTCTGAACAAATATCACCCAACACCAAGCTCAAAGTATAAAATACATTTGTGGAATCAAGGGGCATAATGTAGGAGAGCTCTTTTTACCACTGTCATTGTGGGGCCGAACTTACAGCTCATTTTACTTCTAAAGCTTAATAGGTTTCAAGAGTAATGATTTGGCCCACGAAATTAAAATCCGTGCAACAATCCTATTGAACACAATTTGCTCTCTTTGGGTGCTTGATTAGCACAGTATGTGTTTGAAAAAAAAATAAAAGAATGATACTCTACATGACTGTTTTGGATAATTTCAAGTTTGGATTTTTCCCACTAAAGACAAGAAAAGAAAAATTGTTCCTTATGCTCCTGACCAATTAAGGTTGAACTGATATTACAATGCACCTGTGAACTGAGTTCCAGTTTTTACATGAAACGTGTTCCCAGAGAATCTTTACATATTAAAATATGCTTTAGCACACAACCTTGAGAATGAAAGAGATCACGATTCTGCTGCACTCAAAAACCAGTTTAAATATTGTAACTCCTAATGAAAATGAGTAATCATTTGTTAAACAGAACATTAAACAGCCTAAGTTTCAACACACACAAATCCACTGTTTTGCTAATTGATGAGCTTACGGCCATTTGCTATGATTTTTTTTTCAACCTGGATTATTGCTAAGAAATAGAACGTAGTTACAGATATACATACCAAACACACCCAACTGACTATAAAAGCTTGAAAGTTTTTTTTAACATGTCAAAAAGAGAACTCTACTTCCAAAGCTACATACTACAAAGTGATGTGCTTATTCAAAATGTGGCTATTGTTCAGAATAATAAACCTTATTATCAGAACTGCATCAAGAGAACTTATGAAACACAAAAATCAGTTTCAGTAATTTAATTCAGGATTGCAGCATGTCTCTGGTAGTACTCCTCAGATTGAGTCTATCATTTCTTTCTTAAACGGCTCTCAGATTTCATCTGTACGCTTCTCCTGCACGGGTTCACCCTTTGACCAGCTGTTACTATGCTCAAGGGCCTCTGAACTGGCCCCTCTCCTGACTCAACACCTCCATCCCTTCTTCTGTAAGGCCCTGACATCTCCCTTCTCTCTGTAACAACCGTCATTGTCCAAATTCACTTAATTTCTGACTCTGTTAGGAAGAGCTGCTCTCTCATCTTTGCTCCAAGAGAAATGTGTTCAAACCTCTCTTATTTTTATGTAGAGTGCTGAAAGTTACATCATTATCTCATTATCTACTCATCTTTTATTTCCCTGACCTGGTAATTAACACACAGTAGCACCAAAAAATCATTTGTAAATATGTTAATGAACAGATAAATGAATGAAAGGAAGCAACAAAAAATGATCACCCATCTTATTTACCAGACTCAGTTTTAAGCATTATGGCTCTTTCTAAATATAAAAATAGATACTTAATATACTTCTGAGCATGTAGATAACTTGAACACATGCATACTGAATAAAACATATGCTCTATGGATGAAAAATGGTCATCTTTGCAAGTGTCTAAGTCAATGTGTCTGAGAGCAAACCACAAGACTTTCAAATCATTTGAGCAACGACATCATCTTTAGAATTATATGATCCTCCAGGGTGACTATTCTGAAGTACCTAAAGTTTACCCGGATACATAGATGTGTGTGTGTGTGTACATGTGCACATACGTCCGTGTGTGAATATATTTATTTAAATCAGACTCTTCGTATTCTAATGACCCTGTGTGTGGCGAAGCATGGGGTAAGGTGGGTACATGTTCTCATTTAGGATTTAGCAAAGCAATTTTTGAATAAAATAAATGCTGACCTACACCAGGGATCAGCCAACTATTGCCTGTGAGCCAAATCTGGCCTGCTGCCTGTTTTTGTAAATAAAGTTTTATTGGGACACAGCACACCTTTTAGTTTACACATTGTCTCTGGCTGCTTTTGTGCTACAGTGGCAGAGTGGAGCAGCTGTAACACAAACCCTATGGCCCACACAGCCAAAGATATTTACTATCTATCTCATCTTTCAAGAGGAAGTTGGCCAGCCTCTGATCTATGCCTTCTGTTTAGTTTTAAGTTGCCTTTTTTCTTCACTATTGTGTTTATTTCTAATATGAAATAACAACAAAATTAATATATCCTAAGTATTACACAAATTTAAGTGACATCAACATATTTATTATGAATTCACGTGATAAAATTCCTCATAACCCATCTAAGATAAAATTGTGAGTTCTATGTAAATACTTGCTTTGAAATCTTATAAACTTTTCTTAAGTGCATTACACAATTGTTATCTTAAAAAAAAAAAACCACCACGAATATACACTCCGTATTACACAATGAACTTACTGTGTAGTGATGAAAGTTCTACATCTGGGTGACATACTTGTGGCTAGTCAGATGTTCGGCAGATATTATGGGTATCTAGCAAATAAAAAATTATTTAATGAATGGTCCATGCCAGCAAGCCAACAACCAAGAGATGAAAACATTTTAATATTAAATTTTTCAAGAAAAGTGGCATTCAGCTGTGAGGTGACAATCCTTATCTGGTCAACATAACAGTAAAGTTAATGTAAACTTAATGCCCAAGTAGCAACTCGGTCTTAAAAATCTCGGTGTTAAACGCTGTTCTATAAATGTTATCAGTTTTTAGGGAGTAAGAGAAGTAAAACTATCCAAAATTCATGCAGAGCAGTCATTGAAAGAAGCCCTTTTTGTTGGCCTACACACACACACCTGTGGTTTCAGTTATTCAGTAATCCAAAAAGTAAAGTAAGAAATGTCTTGCCTATTTTTGTGCAACCAGTTTCTGCCTTTTCATTCAACTGATGGTGTCTAACTTTCTTCCCAAGTTGAAAGTACCAGGTAAGAATTATAAAGGAGTATTTCAAAAGAACTGGATAACTGTGTTAAATCTACTTCAGAACATATTTCTGAATCCTGATTGCACATTTTATTGTATTTTAAATGGGCAAGAGTATTACAAAACTTGAGAGAAAGTACAATAAGGAAATACAATAAGGAATATAGAGGTGACTTGTTTCAATCATCCCAAAAGCCAAGATCTTCCAATTTGTAGCCTGATTCTCCTCCAACCCAGAAGTATGACTGCTGTCCTGGGAGAGGCAGCACAATAGATATGCAGACAATCAGAGGAATGAAAGCACGGGTTCTAACACTAGTGATCCATTTCCCGGTGTGTAACCTTGAGCAAAGCACTCACTCTGTGCTTACGTTTCCTCATCTCTAAAATGGCACTAATCCCATTTCGGCAAGGTTGATGGGAGAATAGTAAAATCACATATATGAAGGCATTTTGTTGTTGTTTCAATTTAGATGTCCTAGACCAATTCAACATATTACAATCCACAGTCTGGAGTGTAAATTAATATGTCTCTATTTTATTTCCATTTCTCAGCTGATATCTTTACACCATTTTACAGCATTGGCAAATGGCACGAAAATGTGCTCCAAGCATAATGAAGCTTCTCATACCATTTTTCCTGCTGCTGCAGGACAGGATGTTGCACCCAACAGTGTAGAAGCATCAAGGATGGGGCTGTCGAAACATACCAAGGACCTTCAACACCAATCGATGCAGATGAAGGGCCAGCTATAAACTTCTGCATGCATGCAGGCTGCATTTTGTGGCATCAGCTATTTCCAGCATTGCTACTGTACTGTAGGCATATACATATGTATGTATATGTAGATATAATATATGTGTGTATATATATATCCATTCCCTTTTCTTTCTTTTGGTTGTGAAACAGTATGAAGACCCAAGATTATGCATGAAATGGTCACAGCACAATGCAAAAGTAAAGTGTCCCCTACAACCAAGGTGGCCAGGGCATGTTGAAATTTGCTTTGCTGTACTTCTGCTTACACCAGCAATTCTATAGTCATACATGGTACACACCAGAGAGTTCAACATCATCAATCTGCACCATAAACGGATTGCATTGAATCCATTAAGAAATTTCTACCAGAGATTACTTACTGACATGCCACATATGCACAATCTAGCATTCTTGTAAAGGAGTCTGATGTGTTAGCATAAATCCAGGGCTATTTTGACAAGCTTCGGAAAAACTAATGATTCTTTGCCAAGAAATGTTTAAGGCTTGTCTGAAACTTTAAAATACATCCATTTTGGCGTGCTGCTTTTGAAAGTTTGTAATGGCTATACTAATAGCTTATAGTTCTTCAACAGTACACGGTGCACTACAGAAACAAGGGTGGCCACTCCTTATAGCAAAATAACTGCGAATTTGGATGGTACTTAATTGGTCTTCTTTTCCCAAAGGGGCAACACGTTGATTCCCATCTGATACTGGTTCTTCTGAGAATCATTTGGCTACATTTAACCTCGGTCTGGGGGTTATCTGAAATTTGATTTGCCTCTAGATTTTTTCATATGCTATTAACCCTACTGAACTTTACTTTCATAGCAAACATATATATCTCTATATTCAAGCCAAAACCTACTTTACATAAATTTGACATTGATTCAACCAGTATTTTCTAGAACATAATTTTAAACAGGAGCAGAAAACCTGGTTGAATCCATGCAAATTTTAAAATGTAAATATTTTAATAATCAATTTCTTTTGAATAATCACATAAAGTTTAAATTTCTGAAACCGATTCCTTTTACTTAAAAATATCCTCTGTATTTGTCACTCCATAAGCTGGTATGGAAGATAGAATGACTCAATTTGCCATACTGGATGCCTTTTTTTTTTTCCTTCATAACCCTCCAACGTTTATGCTGAGTAGTTACAGAAATAAGAGCACTTAGGAATTTTATTTTTTCCCTTAAATCATCACTGAGAATCAAAACTTGGACACAAATTTAACTTATTTTGAATATGCAATCTGCTTACTGAATAAAACTGTAATGAATTTATAACAAACTCTATTTACAAGAGTGGTCATTTGTGGCATAGATAACATTTAAATATTTTGCTTTTTATGAAGAATTTGGGCAAGAACTAAGAAATTGTATATATCAAATGCTTATAACAAAAACCTTAAAATCACCTGTATTTTAAAAATGATAAGTTTCAGGTGTGCCGCATTGTAGTTCAATGTCTATATACACTACCCTGTATAATTTCCATGGGTCAAAACACCTGCGTGATGGATTGAGACCAACTGAGAATTGCTTGTGTAAATACCATTTTAGTAGCTTTAGAAATGGAGCTGCGACAACTTCGGAGCACTTATAAATGGCATAAAAGCATTCTGCCGCTCATCAGAGAGAATGTGTAGGCCAACAAGAGGTATCTTTGAAACCCCATGCTCTTAAAGCACCCCCTACAGCCCTCACGGACACGCGACTCCCACGGACCTCAGTGGGAAATCCACGTGCGTCAGGGCTGTTGGACTGAGCCCTACGAGAGTTGGTTTTTAAGAAACAAAGCTGTAAATTAGCAAACCTGGTTGGCTGTGGCGGTTGCAGCGAAGGGAACACTTGTGGCAGATGTTGTTGCTGCGGACACAGTGGCTGGCGTAGCACCGTGCACCATGGGAACTTTCGGAGGGAAAATCATATAAGCAAACATACAGAAGAGTGTAGCAATATGGAAACCATGGCAACATGGAGGAGATAATTGGGCATGGTATTTATCACAGCAACAAGCCGTGTGACGGGGCATCATCACCAGTGAGTGACATGCAATCACAGCGCAAAGCAGGACAACATTCCAAGGAGAGAAGGGGAAGGGGGGATGAAAGAGAAAAAAAAGGGGAAAAAAAGCTTGTTACCATCAAATCAAGAAAATTGACACAAACAGGCTTACTTTGCTAAGTCAAAAACGAATTTTATATAGTGTTCATAGTCAGACATTCAAAATCTAAGTGAAAATACAGGTATTTACTTCATATATACAATTATCTGTTTGAATAAAAGTCTGTTTTCTTATTTACTATTGTAAAAATATACAATATATTACTTTCATGAGATAGTTTTTTTTTTCTTACACACCAGAACTCATAGTCCAATCAAAATCCACCAAAGGTGACTAAAGGAAACTTGTGTGTAAAGAAAACATTTATGTGAGTCCATGTCAATTAAATAGAAAATGGCATTTAATTGACAGGTGTTAGTAAAAAGGAAATGGACTTGCCCAATAGATATAAGTTAAACTTAGCAGTGGATTTTGAGGGGCTGTGAGGTGCACCATAGGTTTAAGATAATCAAGAAACAAAGCTGGCACCTACCAACACTTGTAGCGGGTGTCATGCACAATATTGAGCCTGCCCATCATGCATTGCAACAGGAAGGTGGATTTGAAAAGGGAAAAGAATTAAAACATCCCATCACACGTGTAATTAGGAAATTCATTTGAACAAAGAAGAAAAATTGTTATTATGGGAACAGTGGCATGTAACTGTCAGCACAATCAAATCATACAATAGCATAGTGATCAATTAGAACTAGTCTCAAGTGAAGAATAAAAGCCAGTTTAACTGTGTGCTGGTACACGTTGTTTCTCCTAATTGCTGCCTACAAATAAAAGTATTTTGAAAAAAATTGAAACCTCCTTAATTCTTTGAAAAATAATACCGCAATTTGTTTTGTTTTAATCTGGTTACTAGCCATCTGGTAGCTTTGCTATTTCTGATTTTAACCTATGAACTGAGCACATGTTAAATCATTAGAGATATTTATTATTAAGATGCTAAATAATTCAACGCACAAAACTGACTTAACAATGTAATGAAATCAAAACATTCATTTTCATTCCTTCGGTTTTATTTATTTCCCTGTTCACTGTAGCGACAACAACACAGACATGGAAGGGGTTATGATCACCCATACAGGAGTTTTATTCGGAGGGGTACCAAGCAATAAATTATGCATAAAGTGAAAGTGAACTTCTGCATTGCCTTAGTTGGGAATTTAGATGTAAGGAAAACATTTAGATGGGATATACTTTTGTATAAGTCTCGAACTGGTTTACTTAGTAGGTATCTGGGAAAACAGACTGGTTTTCACTGCTGGTTTAGACCCTCAGGACTTCTTGGAATATCAAGTGTTCTACAAAATTTCACATCCAAAAAATGGTTGATTAGATTTCAGTAAAAACCCTGAATGGGAGATAATGAAGATATATACATTGCATATGGGGTGTTAGCACTGATGTTCACAATGGCTCCACCATGGCGTTAAAATAAATATTACGTATATAGTCCCTGTTCTCTTTGACATATAAACATTGAAAAATCTAACTTATTTTACCAAGTACAGGGCACTTTCCCACATACTGAATTACTGTTCTTTCTATGAGATTATTTTAGACTTCTAGGTTTTAAAATATCAAATGATTTTATGTTTCTATCTGAATCTTGGTGCATCCTATTTAAATACTAGCAGCATCTGGGATGAACATTTGTTAGAAAAATATCTGCCAATTGCGTCTTGTCAGAGATGGCCCTCTGAAACAAAGCTGCCATTGAGAAGCACAGATTACTTAACTGGCATCCTTGTAACAGCTGCAATTAGACTGTTATCACAATTAGACGGTGGGCACGATGATCAGTGATTAAACTAGGTAATGGGGCTAGGGCGGCATCCTCTCAGGTGGAGTACTATTACATTGATAGGCATTATTTAAGACCCTTGAAGATCTCTGTCATTTGCTACCACTACTGAGTCAAAGACTTGTGAAAGACAACAAAAACAAACCAGTAATAACAAAAACGGCAATTTGCGACAGTAGAGCAAGCAAACTTTAATACTCTAGATCTTATGAAATCATTATCCTATCATAGTGGGGTGGGAGGACAGAGAGGATGAAAAGACGAATGAAAAAGAATAATGTGCAATCGGATAAACAGTCGTTTTAAATACTGTACAGGTTGTAGGTTTTAAATTTATTATTTACTATGATGCTGCAATTTGCCTATGGTATTTCATCCCGTGCATAATTGAGGCTGCACATGCTGAAAATGAGTTAAACTTACCCTGTCTCTCTAAAACTCTAAAGCATTTATGATTTGCATTTCAGTTTGAGTTATCTTCCTCGTTAACATTACAACCAATGCACACAGTTTTGAGAGGGATTTGCAGCAAATAAACATACGGCAGCAATGAAAATACTAGCCAGGGTGCAATAACTCACAAATACGAAGACATAATGCTGTAGGACCCACTTACCAAAAACAAAAATCACTTTTGAAATGACCATAATATCCATCTTTACATCAGATGGGTTGATTTATTAATAATGATTGTACAAGTAGCCAATTAAAAATTTTTCTTCAGTTTTCAGCACAAGGCAACATTTAAGGGAATGTATTTGTCAATTTTGAATCTCCCCTACAAAGGTATTTGCAGAGCAGAATGGTGTGTTTCTGAGGAATGTAATACTTTAATTACATGATATTTATATCAAAATGTTAAATTGATCTGTATGAAGCTGCAGAAAAAATTACCAGGAAGGTAAGTTACAAATGAGATGTTATGTGTAGGTAAAATCAGTTCAAGGAGAAAGGAAGGAAGTAGAGAGAAAAAGAATTATAATGGAGATTTGGTTGGAGGTTTGAATTTAGATATGGTAATTCAAGCCTATTTAGGTAGATTATGATAGAAGTATAAAGATGATTTAAAGTCTTCTAAAAATAATTTATATCATTTCAAACTAAAAGTTCAAAATCAGTTGAATTATTCTCAAAATTGATATCTAAAGAAGCAACAGCTTCATATAATTTATTCCTGTTTCTGTTCAATCTATTGAATTCTATTTTATTGCACTACTGAGTTAGGAAATAATAAAACTCAGTGCTTACTACATTCCAGGCTTTATTCTAGACTCTTAGACTTGTCTATAAAAGTGCTTTAAGAAAATGTTTTCATCAAATATGTTTAGAACTCACTTAAACACAACTTTATGAAATAATTACTACTATTATCCCCATTTTATAGATGAAAAAAATGAAAGTATAGAGAAATTATATCTTGCGGTAGAGCTGTATTTAAACTTCCAAGCCAGATTTGTAATCACTATGCTAAGTTTCAAGTAAACCATCTGCATTCATTTCATTAACTATAATGAAAGTGATAAGCTGGAAATCTTTGTTTTCTATTCTTTCTGTAAAAACAACCCCATCCCTCTGCAACTCCCCTCTCACTCCAGCCCCTCAGGAAAGTTTCTTGGCCTTTTGTTTCCTTATCTCTGGTAGTGTTGCCACGCATGGTGAAGCTGAAGCCATTTGCAGCACACTTATTTTTAGGTCTTTTGAAATCATAAACCTAAACTGACTGAGGGCAATATGCTAGGAGGAGAGAAGAGAGGTGTGCTTCTGAGGATCGCATGTAGGCAAAAACTGTGGAGAGCAGAGAGAAAAGTTCCTCCAGACCCCGGAGAGGAGGCGGGCAGTGTGCAGGGTCCCTGGGTAGTTAGGCACGTGGCGTGTTCTTTCACAGCAGCCCTGCAGGCAGCAGGCTTTCCAGGGAATGGGCTGCTAAGGGAGGGAGGCTAAGGGGCTCAGGCAAGGATGCTTGTACCCAAGGCAGGCATAGAAGCCCTGGCGTACCTCCCTTCAAGAGATCTTGTAAACATGGACATTGAGCACATCAGCAGTGACCAGTGCTGACTGAAGAATGGAGAATGGGTAGTCTGTCTGAGACTACTGCACTGCACAGGACCTCTATCTGAGTAGAGACAGAAAGAAGAGGAGAGGTGAGGATGGGGCTCTGGAATCCCAGTGATGCCGCCTGATATTTCTGTCCAACACAGTGAAATTGGAGTTTAGAATTGGACTTAATTTCAGTTCAGGAAAATGAATCTGATGTAAATAAAAGTGTTATTTCTTACACACTCTAATTTCAGGGGTGAAATTTACAACTACAACATAAGTAGACCCTAGGTTATGCATAATCTGTATAAATAGTGAATTTAGTTTTAAAGAGTGAAGGTTAAGAAAAAAAAGGACTACATATCTTAAAACAAACAAACAAACAAACAAAAACCCCAAAGCTTCAATGTGAACTTAATCCAAATTACTTGTATTTATCTTTAAGTGAGATGGAGGGTATAAAAACAAAAGGCCAGAAAACTTTCTTGGGGTGGGTGGGAGGGAGATGCAGTGGGATGGGGTTGATGGAATGAATGGAAAGATGGATGAATGGACGAATGGATGAGTAGACGGAGAGGTGGATGGAAAACAGGGAAGGAACAGAAAGAGAAGAAGGGAAGGAGGTAGGGTGAGAGAGAAGAATAGATGGTTAGAAGGATGGATGGATAAATGGATAGATGAATGCATACGTGGATGGATACATGGATGGATGATGGATAGATGGGTATAGGCCACATAAGTCTCAGTTTGTTCTGGTATATACTAATTTTTTACCGTAACTAAATTTTTTTACTGTAACTAAAGTTACGGTATATACTAATTTTTCTTAGCTAGCTAGCTGGCTTGCCACTGAACCCTGATCTTTTGCTAGCAACTTACTCTGTATACAGAGTTACCTGCTCTAAAGATTTAGCCAACCATGCTTCATTGTAACTTCAATGAAATAGACCTGCATGTCCCTGAAGTTATGATTGAAGCAACAGACTACAGAGCTCTAAAACTCTAAACTGCAAAAAATAAATGACTTCCTTTTTCTAATCAGTTCCAATAAAGTCTTCAGAATATAACATCCAAATTATAATACTGTGGTTAGATAGGATGCTCTGATCATATAATTCTTCTCTACGTCTGCAGAATAACCTAGACTTTGGAAAATGACTTTTTCTCCCAGGTGTTATACATAAGATGACATATGAATTTGTGGTAGGATGGATTTTCTGTAGTTCTCAAAGTATATTTAAAAACTTAAATTAGTTGACAATATTTCAAAATTGAGAGATTTCACATATGAACATCCAAATGTCCAGAATATCTGGAAAAAAAATCATAAGATCTGGCAACACTGGACACCAGGGCCACTGCATTAGGTTGTACAAGTTTGTATACAACCAACCCTGGGAGGAACAGACACAACCACCCCTTGTTCACAAAGACTGATGTATATGGAACCACGAAGGGTATTGTGCAGTGCACCATGCCTACTAGGCAGACAATCCTCTAAGGCAGCAAAGGGCTAAGTCTGAACACTGACCGTCCCCTTTAGACTGGGCCTGTGCTCTCCAGTGCCTCCCAGACCCCACAGCTCCTAGTTTATTTCTTGCTCACTTATTCACATTTCCTGCCTGGCCCTTAAGGCATTTGGGTTTTATATTCTCTGCATTCGATTTCTTTCCCTTCTGGTTGTCTGATAAAGTGGTTTGGCAGAAGTATAAGTGGGCTATCCATTTTAACTTTTTAATGCCATACTGGCACACAGGTACGTATGACAATGAAAATTTTATTTTTGGCTGCGCAATGCGCGGCATGCAGGATCTTAGTTCCCTGACTAGGGATCGAACCCGTGCCCCCTGCAGTGGAAGCGTGGAGTACAGACCACTGGACCGCCAGGGAAAGTCCCGACAATGAAAATATTTTTAAGGAATGATGGAGGCAGTACTTACTTCTGATTATGTGACTAATAAAGGTTAACCTGAAGCTTAAGCTCTTTAAAACTGGGTTACAAATAAATCTTATTTGATATTACTATTGCAATAATTTCATAGCATGTTGACTACAAATATCAAGAACAGAATATTTCTGATGCAAATCATCATAAAAATGCAAATGCATGTTAAAAATTTCAGCATATTTCAATATATTGTGGCACATTTTATTTAAATTAACAACGCTTAGTTTCTAGAACAGAGAGATAAGTAGATTCTGACTTATGAAGGTATTTATTGTTTTTCTCTGACTTGACCTTACCTATCATCTTTTGCTCTGTCCTATGCACCGACTAAAAACCATTCCAGGGAGAGACTATTGTCATAAGTCAGAGTCATGCATATCATGCAATTAATGATTATACTTATTTAGAAAAATCTTCAGTCATTTGAATGTTTCTGGAGAAATTGATGCAAAACCCATTTGATAAAACAGATTATTTTAGGTTTCTTTAAATAATTTATGGAAGAAGTTAGATTTGTTTTTATTTTTAGATTTTTAAATAGGGAAACTGTCATTTCTAGTAGTAATGTTTTATTCAATGAAATAAACTGACAAAAATAATTTTTAATTTCTTCAAAGAGATTATGGCAGTTACCTACAATCCCTTGAAACTTTGTCTACTGATCTGACTATAGAAAAATTGATAGATTATTTGTTGGAGACAGCATAAATCCAGGGACATGGCAATTTATACTAAAGCAAAAAGATCCATTTTGGGAAATCTCTGAAAAACTGTATACGTTGAGAAGAAATGTTTCAATCTTATAAAACTTAAATGTGACTTTTCCCTCAGAATGTAACAAATACCCTACAGATCAAAATGATTTAATTTCTGTTCTAAAATGGACAAACTTCAACTTGATAGACACTATTTCATGAGTAAATATCATTTTATCTGTGTTTCTAGGACAGGCTATTTCAATTAGTGGAATATTCTTGTTCATTGAATGTTACTACATATCCTACATAGGGATGGCTAGTTTTCAAAGATGCGCTGTATATAAAGTTGTGCTTAGCAGTAAAAACTAATGTGAATATAATTTATTCTCATTATTCAAAAACAAATTATCACATTCCCTCATGGCATTTTGAACGTAATGCACTGTAAATACTGTTAACATAGTATAATATACTAATGGGGCTGGATCTCTGACAGACACATCTAGTCATACATTTATCAATTTAATTACTAAAATTATTATATTAAATAAATCTCTTAACACATGGTCATTTTTTAGAAAGATTAAGAGGTAAAGAAGAAAATAAGATTAGAGTCTCTGGTTAGTTGAATTCCAGATTACAAGAAGTGTAATATGTATTTTCTGAAGTAAAGGATGAGTGAGCAAAAATAATACATTTCCAGATAACTGATTATTTATGTTTTTAAATTGTATATCTTTGTGTATAGTTCTAGAGTATGTTTATTTGACTAAGTTGTAATCAACTGAAACCACAAATGTATAACTCAACAATAAATGTAAACTTCGCTGGGCACTTAGGGCTACTTCAATATTAGCTCAGGAGCAACAATTTTAAGTGATGTATACTGATTGGTACTGATAAGAGCACTTTTTAAGAGCTCTGGAACACAGAGTCAGTGTTTTTATTCTCCACCTTGAAAACAAAAAGGCTGAAAAACAAAAATCAAAACTGAAAAGTGTCATTTCATAGAATTCAAATGAACTCTATGGAATCATGAAGGCAAAGGGGTCTTACAGCAGAAAAGGGTCATAAAATAGCTTGACAGACATATAACGGTGTTGAGGAAAGAGAGAAAAAAAGAAAAGAACTCTATTTCAATTCCAAATTACACAAATAAAAATAAATATATAAAACATGTCTAATCCATCTTTCATTAAGCTAAAATTCTTAGTTTTTAAGGAAAACCATAGGAGATACCTCAGACAAGTTTCCCTCTTACCTTCCACCTGCTCTATGGCTAAAAACAACTGGGGGTGTGGTTTATCTGCTCTACCAGTAGAACTCTACATGGATCACCAGATTCATTTATTAATAAACTCAAACCCCTTACCTGGTGGGAGAAATGCTGTATGCTGTTGTAACTGCATGTTGGCTAGAGCCTGTTGGTATTGGAAAATACCAGTGTTAAAGACTGCGGTGGCACCGTTGGTTTTTTCAAGAGCAGGCCTCTTTGGTAATGGGGGAAGTACAGCTTGAGGAATTCCCTGTTTAGTGAATGAGTATAAAAAACAAATACCAGTAAAAAGAGAAAAAGAAAAAAGAAAAATCAGTTGAAGGCTAAACTTGTTAGGAAGCATGAGCAAGCAAGCAGCAGAGCCCTTAACTACCCAAGGGGAACAAACATCCAATAAACAAAAATTTAAAGGGGAAAAAAAAAGCAAGATAAAAGCTTTAAAGGAAGCATTATTTTTGTCTTGGGGGGGAAAAAACCCACTAGTATGAGAGCACATGTTATAATGTGTTAAAGTGTTTTAAGTCCCATAATGCTTCAGGCTTTCTGGGAGAAGCCATTGATTTGGGAAAAGAAGAAAAGCTGCACTGCGAGCTCCATGAGGATTGACAAGTATAAGCAATGTTAATAGTTAATTGTACGGAGTGACCGAAACAGGTAAAATAAAAATCAGTCCCACTCTGCCCCTCCCCCATGTCTACCTAAACATGCACATGTCCCAGAGCATGCAAGTTTTTTTTTTTCTTACAACACTGAACTAGAAATATTAAAAAGTCAATAATTCTATCACTAAAGCCATGCTAACCAAACAGGTACATAAATATACAGTCCAAAAATACATTTTTAATGTCCTTCAAGTATTCCATTAGAATATTCTACAATGTAGTTAAACTGAATGTGGACTGCTGGGCTTTCGGAATCTTTCATTGTATGATATCCGTCCAGGGACTTGCATTACAGTCTTTCCACTAATTTTGTCAGGAAACCACACTCAGTTTTTCATTGTACTTTACAACTTTATAACAGAAAAAGGAATATATATTTTTAAATAGATTAAAAAAAAAAAAACTTGTATCTACAATAAAGCTACATGCCAAGCTAAAAGGTGAAAGGTCATAGTACCAGGTCAAAGGTTGCCTCGAGGGGTCGCTTCAGTGATTTGACAGCCGACTGAGTCTTAATTAGCAGGCAGCGAGCACATGATGGCAATGGGCCAGTGGGGTTCAAGCGCATTAACATAAACAGCAAGCAGAGGTGCATCATGGGGGCAGCAGTGCATTTTTGGGTAGGTGAGAAAAAACAAATAAAAAAACAAATCATCGGAATGCCATATACAACGAATAACAAGACTAAGCATGCACAATAAAGGCACTACTGAGTTGTTATTGGGAGGATAACTCCTCTTTGTAGTTAATTACAAACAAGATACTCTAACAGAAAAAAAAAAAAAGAGTGAAAGGAAGATAGGAGGAGAGAGTCTGCCTTCTGTATTTTTGCTCAAGTATCCGTAAACAAACACAGAAAAGACCTCTCTCGTGATTATTTTACTGTGCTATGAAATACCACACAGTGTTCTTTTTTATGAATATTTTAAAGATTAAGTCATATATTTATGTAAAAAAAAAGGACAACATTACAACAGCTAAGCAAGGAACAAAAATGGACTCATTAAGATCAGCTATTAGATCACATTAAAATTTACCTTAAGTATAGAGTTGAGTATCTGTCCTAAATGATCCAATTTCTAACTCCTCCTCGAGCACTGCTTTCTCCTTCCTACATAATGGCATAGGCAAGCTTCTCTAGTTTTACAGTTCTGTTTATGCCACAATATTGTTTAAGGTTATCTCGAGAGCAAACTGTTCAAAATCTTGTAGCTAATTCTAAAAACAATTTTGTGGAAGCAATTCTCCTAAATAGTTCCAGATTTTGTTATGGTTAAAAGCAAGATAATGTAGAGAAGAGCCTTGATGTGCAGAAGAACACACCGAAGGGAAACAATGGCTGATTAGATGGCACACAGAAATAAGAGGACCGAAAATGGCAGTATCGTTAAACCGAAAAGGAGACAGGTGTTCTGTACAAAGCAGAAATTTCAGAAACCCTATATCCAGAATAAGACACAGGATTAAGAGGTAGGCCGAGGGTAGGAGCAATCTGAACCATTTGAGGAGTTACTCTCACTTCTCTGAATGGTAACTTCATTATGTATTGTCTGGGATACCTGAACAAACATATCTTAAGCAAAACTTTTTTTAAAAAAGGTTAATAAATGAATAGCTTGTCGTCAGATATAGTTGTTCACTTTGCTTTTTTGACTGTTAACGAGGATTGAGCTGAGGTCTCTACTCACCATGGCAGCTGCGGTGGCTGCAGCCTGTGCTGCAGCAGCCTGGTTGACCTGGTATTGGGCAGCCTTGATCTTGGCTTGCAGATGTGCGGGAGGATGAAAGTATTTGCACTTTTCCCTAGAGCATCTCCCTTTGATGTAATCCATACACACGGTGACTGTGTTGTCATTGGTGTCAATCATTGTGCTGTCAGCAGGATGGGCAAACCGACAATCGTTTTCTCCTCTGTTGCAATTGCCACGCTGGTACTCTCGACATACCTACGGGGTCATTAAGTGCACAGGGGTCAGTCAACATGGACAAGTAGAAACTTTCCGAAGATTTTAACTTAAAGTGCAAGACTGGCGACAGAAGCCAACAAATGAAAGGGGAAAAGATAATTTGCAAAGGAACCACAAAATAACTTGAAAACATTCTTAGTTCGGTATACAAATTATAATCCCATTTCAGTAAAATGTCCATGAGAAAGAAAACACATTTATGATACTGATTATGGTAAAATATCTAATTTAAATTATGTTGATATACTTATTCATTACCAAGGGGGAAAACACTAACTTTATATAGTGAAGAACCCTGGAGACACCGCTTTAATCAAACAATCAAAGTTAATTTCACCAGTAATAAAGACATAATGACATCATGTACCTACTGATATGATGCACTGAAAAAAGGATACAACATTACATTTGTTGTATTACTGCTGAGAACGCATAACCTGAATTTATTTAATCATGAGGAAACATCAGACAAACTAAAATGGTAGGATGTTTTACAAAATGATCAGTACTCTTCCAAAGTGTCACGGTCATGAAAGACAAAGAAAGATTGAGACACTGACACAGACTGAATGATCCTGGAGTCAGAGAAAGGATGTTGGTAGGACAACTGGTGAAATCTGATTGAGGTCTGTAGATTGACTAATAGCAGCATATCAATGCTAATTTTCTGGTTTTGTGAGTGGTAACATGGCTATGTAAGCTGTCAATATTTAGGTAAGCTGGGTGAAGGATAGGCAGGAACTCTTGGTTCTATTTTTGCAGCTTTTATGCTAATCAGAAATTATTTAAGAGTGGAAGTGTAAAAAGTAAAATGATAGCTTTTTCATAAAATATTTCCAAGAGCTAAGTTTTTGATTATTAAAGATTTACCTGGTAGCTATAAAAAGCAGATGGAAAAAGATTAGTTTTTGTTACTGTTTTTTTTTTCTTTTTTGGTACGCGGGCCTCTCACTGTTGTGGCCTCTCCCGTTGCGGAGCACAGGCTCCGGACGCGCAGGCTCAGCGGCCATGGCTCAGGGGTCCGGCCGCTCCGCAGCATGTGGGATCTTCCCGGACCGGGGCACGAACCCGTGTCCCCTGCATCGGCAGGCGGACTCTCAACCACTGCGCCACCAGGGAAGCCCTATTGTTTGTTTTATATCTATTAATTTTGGATGGGGTCCCTGGGGAAAGGTGAAAATGGGTTATTTTTCATTCATTTGCTCGATTTTGACTCTTAACTATTAAAGTTTGTCATGGTGCTTGCTCTAATCAAGAGGTTGCCGGCGCTGTCTTCAGTCAGAATAGTTTGACCTTTTTACCACAAGAGGGCCATCTAAACACAGAATGTCCTTATATTTTTATGTTCTTACTTCATGCTTCAAGGATGTTTCCGTTTTGTTTTTCACAAATCTTTTTACAAACTGAGCGATGCAGACCCTGAACACTCAATTTTGGAATTCATCAAGGGGAAAAAAGGGGGGGAACCCCGTTGTGATTTAAAAAAACAAAGATTTTCTTGGATTTAAGTACATGAAATGATCACATTTAATTCTAGGCATTTCCCCCTTTTACATCCATATCCGATTATTGAGGAAAGTGCTTCCTTTTAAAAAGGTCTCTATAATTTGTATCGTGGTATATCTTAAAAATAGCATTATAAACGGCATCTTGCACCATTTGGAAACCTCAAGCTAGCTAAAGCATTGCATTCCACATAGCAATGACCCAACTCTATTCATCACCTCAATTTATGTAATTTTAAAAAATTATTAAATAACTACTCTGTGCCAGACACTCAGAGATATTAGGAATACAAAGATGACTTAGGAAGTTACAGAAGATCCTTTTTTTTTAATCGTTGCATTTATCTTCTTGAACAAAAGAAAACAAGGATATCCAGGAGTTTATAATTTGAAAAGCAGAAGTGGTAAAGCTGTTATCCAGAACTACTGTCCTCCACTCTCACTGAGGACTGGAATCAGCCGTGCAGCTTTCTACACCACAGATCCCCACTTACTAAATTAGACGCATCAAAATAGGAAGAGAGGAACACTTAAGTGAGGATAAAAACTCTTCAGGTATATATGTAAAATTATGCTAAATTTATACCACAGCATAAACAAAAAGTTACTTTTCTGTTTAAACAAATCTGAGTCAATGCAGCCTCATCCAATAGGAAACCATCTGTGTTCGGACACTACTGCTGTTAGCTCTTCAGTAATTCCTGCTTTCTCGAATATGCTCGCAAAGAAACTGGCAGCAACTGAACCAACACTCTGTTTTCCAATTTCTCTCACCCTTTGCCGCACTGACAAGAAAGAAGATCTGAAGGATCTTGAATAACTATTAAAATCAAAGATCTGCAATTTTTCAAAAACAATTATGCCAGTGCTGGTGCCAGAAATTTGAGCATTATTCTCCCAAAATATAGCCTGAGTGCCAGGCTGATATTGACTTTTTGTCCTTTTCTCTGTTCTTTTTATTTTCAGGGATGTGAACTTAAAATCAGGTTGCATAAAGATGATCATTCTAAGACCCCTTCTCGTCCCTCTCCATTTGCTTTATGCATGTGCCAGTGTGGTTTGTATAGGTTAACAATTGGTTTATTACAGTTTTGTACTCTTTACTGTCTTGCAGGATGCATTGAGGGAGAATTCTAAAAAACATTTAAGCAGAGTTGATAACTAGCAGTTAGCTCAGAATTTTGTTCCTAAATCCAGCCTTTTCTGATGTTCCAAGAACTTAGTTAACTGTTTTTGTATGATATACATTTTTGACTGTTTTATTTTTTTCTCCAACTTAAGGTTCCTCCTGACAAGAGAAATGGAACGGAAAAAATATACTGAAATAGCTGTTCTCCTATTATTCTTGCCTTTGAAAAAAATAGAGAAGAAACTGAAAATCTCTTGTGAAAACTTGTACTGGTGAGAGCTACAAGGCTAGAGGGGCTAGAGAAGTTTGCCAAGCTTTGGTTGTATACATGCATTGCTGGGTAACTATCTGAACAGAACAAACTTCCCAAAACTTTTCAAACAGATTTTTCTATTAGACCATCAATAAAATGGGATCTATCCCTTGACTGCTGAATATGGGTTTGGCCTGATAAACTCAAGAAAACTTTAGACTGTGTTGCTTCCCCAAAAGAAATCTCTTAGTTGACAGACAAAATTTCAACAAATCTAACCTTATAATTCAAATCAGGATAAGAAATTGCACAACTTACCATACAGAGAATTTGGAACAAAGAAGATAAAATTAAATTTGAAAATCCTAACGTTATGGCTCTTTTTTCTATTCTCATCCAATCTTCTGCACGAACATATTTTTCAAATAGTTGTAACTATAGTATGGCTATTACTTGGTGATCTGTTTTTGCTCAACAATGTAGCATAAGCTTTTTGTTTGTTTTACTTAATAGTGTCCAGAGTCATCATTTTTGCTGGCTGCATCAAATTCCATAAAGCAGATGTGTGTAATAAAAGTAACTCTTTCAGAGAGCATCTATAGATTACTTCCAATATTCCCATATTACAAATAATGTTGCAAAGAGTATATTCATGACCACACTCTTTAAAAAATCATTCTCTAAGGATAAATGTGCAGAAATGGCATTAGTGGGTCAACATATATAAGTACTTTTTACAGTTTGGTAAGTGGTTTTCAAACCTAGATGAAAATAATTCCATCTATTGATATTAGCTAAACACATAATGTGCTTCAATCAAAAAGAATGTTTGAAAAAAAAAAAAAAAAAAAAGAATGTTTGTAAGTATAAGTACTTATATGTACTATAAGTATTAAGGCAGTTGACCTATACACACTACTATATATAAAACAGATAATTGATAAGGACCTACTGTATAGCACAGGGAACTCTACTCAATACTCTGTAATGGCCTATATGGGAGAAGAATCTAAAAATGAGTGGATATATGTATACATATAACTGATTCACTTTGCTGTACACCTGAAACTAACACAACATTGTAAATCAACGATACTCCAATTTTAAAAAAAAAGTATTAAGGCAGGATTTGCTTTGGAAGTCAGGTAAGTTTTGTAAACTTTCATACAAAATGGGTAAGAGGTTGCTTTTACAGTAAACACCGTCATTTCAATAAAAATATTCACTGAAAATATTAAAGTACTAAATTACATTTCCAGAAAAACACCTTTGGCATATAAACTTTAAATAATCAAAAGAAAAAGCAATCAGAAAAACGACCCAAGGAAATCTAAATTAATTCTACATAAACCTTCTTTTGTTAATTAAATAGCAGTAGTAGGGTGGAAAGAGAATAGAGTTTGAAATCAGAAATTTTTGGTTCTATCTAGTGTTTATATTTACTAGCTCTGGAATCATGAATACTGAATAAGATAATGTACAGAGAGTTTAAAACACACCATACAAATCTGGTTAAACAGTTCTGTTATTCGATCTCAATTTCTATAAACATGATGAGCATATTTCAAAAGGGTCAAAATAATAACAGGTTGTATAAGTAGTATTAAATTCATCATTACTCTGCAAGTTAAGGCTTGAGAGTCTAAGGAAATTAAGGTCAATGTATGAACTTATTCAAAACTAAACAGCCATTTGCACGTTCTTTAAGAGACATTCTATGTTTTGTGCTTAACATAGTTAGTCATCTTTAGAGACTAACATTCAAAGCAGGAAGAGAGGGCTAATTGTAACAGGGAAGAGGGACTCTCAGGGTACTTTTTTTTTTTTTTTTTTGCGGTACGCGGGCCTCTCACTGTTGTGGCCTCTCCCGTTGTGGAGCACAGGCTCTGGATGCGCAGACTCAGCAGCCATGGCTCGCGGGCCCAGCCGCTCCGCGGCATGTGGGATCTTCCCGGACCGGGGCACGAACCCGTGTCCCCTGCATCCGCAGGCGGACTCCCAACCACTGCGCCACCAGGGAAGCCCATCTCAGGATACTTTAATACTTTGGGAAGTCAATTTAAACCTAATGACCAATATTAAGGAGCTTATTCAAAGACACATACATACCCGTTGTTCAACAGTAAGCATCATGGACTTTATTAAGTTTGAGCTAACACAACACTTTAAAAAAGAAATACTGGATAATCAACAATCTTATCAAAGAACCCAAAGCATTACAGGTCATGAATATACAATCTAATACAAAGAAATTACCTGTGTTTTCAATTCAAAAAGAATTCAAATATCCACATCTTAAAATTCTGGTGATTAGGGGAAATGATCTTAGTTAATTGTTTGTAAAATTACATTCCCAAGATAAATATCTGATGATGCGATATCTAGTTTCAGTCTGTTATTTGGTAACTGTACAAATTTGGTCTACCTGAACCTCATTTTTTAAAAACTGAAGAAAAAGTCATCTACTTTAGCTACCTCAGAGAATTTCTGTTAAGATCAACTGGGAATTTTCTTTGAAATCTAAAAGGTAGAACCTATCATTACCACCAAGCCAGTGAAGACAAGCATATATCTATAGATGATATAGCTAAGAATGTCATTTGACCTTATGTAATTAAAAAAATCAAATCTGAATATATAGGAATGACCAACTAAATAAAACTTCCCATTAAATCCACTGCCAGGTTTTCATTTATTCATTTCTATGCATGACAGGACATCTGAAACAAGCTCATCAATATGTCAAATGTTCAAATCTATAGTTACCTTTATTACTCCTTCTAAATAACTGCAAAGATAGGGACATTTTAGCTTTAATTTGTATGAAGAAATTGGTGGAAAAACAGCAAATATGAGTTGGCTAAGCCAGGATTAGCAATTCCCTTATTTTAAACAATGTACAACTCTATCATCTCTAAAACAAAACTCACACTAATCACAGACAGTAATAATCGACAGAGACTAGATGTTTTAAATGGGGGCTCTGACCACATTTTAGAGTCATTCTAAAGCCTTATTACAATTTTAAAAAAATGTAGACCACATAGACCTGTGTGCATGAAACTCAATATTTCTTGTTAATTTTCTAAAGAAATTAAAATATCATACAAGCAGTAGCCAAACACTCTACAAAAATACGGAAGTAAAATAATTCTATCAATAAGCCTTTCTTATATTATTAAAAGCATTTGCTTTTCTAATCTTAGTTTGAATTGCATCTTTTATATGCAATAGATCATGACAAATCCATTAAATGCCTATAATAATGTCATGTAGGAATGCCTTTCACTATCACTTGTATCCACATTTATCATTAAATGCTCTTTTTTGTGTAGGCAGTAGGTATCATATGTTTTTATGCCTATATGAAAAAAGTCACTAGACTCTTCTGTGTCAGTAAGTAGTGGAAGCATTCAGTATCCAGTGGTCTGAATTAGAAATTCATGTCATGATTACCTCAGTAGAATAAAACTTTTGGCACATGAATACTTTATTTTAAAACAAACTTTAACTGAAAAGTATCCGAAGCCGAGTGGTTTGCTCACCTTTCCTGGAATATGTCATATGTTTTTGTCATATAGACTATTGATATAAAAAATGATGTAGAGTTCATGAAATGGCAATCTAATGTTTCCATCAGCATATGAAATATGTGGCCACTGGTTTGTCTTTTGTTTGGTTAATGCTGTTATGCCGTATAAATTACCCTAAAAATTATCACCAATTGCTTAAAATATTTCATAATGCTATACATTGTGTTCTCAGCAATTTCACAAAATGTAGAATGCTAAATGCACTGGAGGAGGAAGATTTTTGTATACAAGTAACTGTACATGAGGTAAATGATGAAAAGTTAAGACAAATAACAGGTGCTGGCATCCCCTGGAATAGGTATTTTATAGACCATTCGCATTTAGAATCACCTGGCAGATCTGTGCAAAGGATTCCAGAGACCCGCTAAAGACCCACCGAATCAGTCTGTGGGGATGAGGCCCTGCATTAAAATTTTTTTTTTAGTTTTTTTTTTGTTTGTTTTGGCTGTGCTGTGTGGCTTGTGGGATCTTAGTTCCCTGATCAGGGACAGAATCCAGGCCCTTGGTAGTGAAAGCCCCAGTCCTAACCATTGGACAGCCAGGGAATTCCCAGGCCCTGCGTTTTTCACAATCATCCCAAGTGATTCTAATCACATTAAATCTTGAAAACCATTGCTCTAGGACTAGGGGCATGAACTAGATGCCATATTTTGTAGCTGGAATGTTCAAAATGTAAACATGTTCTCAAGGAGAATGCTAACACATGTTTAAAATGTGTCATATTTTATCTCTTCTGTTATATTACCCTAAGCTCTGAATAAGGGAATGTATTGTCCTGTGATTAATTAATTGATTAACTGGTTGACTGACTCATTTATTCCTTCACTGACCAAGTTACTGGGCATCATTTATGAGCTTGGCACTATGCTGGTGGACCTTTTCTTGTTGTTAATAACACAGCTGATAACCTTATAAGGCTTCAAGATATTCCTTACAACACTTTTTACGTGAAAGATGTTCAACAGTTCTTCATTGGATATTGTTGAATAAACAAGAGAATAAATGCATTCATGGATCCTTTTTGTACCATAATAAATTGTCTGTCGTGAAAATAAGTCAAACAATGATTTCCTTAATTACCAACTCTTTGTAATGAAGCAAAGATATGACTAAAAACATCAGTCCAGGGCTTCCCTGGTGGTGCAGTGGTTGGGAGTCCGCCTGCCGATACAGGGGACACGGGTTCATGCCCCGGTCTGGGAAGATCCCACATGCCGCGGAGCGGCTGGGCCCGTGAGCCATGGCCGCTGAGCCTGCGCGTCCGGAGCCTGTGCTCCACAACGGGAGAGGCCACAGCAGTGAGAGGCCCGCGTACCGCAAAAAAACAAAACAAAACAAAACAAAAAACCTCAGTCCTTTCCAGTACCTACAGATTTTAACAATTTCTTAAAATAATCATTGAAAATGACCGCTACTTGAAAATTACACAAAGGCATCCCAAGGTCACAAAATGGAATTTTAAAAGCCTAATTTCAGAGGCTGATATTCAGGAGATTTGCTTCTCTTTAGAGAAAACCATGAAGACTGAATTTTACAGCATAGAAAGTATGCAGGTACAAGGTCTTTTAAAAGATATCCAACAAAGAATGGATAATATGAATAGCGATAGAAAGCTTAGGTGTGTGTGTGTTATTTATATATTAAATACCTTTTCAGTAGTTTGTGGCTGGCATTAAACACAGGAAAATGACCTAAATTTCACCTAGAATGTTCTAACTGGAGGTGATCTTAGTGATTATCTGGTATATTCCCCTAATTTAATATGTGTGGAATATGAAGCTCAGAAAATATAAAAAACTTGACCTATGCTTACTCACCTAACTAGCAAAATCACCAGCACTAATCCTTGGATTCAATTCCTGTTTTTTCAATTTAACATTTTTTGTAGTATCACACTGGGTGCTATAAATATAAATATGTGTTAGTGCCTCTAAACAGAACCAGAAGGCTGATAATCTACTGTGTTTTTAACTTCTTCATTGTCTATTTTGTAGCCAAAGAGAGAAGTGGCAAGAAGAATTGGCCAATATTTTCACTGATTCAAAATCTGTTCACCTCAAAAGGAACTCAAAATTCTAAAATGTACTTGGGAGTTCCATGAGTTAAAAATAGAGTATAAATTTAAACCCCAAATAACTAAATGTGTAAATTAAGTGTGTGCACTTACTGCCATGTCTTTTAGACTCCAAGATGCGGCGCAATTAGCATGAGAGGAAATACCCTGAAGATAGGAGTGTCTAAAATCACAAGTGCTAGGAGAAAGGTGCCCCTTAGCTTCACATTGCAACATCCTAACAGGTTGTAACTGTGACATTGAGTCAGATCCTGTGAACCAGAATAAGGAAGCTGCCCTACCATCAGGCATTTAGATAAGTGGAATTCAGGTTAAAAGGAAATGACAGTCATTGTAACAGTAGCCATTTGTTGTGACTATGGGAAAGGAAGACAGACAAAATACTCAAAGTAGCTTCTTGCAAAAGAAAAACAAAACAAAACAAAGAGACAGAGGTCTTCATTTTAACTAAACACCATACAAAATATAACCAATTACAGACTACCTAAAATTGTGGGAGGATTAGTTTAAAAGAGTTCTGACCACACAATCAGCCTTTTAAAGAGATTCTTTGATAGAGATTTAAATAGGGACGTTCTCAGCTTTACGAATATCATCTCCTATGAATAATTAATTCTATCAAGTTCATCTCAGACTGCCTATTTGGTTCCCATTAAACAATCAACAATTACACATTATGAACCCAGGGTTTGCTTCAGAAAGGTCAGCGGCGGGGAGGGGGAGGGATGATTCACACGTTGAGCATCTAATAATTTTTAAATATTTAAAATTTCTTAAATTTCCTCCCAGTTTATCTGCAAACAGCATTAGTTAATCAATGAGCAAGAACAATTGTGCAATGACAAACCACCCACAAGTCAAGGTGTTATCTCTAGCACACAGCAGAGTCCTTGGTGCACAGAGGGCATGCAATTAAGTCTCAACATCCTTCCTGAGTTCTCCTTGTGGAACTCTTGTAATTAGTAGCTTTTCCCAAAACGTTCAAGGAAAGGTAAAAAATAAGCCTAAAATAAACAAACAAATGAAAACTCTAAAGGGAACATACAAGCCAAAATTTGCTGCCTCCTCTTTGTACTTTCACCTGTATGGGAAGGGAGAGTAATCTACTAGTGTTTAAAAATGTAGTCCTGAGTTCATACCCCACAGGAACATCCTACCCACGTGACCTTGAATAAGTTATGTTACATCTCTCTCCATAAATTTATCGCCCTGTTAAATGGAGTTAATGATAGTATCTTCCTCATAAGATTGTTTTGGAGATTAAATGTGTGTTGCATATGAAGGGGTAACGCTGTGATTGGTAGATAGTAAATATCCAATAAATATCAACTATTATTATTACCATCAAAAAGATGGTGGCAGTTATAAATACTCTGAAAGCTGAGATCCTTTGTAATGCATGCAATGAAACTTAATAAACAAAACATTGGTGCTTATTAAATAAATTCCTGCTACTGATTAGAGTCAATTATGTTCACACAATGGCCTTGTTTTACCGCTTTCTCAGTAATTAAGACACGTAAAAGTTCTCAGCACTAAGTATTGCCTCATGCTAACCAGGGAAAAGAGGAAGAGCTCATTTGCTCTTTATACGGACACCAATGCTAGATTTGAGAGCTTCAATGTACAGTAATGTTGCCATTTTCCCCCTTCATCTAGAGTTTACCAAGTTCACTAATTTACAGCCATGCTAAAATTCTCAACAACCATTTCAACATAAGATTTATATCTTTCATTTCTTTTTCATGTAGCAATAGCAAAGTACATACATCTGATCATCCTTGATTCTAAGACTGAGTGCATCACCCAATTTACAATTTAAAAACTTATAATCACATTTCACAAACAAGGCTGCCTCGCTATTCCAACCAAAATATTATGAGGCTTATGAGGAAACTTGCAACGATAAATTTTAAAAGTTTGTAGATAGTAACTAAATAACATCTTTATGAGAACAAGTATCAGGGGATTGATAGAATTTGTTAATAGCCACAATAACAAGAAACATTTAGAAAGCTTCTGCTGTGTGCCAGACACTGACTAACTCTTTGAGGTAAGTGCCGTAAGTTTCTCCATTTTGAAGATGAGGAAACTGAGGTACAATGAAGTAATAAGCAGTCTGATCCCACAGTCCAAGTTCTTACCCATTATTCTACATACGGATGTTGTGGCTTCTATAAATGTTACATTCATCAAGTATAGCGTATCTATATTCTAGCCAAATGCTCCAAACACTAAACCAAAATCTCTGCTTTGAATTGTTTTTAACCTTTATGGCCACGGAAGGAATAAACAAAGAGCACACTTTGAAATTTAGAATGGAATACATAAAGACACCAGCGAATCACTCCTACCTCAAGTCTGTCTGTCCGCATTAATTTCTGTGCAGCGGCTGCAGCAGCTGCAGGTACAGGGACCCCAGGATTCCCCGTAACCAACATTGGTGCAGTCGGCAAGATCTCTGCTGGAACCAGGCTTGGGGAAACAGGTCCCAGGTAGGGATTAAAGGCTGCTGATGCATTGGTGGCTAAGCTTGGTGCAACTGAAAACATTGGCTGAAAAATAAAATACAAAGCAAAATTTAATCGGCAGGTCTTGGTTCAAAGTTGATATCCTGCATTATATATCTGTCCTCCATCCATGTATCCATGCATCCATCCATAATCCATTCTTCCTTTGCTTCCTCTTTCCCTCCCTCCCTCTCTCCATTTAACTGTATGCTTATTTACTCTCATTTAGGATAAGAATGTTTCTTAAAATAAGCATTCATCAAATCAATGTTTTTCTAAAATATAATGGGTAATTATCCATTAAATTTTCCACTGGGATTTTGAAGCTTGGGGTCTATAATACTTGCAATTTCTTTTTGAAAAATAGCTCAACCATTCAATACAGAAACTTCTTGTGGTTACCTAATCTCCACCTTTGTCCTGATTTAATCCTGGAAACTTGTCTAAGAAATACATTTCATAACTGCTACGTCAGATGTACTTAAAAGATCTGTTTACAACTGTTAATAGGTTGCAAGTGTCCTATTATCTAGAATAAATAAAGCAGAACTCACAGTGGATAGCAGAATTTCACAGTCAATGTAAACTGTGAATAAATCTTATGGGATACGTGAAAGGTGATGATGACACCATTTCTTTTGAGCACATAAGATAAAGTATTTGGCATATATATTTGTTGCAGGTTTTCCTGGGGAAATTATAAATCTTCCACCAGCCTATTACGCCTTTGTGAGATACTTAACGAATTCAGCTTACTAGGGAGAAACTATTCTGAAATGTGAAGTCTGAAAAAGAACACTTCTAAAGAAATGCATTATGATTGTTCAAGGAAATACATATAGTAGCATTGAATAAAATGCTACAAGATAGATTTTTTTTTTGCCAGAAATGCTTTCATGAATATATGAAAATGGTTTCTATTTGTTGATATGAAAATCTGCATATCAGGAAATATATCTGTTTTTGAGTAAAATTAAATAATTTACCTGAAATCTATTTTAACAATGTGCTTTTCCAGTTTTCAAAAGATAACCTAGCACAATTTTCCACCTTACTGGTGGTAAATTTTCAACTTTCTAATTCAATGGAGTTTTCATTCTTGATGTTTAATGCTGTGTGTAATAATAATGTTTGTTTCCAAAACACAAAAACAAATGGACAAAATGGATCCTGTTCTTTAAGGTAATTTTAAACAATTTGTTATCTTTACCCTGTAGTAAGGAATAGAATCACAGAAATTTCTTTTAGAAAGAAAGGGACATGAGAATGTAGATAATTCTTCCCTCTGACAGGAATAAGAAGTTAGATGACCCCAGAGTTTATTTAGTATTCAAGAGAGTTTTGGTGTAAAGTTTTATGCAATCAAGATGTATATGTTACAAAAGTAATTCTTACAGCTCATAAGAAATATCTTAAAAAAAATAAAATATATCCTTTATCTAATTTGGCCCTGACTCATCCTGTATTTAGAAGAGTAAAACAGATTTCAAGTATTCTTTTTTTCTTAGGGCAGTGGTTCTCAATTATGGGTGATTTTGTCTCGCAGGGGACATTTTGCAATATCAGGGGACATTTTTGGTTGTCACAGCTGGGAGGGTGCCAGCTGCACCTAATGGGTAGGGGCTGCTAAGTGTCCTATAACACAGAACAGTCCCTCATAACAAAGACTTATCCAGCCCCAAATGTCAATAGTGCTGGGGTTGAAAATTCCTATCCTAAAGGATACAGCCTTCTCGTGACTTCACAAATTGTTTTAGGACAAAAGATTTGCAGCTAGCATGTCCAGTCTTACTAAGAAGACCATGTAATATAGAGTATTTAATACATAATTTGATTCACTTGGGTGAATAAACAATATACCATGGATTCCATCGATACTTTCAAATTAAAATAATTATTGTTCCTAATGTGTTGGTTTGAATGCCATGTTTAGTTGCCCTGCCAGGTTGATGGCTCTTGATGAAGTCGCCTAAAGTAATACCTCCAGTCCCCAGTTCCATCCCTGCCCAAGGCAGCTGCCCACGGACAATAGGAAACTATTGGGGGTTCCAGATATTAACAGTCAATAACCTGTCAGAAACTGGGGCCCAGAGCAATCTCCATCTATCAACAGTTACTTATTCAAACAGCAGCTGATCTGATACTGCTTCACTGACTACTGGCTGCCAAGGCAGCAGCAACACAAGAGTTGACCTGTATAGTAAATACATGTTGAACTTGGATCTCTATTCAGAAATATTCAGGTTAAACTTACACTGTTGCATACTGTCGGACACAATATGTGAAATTTCAGCCAGAAAAACACTCTAATTTTTCTCTTAGATATTTAAGAATTATAAGAAATTTAGCACAGAAGACTAAAAGACTAGTTTAGAATATGGAGAACAGAGCTGGTCAGTGTTAATTCTTGCTATGAATTAATATGTATTTCCAGAGAGGGCATTTTAAACGTATACTTCAGAAAGTTATTGAGATGTTTATGTCACTTTGCACAATCTACTATAATTATTTAGAAGCAGAGGTCAAACTGACAAACTGATGGAGGGAAGAAAAGCATTCTTATTTTAAGAAAATAAGATCAGTGGCCAGTAAAATTCAGCTTTGTTAAATATCAATGAATAAAATAAATTTATAATCTGCAATGCACATAGTGTAGCAGTTGCATATTACAGATAAAAGAATACTTTTATGAGATAAAAATAGTCATGGTATATTAACTGGAAATAATTTTTCCACTAGATTGTTTCTACAGAGTCGTCACATGAATTAATTTTCTGACAATTCAGCAGAACAAATTCAAATCTGAAGAACTTTAGGGCACTGTCCCCAAGTAAAATCTGTAGCAGCTTCTAAAATTCTAAAGCATCAACTATTCAACAAACATTATCTCAAACTGCTCCCTCTCCAGGTAAAGAGTTATTTGCTAAACAGGCAGACAATCGATAATAATAGCTCTATACTTTGAAACTGGATTCCAGTAGCTGCCAAAAAAAACCCCACTGAAGTGCAGCATTCCTTCATTTCTTTTGAATTTCTGTAAATTTGTTATATCCCTTTTTCAAAGAGCACCTTGCTGGAGGTAGGTCTTGCTGGCCCCATCAGAGTGCTCTAATCAGATTAGTGAAGCACTTGAACTGTAGCACTGCCAATTCTCTATTCCAAAAGCCATCCTAAAGAGGATTCAGCAGAATCACAAAGACGGATATTAATACAATGGTATTATCAAGCAGCATCCTATTTTCTCCGAAGTAACCACAGGATAACATATAACTATGTAATTGGTGTATTTGATACTGACTATATCCTTCTAATAATGATTTACAGATATCTTTGTTCCCAGAAGGCGTAAGGAAGGTTGGCTTATGATTGCCTTTTTGCCAGTGAACATCCTAAGCAGAGAAAAACAAATGGCAATCTTACTAATGCTGGTGCATTTATGGGCTAGCCACTTGTTTGTTTTAAATGAGACACTTGATTCCATTAAGGTAATCAGGCCTTATTATGAATGAAAATGTTATTCAATTTCACATTATAACCCTCGTTAAATGTGTGCCAACATGATTATTACAATAATTCTATTTATTGTGTGCCAGGCATTGTGCTAAGTGCTTTACCTATGTTATTATATTTAATCCTCATAATAGTAGAGTATAAACTCCTTGGAGCAAACGAAAGCAAAAACTCCATTGCTTTTGTTACAAGGAGGAGGGGATACATGTTTAGTTCACTACTAAATTCCCAGAACCGAGAACGATGCCTGGCACACAGTAGGCCCTCAATAAATATACACTGAGTAAGTGTTTGAGTGAGTGAATGTATGAATGGAAGTGTGAATAAATTACAGCCTTGTCGGGTGGATATTATTAATTTCATCTTGCAGATAAGGGAAAGGGCTCACAGAGATTATGTGCCCATGGTCACAAACGAGTGCATGGAAGACCTAGGATTTAGACATCGGTGTGTTTAATTCCAGGTGGTTCTAAAACCAGTGGTTCTCAATGCTGGCTGTCCAACAGAATCACCTGGACGACTTGAAGCCCAGAACTCCCTGGCACTCTCTACTCATCATAATCTCTAGGCAGCAGTATTTTTTAAAGCTCCTGGGGAAATCCGATTCCATATACTATGTGGTCTTCTACTATTTAAATACAGAAATAGGCCCAGTTTTCAGGATCTATGTGAGGTCTCTAAGTATATGTGCTTCCTGTGGCTCCCTGCTTTTGAACTTGGTTTTCCCTCCACGGTGAAGGTTGCTCCTGTCCAGCCCAACTGTTTAATTCCTAATTAGGCTTCAAGAATCAGGACTCTTTCTCGAAGTTTGCCCTGATCCACGCACACCTCCAACTAGGAAGGGGCTTTTCCTACCCTCTGTTCCTACGTAATTCTTCGTCACTGGAATTCAGTATTGATCGCCAGGTGTGTTTACTTAACCATCCCTTCTACTTGGGCTCTCAGAGTACAGTCTCATGCACTGTGCTTTGTCCATTTTGCACATCCTGCACTTGGCATCTATACAGGTCCTCTACAAACATTTGCTTAACAAATATATTTATGGATTTGCTGTTTTTCTCTGTCACAGAAACTAAGTAGCAAATATAATTAAATATTTTCTAGTATACATATTTGAACATTAAAAAAGATTTAGTGTTATTTCCTCTGAATCTCACATTTTAATCATTAATTTCTTTAGTATGCTTATTTAAAATTTAATTTATTTTATTTTTGATTGTCACTTTTTTTATACTGAACTAAGTTTCATTAACATACTGTTACCATGCTGTAATCTTGCAAATATGATAGGGATTCTAATTTATTTTAAAACACTGTGTGAAACAGGGTTTGTTTTGCATATAATGTTTGCCATTTTTAATAAAATAGAGGGAGTATATAAAACAAATAATATATACTCAGTATGTGCTGGGATTTACAGAACACAAATTTTAAGTCAGACTTTTCTAGATTTTACCTCTGTGTGTGTGTGTGGCGGGGGGTGGTGTATGTGTGTGTTTGTGAAGGTCAAACGTGTAAACAGGGAAAAATTAAGCTTTTTAAAAAAATTTACAGCACAAAATCAAGGTATATAAAACCATGTTTCTGGGTAAGCACAGCCCTGTACAAGCGCTATAAGCAGTCTCTGTAAACAATTATTTTGAATATAAACATAGAGCCAAAAGCTAAGGGGAATTATCAACAAATTTACATTTCAGTGTCTTTTCTTCTAAGAAGGTAGCATGTGGCTGGAATAAAATGAGAAATACTGTTTTAAACTCTGCTTCTAGACTGACTTGCTGACTGGGCAAATCAAATGACCACTTACTTTATTCTTAATTTCACATTATACTTCAAGGAACTTTTAATGAAGTAATAAACATTTAAATAAAGAAGACTTACTTCTAGCCCTCCAAGAAGAAAGGTATCAACAAATATGGCCTGGTGCCTAAGATTCAGGGCCCATTCTCATGCTGCTTGAGGAAGTAGAGGCTCCTTGACAGAAATGGGCAAGTAGTAAGATGGGGAGGATGGATGAAATAAGATTCAGGGTGACTGACCTGGAAACATTTTTACCAGAAACACTTGGGGACAAAGCAGCCTTATCTCAACCACTAGTTGGATAAACTGGAATGTAAAGCACTAAACAACAATTTAAGAATTCTAGGTGTTCCTGGAAGTGTGACAAATGGTGACTTCAAAGCTTTCAGGAACCAAATGCCAAAAAAAACTGCTTGGATATGAAGTGAAAGCAAAGGCAAGGCGACAGGAGCAGCAAAGGAGCTCCTAAGACTGCAGCCAAATCCAGCAACTTTGAATGTCTCTACCCCTAGCCTACTTCAAGTTCATGAAATGCATAGGGAACTCGACGTGAGTTCTGTACCTCAAAGTGGCTAGTGTGTGTACCTTCAGGGCAGCTGCCATGGGAAATTATAGATGGCCAAGGCCAACCTTTGGGCACACAGGGAAAGGCATGGGAGGGCACTGCTAGGGGACCTCCAGAGCTCAGATACACTCTTCAAAACACTGCTTATGCAGACCTCTTCAAGGGCAACGCCAAGAACCTGGAATCAACGGGATTTCTGAAAAACATCTTTCTGGGATGGACCAAAGAAATACACCAGATGCCTCCAAGTTGTGAGCCCCTAGGTGCAGTCTATCATTGGTTATTTAGTAATTTCTTGTTAGATTACCTTTGCATCAGATAGTGCATGGCAAAATAATTGTATTCTTTAACGTACTACCTAGAAAAAAAATCCAGAAATTTTATTTTTTTAATTTGGATAATTAAATACTATACGTCCTCTATTTATCTTCAAAGATCATACAATAAAGGAAAAACTGCTCTTTTGCATTTTTATTAGTGGTTTAGAAATGATAATAGAACTAACACCAATTACTTGATAATTTACTATGCTAAGTTTTAGGAAGTAGACATATAAATTCAATTATTTATTTTCAACTACTTATTTTCTTATCTTATGAAATTGGAATAATTATAACATGGGTAGGACCTTTCAAATAATATATCTTAAAGTTTTCACTACATGTTGAAGACGGCCAGGGTTTTTAAATGAATCCACCAAAGACCCAGAGTTGGTTGGTGGCAATCTCCATTTAGTGTTTCTACAGCATGGATGCCAGAACCTGAACGGCCTGGGTGAAAATCCTGGCCCTGCTAACTCACTAGCTATGTAACTTGGGCAAACTAGTTAATCTCTGAACCTCTGAGTCTTCATCTCTAAAGCTGGATAATATTCCCTACTTTTATAGTATGGTTGTGAGGATTTATGATATAAAATGTGCTGAGTGCCTTCAATGCCCTCAGAGTACTGTAATTACGCCCCAAATGTTATGTTCTTTTTCAGATTCTTGGCTTGGTACATTTCATTACAACATAATCAAGTCCATGAAAACAAGAAACTCACCTATAAATCCCTGCATTTCCCAGACCAGCCCAGTGTCATGTTCTGGAGATCTTAAATTTATAGACCCGGTTTCTCAAAATTTATGAGAAAATGAGAACCCAAACTGGGCGGCAGGATAGCTATTTCCTGGTCCCAGCAGTACCCTCATCAAGTCCCTGGCTGCCTCTGCTAACAGTCTACTAATAAGTATCCACCTGTACTCCCCATTCTATGCTGCAGTCTCTATATAATTGGGCTTGTGCTCTGGTTCCAGTTATAATTCCCTTGGACTCTGGCACAGGTAAACTCCCATGAACCTCTGCCTGTTCTTCTCATGTTTGGGAAACTCTTTCCCTCGTTCTTTCTTTCACTTATCAAGCAATTTTTTAAATCTCTGCTACATGCCAGGCATAATGCTAGATGCTTCTGAATTTGATTAGACCTTGCTAGCCTCTTCCCCTCTTCATGTTTCCTCCGGTTATGGTCTGGGGGCCAAACTGGCTGGCCCTAGAGAACTAAGATGCTTTACTTACTTGACTAAAAGCCCAGTCACTGCTCAGATATTCCTGATACTGCTGATGTTATGAATCTGCTCACAGTATTATCTCCTTTGCTATCACTTACTGCCTGGGTTGGATCCAAGTTTATACCACGTCTTCAAACACCACCATCTATTCTAGTGGCCATCCTCTTTTGAGTGGCAACCCTTTTCCATATTAGTCACCTGGCTGCTTCCAGCTGTTATAATTCTGTAGGCCCAGCTCTAAAGTTCCAGTAAGCAGCTGGTTATGACCATCTCGTTTATTTCTGAAACTGCATATCATTACCCTCATCAAAACAGGACTGACTACAAAAAGGATCGAAAAGTCTCAGGTGGGGTTTTGAAGGCAAATTTCCTGGATTAAAGCCTTCTCTACAGTCATTAAAACCCTAAATGCTTTAAAATTGAATAATTAAAATGACTTCTATACTCATTACAAAAACGTCACTCTGAATGGAGTCTATTTTTAGACTATGATCTCAGGATGCCTTTAGCAGAAGGGTAATTCCACATTCAAATCTAGTCATATCAGGGAAAATTAACATAAAGCCTGAATGGGCTCACAACTAATAAAAATAAATGCTCTGTCTAAGCAGAGAATTTTCCAACAAAAACACCAGAAAGTGAGGTAATTTTTCTGATGGTTTCAGAAATCTGTGATTTGTTGATTTTTTTTTAAACAACACGTATTTGTTAGTAGCATTTCAAACACATGAGCATAAATGGTGTTTAGAGTTTGTCCCAGGATTACACATACGATGACCCCGAAATGGCCTTGAGAGTAAAACTCAAGGACTAACTCAGGAGATGGGCCAAGACTTCACAGTGAGGAACTCACTGTCATGACCTGTTCTCTGCCACCTGGGAACCACACTTGCTGATCTCAGAGGTGCTCCCAGTCACCGAGAGGGTAGAGCCTGCCGGTCAGCACGCTTTAAATGTTGAAGTGGAACAAAGTATCTCACATCAAGGAGAGATATTATATATCGACTATAGTAGTAGCCACCTCAAGGATTTATCAGATCTTTGAAACCATATGTGAGAGTCAAGTGTAAAAGAGAACTCTTGTCCTATATTTTATGCTAGAGACAATGATTAAACTTGTTTTTAAACCAAATGGAAATCCCAACACAGACATGTGAAATTAACAGGTGTCACAGAAATAAATTTAAGATATCATATTTTTAAATGAGTCCCCAATAATGGAAAAAATATATCAAGTTAAAACAGACAGAATTATAATATTCTCTCACCTCAACTGTATAGTATTGATAATTGGTATCACTGCCGATTGGATTTGGAGATCCCTCCCACCTCGAAATGCAATCCCCCCCTCTTTTTTGGAATGATTGGTTCATTAAGTTCTAAGAGAGAATAATAATTACATTGAGTTCAGGAGTTAAAATGTATCAGGAAAAAAATTAGTTAGCATACATGCTACAGTTAGCATATCAGAAAAATGTGGGTCTTCATGTTTCCATGACCCCATAATATTGCATATAAGTCAGTGACAGGAATATTCCGATCATTGCAAATTTCAACATGCATTTAAACACAGAATTACTATATCACAATTAACATCAGAACATCTTTTGTAACCTAAAATTAGTTATGATATTTATCTCTCACATTTTTGTGGATAAATGTGAGTAAAGGTTATGAAAGTCATTTGTCACATACACCCTCCTCCCAAATCCAAATAAATAAACAAACAAACAAATAAATAAATATGCTCAGAATCAAAGGTTACGTACATACACTGCTCAGTAAACATTAAATCCATATGACCACCTACAGTTTATAAAAGTTTGCTCTTTTCTTAAAAGCTCATGGAGTTTCTGCCTCTCCTGATTAGTTCTCCTTTGATGAGACTTCGAGGTCCATGATATAGATTCACCACTGTCAGAATTTTCCTAGCATTTGTAACTACAAACTAGTTTCAATTTAAGTTTAAAACAATAACAAAGGCTCCTTTTCAAGAAAGAGAACTGTACAGATTCTCTTTAAGGAGGGAGGAAAGGGAAACATTTTCTCAAAATTAAAGATAATATACACCAATTTTTTAAATGACTATTACTGTTAAAGGTAGCCTGAAAATGCACCTTGACTATACTGATGAGTTTAATGACCATTTTTAAAAAGACCATTTAACATCTGCAAGTCACAGGATTTAATCTGAAGGGAGTTTTCAGGGACAAACATGCTGTAATGTAAATTTCCACATGATTTAGCCAGAAGATGAGTAACTTTACGGTGTGAAAATTGTTTCCAGGGTTTGACTGCTAGTTTGGCTAGAAAATGCTAGGTAATATACTGTTACCTATGTTCACTTGATCTAGTGCAATCACCACTTTAACACTGAAAGTGAGCACTCAGAATGACAAACTTCAGGAACGAGAACTGAGAACACACTTACCACGGGTTGTAATGGGGCACCGGGCATCATGGCGTTGGCTAGTTGCATTTGCTGGGCCAACATGGCCATGTTCTTCTGCTGAATCAAGTTATTGCGCCCATTTATCTCCAATTGCGTTTTTAAGTGGGGGGGTGGGTGAAGATATTTGCAGTTCTCCCTGGAGCAACGACCCTAAGAAACAAAAGCAGAAAAGATCACCTTAAAAAAATAATAAAATCCACACATCTTAAGAAAATCATAATGATGCAAACCCGTCACTTGAACCTACCGTGGGTCTTTCACACAATGAAAAAAAGTCCAAATCACTTTATTATACATTTTGAGTAAATAATGAATTCACTCAAGTGTATTATCAAAATGAGATATTAAGACGTGAAAAAAGTTTCAAGCTTAAAGAAGCTCCTGTATTTTAATATTAGCACTAATATTTCTAGATCCAAGTTTAAAAATCTACAAACTGCCAGGGGAATATTAAAACACAGAATTATCAAATAAAATATTAGACTCCTTCCATAACATCGTCTGGTTAACTTTAATGAACCCAAAAGAATGATGAAGTTTTACCATCTATTTTTACTTGTACTGAGTCATAAGGAAATGAAATTAGAGGACTCAAGGCACACTGTTATCTTCAGTAAAACACCTTTACACGTATCTCACAAGAAGTAACATTAAAATTACTACTAAGCGTTATAAGCCAATATATTAAGAAATGTACAGATGAAAAGAAGAAAATTCCCACACATTCCTCACTGTGTATAGAGATTAGTAAGTATAGTGAAATATTGGTGAAAAATGTAGCCTTTAACCTTTCAGTGGTAAATCTAGTCTACATCACCCAAGAATTATAAAACAATAGAAACAGACATATTTACCCTCCAAAAAACTTAGAGTATAAAATGGAGGAAAAAAATAAGTTACTATAAAACAAGAAATGTGAATATACCTTTCTTTTGGGATGATTCTTCTCATCAAAATATATATATTAAAGTCTGTATTATGCAATATTGTCAGGGATTGACCCATATTATTTCAATATAGTATTGTCAAGTCATATTGATAGTAACTTATCTCATGAATTACCACCTTGACAACTTCTTTCACTAATAAATCTAATCAGAACTGTTTGTGAGGGTAAAAGAAAGATTTAATTGAAGCCATCAACCACCTTCTTGAGCTTTCTTTGACTTTTCTAAGAAAAATCTATTTACCATAATTTGACCTAGTACTGTAAATTGACTCAGAAAACTGATGTTTATATTTGTGAGAAAATCTGTCACAATTCTAATTTGAATGATTTATTTCTGGCTCGTTTTGATGAAGCTTTTTAGGAATAAGTTCATAAGTTTATATCATAGGATACTGCCTGTTATTTGAACAAGCTTTATGTAATAAAGCTTCACTAATAATATTTTAGGTCAGGAGGCAGGAGAGAACAGTGGCCAATAGCAAGGACCTTACAGGTCTCAGGGCCTGGGGTAGAGGCCTAGCTCTCTCACTCATCAGCTGCATGAATTGCATAAAAAACTAACTTCTTTAAGCCTCGGGGTTTTCATTCATTTCAAAATTGCTATATAACCTACAAAAAAAGAAATTTATTTTTAAGATTAAAGAAGATAATGTCTATGTCACACCCTCGGTACTGCATGGCCCCCTCCAAGGAGCAGGGGAAGGTCAGAAGCTGCTATTACCAACCACTCCCAGAGCATTTTAAATTGTATACACAATAAGAGAAAAACAAAATATTGGCATGAAGGTAATTTTTATAATATTTATTAGTTATGGCTATTGATACATTCACAAGTAAAGTAACATTTACATATCTATGACCTATTCCATCTGAAATCATCATGCTTGATATCTGTTGAGATCGTGAGTGTATTAGCATAAAAGCATCTGGATGCAAAACAACTTTCATAAAAACAACACTTCGAGTCACAAGATAAACCACAGGGAGTGACTGGCCAACATAAATAACTCATGGATGACACATGGTCTGATGTCAGGGATATCCAGTTGGGGTCTTTTAAAGAAAACCTGCTTTTTCAGTACAAAGAACAACTTGGTTCTAAGAGAAATTCTGCTTCTCAGTATCTCCACATCACATTTCTTACTAAGATTGGATTTATTTAAGTGCAGATAAGCAGGGTTATATCCACTCTGAGGATTCAGTTACTGTCAATTGACTCAGATCAGTTTCTAGAGTTCCATAAATAGCACAGAGACAGCCCTGGGCCCTGAACCCTGCTTTGTCAACACTAACACTGGTCTTCCTGGCACTTCATTCTAGTGCCTCCCTTGAACACAAACCACCAGGGCTTCCTACCTAGGAACACAGCCTGGATTGAAATAATGAAGGAGAGAAGCCACGTGCAAACCAACATATATTCTGTATCCCCGCATCTCAACACTTTTAACAGAAACTCGGACCTTTGGTTTTCGTTTTGCCTTTACTACATCTACTCAGGAAAAATGCCATTCTACTACACTTCCTACATAGGCCACCTTTCCTTGTTTAGCTTGATTTGACTGGATTGCAGCCTCACTTTCAAAAAGCTATGTTCCTAAGAATCAACTGAGGACATTTTGTGGCAAAGTATACAGACTACCAAGCCTCTTCCACAGAGTTTGTGGCAATAGGTCTGGGGCCCGGGGATCTACATTTTAATGGTATTCCAGGTTATTCTGATATAGCAGAAAACACTACAAAACACAATTCTGCAAAGACACGTGAATTTTTCATTGACATGTATGGAAAAAATAACTGAGTAGCCTCCGCAATTGATATTAGATAAAATTAGCTTCTTAGGAAGGTCAAAACGTGTTTAATGCTTACTATGCTGCTGAATAATTGTGGTTTGACAAATAAAAAGGTCAAAAGCAAGTTAGAATAAACATCCTCTTCCAGAGAATTGCCTAAGCTCTGAGGAAAACCACCAGTAGCAACCCTTCTAGAGAGTTCAGGTAAATATGACATTGGTACCTCTCCACATTCATCCATCTCTGAGTTCCCAGCACTGTACCTCAATAAGCACTTGCAGAATGAATGAATGAACACTTCTTACTAAATGCTTAAAGATGAATTCGACTGTAAATCCATCTGGAGACAATGAAGATAACAGAATAAAAACTAGATCTCATACCAAATTTTGACTCTGAGTTGTACTAACCTAATGATGCTTTTATTCAGAGGCCAGAAATTTGAACACACAATAAATAAAGCCTGCCACAATAAAAGGAGAAAAAGTAACATGAGGCCTGCAAGTTTCACTAGGGAGGAAGATTTGTGAAGGGATTCAATGTACTTGGTATTTTAAAATCTATACAGTGACAATACATTCTAAAAATCTAAAAACAGAAATTCAATCAGTATCTTGTACTCACATATGCAGATTTTTGTATAGGAGCGACTACTCTACATCATCAGAGATTTCACCCCAAGATACAATAAACTGGGTTGCTAGGATTAATGCAAAAACATGAAGAAGTTTTTATTCAGTTTTGATGGCTACATGCAGCTCCCCTATTGCCATATAATTGTACATCTGACCAAACATAGCTTGGTTCAAACAACAGCTTTGTTAATTACTTGCCCTGTGACCTTATGGAAGTTAGTTAACTTCTCAGAGTGGCCATAGCTTTCCCGTAAACAGTAACAATGCCATTGACCTCACTGGTGATGTATGAGAGTTGAGCAAGATAGTGGGCCAGCCTCATACATGGCTCCTTGTATAACAGGCTGGCAATAAATATTAATAATTTATCTCTCTTTCCTTAAGTTCTCAAGCTAATAACAAGCAGCAGTTGCTTAACCTAGCACCCTATCTGTTAAAGGTACTAAAAATAATACAAGTAGCAAAACTCAGTGACAGTACATGTCAACCATCAATAACATAAGCTTTCCCCTTAATCATCATTTTCTATTTGCGACATCCACTAATGGAAAATGCCATTCTAATACATTTCTCACAATGTTACGCTTCTGCGGTTTACTTCTGTTGATGGCACCGAAATCTTATTTTCAGTGAGCTGGCCAGCTGACTAGCAGGCCACACTATACCGCCTATACCATAAATATCTTAGACTCCATTCAAGGAGGCCTTTTGTAAGTTAACACAACACAGATTCCGAAGACATCATTGTAATGCATATACTGTATATTTTAAGGAAACGGAGGAAGTTCAATAAAATATTGATCCAGAATAAGTCCATTTTTCTCTAATAATTTTTCTACATCTTTAAATATAAGTAACCCGTCCAGAAAAAGTAAAAAATGTCCCCTTGTAGACCATTTGAGGCTAATGAGAGATTAAGTCATCAAATCCTCAATTTCTAAGGTTACAAACTGTTAAATTGTGAATTGAAGGATTTTCTCATTAGCCTTTGAAATTGGTACAAAGTGTGTGATTCTAACAAGGGAAGATGTACATTTAGATTAGTTGAGCCTCAAAATAAATGCCTGATTAATTTTTAAACATTATAGTGTAATTAAGTATGCTTTAAAGTGATTACACACATAGTACAAGCATATATAATACATATCTAAAAATGATATGTATGTGATGTATATAGTGAAGAATAAAGATAAAAACTGAATGAAACTAGAGATGGCAATTTAGAGACATAAGAAACTATTTCTCTGCTATTTCTAATATTTCTTTAAGAGCTAGCTAACAATCAAAAATAAAACATCTTACTTAGAAGTTGGCCAAACTTAATAAGACAAAAAATCAACATTATATTTGAAAACTGGAAACACTAATTTCCCATTTTTAATTACACTTCTTCCATCTAAAATAAAAGGAATATAGTGACCTATGAGGTCAGAATGTAAAAAGTCACCTTATTAAGTTGCCAATGGTAACTATGTGGTAGGATGAAAATTACTGAGTCACATTTGCACAGACTCTGAAAAGAAAGGGGCAATCAAAAAATTATAGGGGCACCAGCTAATACTCATATGTCTTTTCCAACTTTCATTGGAGGTACTGGTTTTCTGGTAGACTGTTCAAACTGCAACCATTTATTTCAATTGTTAAAACTAATATTTCCTTTGGAACAGCTGATATATGCAAATGTTTTGAAGCACTTTCTGAAGATATTCACTGCTCAGATATTGGCCAGAAGCTCTGGCAAAGGAAGCTGGGAGCTTCCTATTGAAAATTGCTACTGGTTTGGGTTGGTTTGGGTTTTTTTTTTCCCACTAAGATAATACAACTATCTCAGAAAAATTTTGCCAAAGGGGGAAAGAAACCCTTTGCAATCAAGAAATATTGTTTCACGCTTTTCCAAAATGATGTTTTTTTATGGTTCTGCCATGCTTTCAAATGATCAGTTCTAACGCAAGGGTGAGTAAATTTACATATATAATATTTATTTGAAAAGTATAAGTATCTAGTGGTAGGAAGTGTACGGCAGTTTAAAAGGTGATTAAGAAAAAATTATATTTTATACACACACAAATATGCACACACATGCATATACGCTCAAATGTTTTGTTTTCATTTAGGGAATGAATGTAAGTTTAATTAGCTCTAGGAATTACAGTTTATTGGCTTTTGCAAATATTGAAAACAAATTAATTGCATCTAACACACAGGATATTGTAGCTCTTAAATGTATATATCTCCTTATGATTTACTTGTTTCCATAAAGGACTTGTGTCAGCTTTAAATTTTTTAATTTTATTTATTTATTTTAAAAATTTTATTTATTTTTTGGATGCTTTGGGTCTTCGTTGCTGCGCACAGGCTTTCTCTAGTTGCGGCAAGCAGGGGCTACTCTTTGTTGCGGTGCGCGGGCTTCCCATTGCAGTGGCTTCTCTTGTTGTGGAGCACGGGCTCTAGGCACGTGGGCTCAGTAGTTGTGGTGCACGGGCTTAGTTGCTCCGCGGCACGTGGGATCTTCCCGGACCAGGGATCGAACCCGCGTCCTCTGTACCGGCGGGGTGATTCTTAACCACAGCGCCACCAGGGAAGCCCCTTGTCAGCTTAAAGAACACACACATCCTAAAAAGAAGTTCAAGGTTTCTCAACCTCAGCACTATCGACATTTGGGTGGCTATCTTGCCATTGCCATTTCGGTGGCCAAGTCTTTGTCGTGGGGCCGTTCTTGCCATTGGAGGATGTTTAGCAGCATGCCTGGCCTGCTAGATGCAGATAGCACTCCTGCAGTCAGTTATTATTTCTTGATATTGCCAAAACATCCCTGGGGGTCCGGGGCAGGCAAAACCATCTCCAGCTGAGAGTTATCCACTCCTTTATACTTAATGGACTTTAATGAAGTCCGTATTAGTCTGCTCAGGCTGCCATAACAAAATACCATAGACTGGGTGGTTTAAACAACATAAGCGTATTTTCTCACGTTTCTGGAAGTTAGAAGTCCAAGACTAAGGTTCTGGACAATTTGGTTTCCAGTAAGAGCTCTCTTCCTGGCTTGCAGACAATCACATTATTTCCTCACATAGCCTTTCCTTGGTGTATGCACGCAGAGAGCTCGCTCGCTCGCTGGTGCCTCTTATAAAGACACCAATTCTGTCAGATCAGGACCCCACATTCAGGACCCTAACCTTAACTACTTTAACCTTAGTTATTTCCTTAGAGGCCCCGTCTCCAAATGTAGACACACGGAAGACAGGACTTCAACACACAAATTTTACGGGGACACAAACAGTCAGTAAAAGGGGCACACATAATTTAAAAACTGCTAACCTAAAGTTTTTTGTAAGTAGCTTTAAATATTTTCATTCTTACATTTAAATGGTAGGACCCTTTATTCTGGGAATTTCCTCAAACATAAGATAACGGATTTGTACTATAAAACCTGGCTGTAAAGGAGTGGGAGGTTGACCAGTTATTCCTTCCAATTTTGCAGAATTCTAATAGCTGCAGCTTCCAAAAACTTTCAAAGTATGAATATGTGAGGTTCAGTATTTGTTTGTTTTGGTTTTAAATACAATTATTTTATTTAAAATAAAAACAAAGACTGTGGTATATCAAAGACTAAATAATTAAATTCCAAAATCATATCAATAGCTCCATTCACTTGTTAACTAGAATACTGAAGAAACTGACTTTTTTTAAGGGCAAGCAACATTTTCTTGATTTCCCTACAGAAAGTCTTTTCAGGAAAACCAGAAGTTAGACAAGTACCCCCTCCTTTGAAAAAGAAGCTATTGAGAAAGATAAATTAAGTAGCCAGAGAACCCAGAAAAATAAAGATTTCTGACTGCCAACTGGAATTCTGGGGGACCCATTGCATAGTGTAGTTTTTAGTCATATGTAAATGGATACATGTGTACGTATGTAATTATGCATATACACACACATATATGTTCACCCCAGTTGTATACCTATTTCTAAGATCAGTGTATGCACTACAAACTCAGACGTTGCTTTTGTTGCAAGTTTAAGAAACTTAAGATATATGACTAAAATTTTTATTTCATCCTTTACTTGAGAAAATACATGAGGACTTTTAGTAACCTATAGAATAAAACCTAAAGGGATGCCGTACTATCATTTAGTAGAAATTCCTAAAGTAGTCAAAACAGATCTCTTCATTTTTTTTCTTAGAAAGTCTCCAGGGGGATTTCACTGGTTTGATGTTATTGTTTGTTTGGGTTTTTTTGTCTTACAAATAGTATTCTATAGTAGATCGCAAATGAGATGATGGGCGGGGATGGGGGGTTGGTTGTTAGGGACACCAACCCTCACACAGTTGAAAATCCAAATATAATCATATGGTCGGCCCTCGTTATGGGAGGTTCAACATCTGTAGTTCAAGCAACCTCAGAGAGTGTGGCATTGTTGCATATTTATTGAAAAAAATCTGCATATAAGTGGGCCCGCACAGTTCAAACCCATGTTGCTCAAGGGTCAACTGTAGTACATACATTGTTAGTAAGTCAAAACTATCTATATACTATTTTTAAATAGTATGGTATACTACATAGTAAATAGGTAGTATTGACATATTAACAGGAATTTTTCTTTTTTTTTTAAATTTGAGCTACATTTGTTTATTTGTTTTAATTTGGCTACGTTGGGTCTTTATTGTGGCAGGCAGGCTCTCTAGCTGCAGCATGCGGGCTTAGTTGCCCTGTGGCATGTGGGGTCTTAGTTCCCCAACCTGAGGTTGAACCCACGTTCCCTGCATTGGAAGGTGGGTTCTTGACAACCGGACCACCAGGGAAGTCCCTATTCATTTTTTATTCTCAAATATTATGATTCTTTAAGCCAGATTATAAGTGCACCCTTGTACTTATTTCAGAGTTTTACCATCTAAAAAGGCTAGAAAATACTCTTTAAAACAAACACAATTTCTGTTTTAATTTCCTCATTGGACTTTCAGGTAACGCCAGGAACAAATGCTTAGCATCCCCATAGAACATGGAGAAAGGAGTCATTTCTCCTCTTATTTTGCTGGGCAATTAATCTCTAGTCTCCTAAACTTAACATGAAGTAAATATAGCAACATTAATCAATATTTAAAGCTTAACTTTCTAGGTGTAAATTTCTATTTCTTCATCCAATCAACATAAGGACAAATGCTTGGAACTCAGGTCAACGTAAGACCTGGGAGAATTTTCTCCTATCGGTAAGAGAAAAAAGAAGCAGAAATGTATAAATGTATTTTCACTGAAGTATTCCCTATTTCTTTATTTTATTTTACTACAGATCTGAAGTGTTTTCAAATGAAATGCAATACAATGCAAATTTTGATTTTTTTCCTTTTCCTGATCCCATAAAAAGTTCATCTTTACATATAAACTGTGGCTTAACAACTACTGAGACTGCCAGCAAAAGAAAGAAACGTACTAACACACATACACATCCATACACACAATCTATTGAGTTTAAATTTGTAATTTTACCATGGCCTGAAAGGATATAAAAGAATGTAACAGACACTGTTTCATGGGCATTAAACTTTATCGCATCCAAGTCTAATCTGATTTTAGGGAAGCGATTCTTGGTTAGACTTTTCTAGCTATTTAAAGAGGCCTCTCCAGTATTCAAATGTTCTAGGCACTATTTTATAGAACATTCCTAAGTTTGATGACGATGATTCTTGGGCATGAAAACCAACAGTGACATTTACAAGACTCCAAAATATCCTCAATGCTGACGCAATATCAACGCACTCTAACTCAAACATCGGGATACTATGACTTTTTTCCCAGAGAACTTAGGAGCTTTAATTGCACAACTCCCATTAATCATCTTGAAAATGGCATAACTGAAACTCTACACGTCTAGATAAGTATTACGTAATGCATGAGAGTCGGGTTAGCTGCTGCTGAGGAGGTGGAGAAAGGGAAAAAGGCAACAAATCACACACACATTCTTGTTACAAAAATACCACTCCTTTCTCCAGCAGCTTTTGTCTGTGAGAGATCAGATATACATACAACTGTGACAGCAACAGTTATATCAGCACACAATTTTAGCTGATAGTCATCTGAAGAAATCTTAGCCTCCTCAGAGAGGGCCCACAGGGATCTTATATTTAGAGTTGCTTTTGATGGGATGCTGTAAGAAGAAATGGTCTCACTTTTTCCTTCTACTCCTGGCCTCCTCTATGCCACAGAATCCCACAAAAGTGTGTAGCCATCTATGAAGTGCTATAAAGGGTTTAGCTGGCACCTATGGTCTCCCTCTATTCCAGTCTTCCTGGGCTCCAAAGATGGGTCTGGCCAGCATCCCTAAGCCAAACCAGAGTCTCCATGACCTTGTGAAAGCCCAGTGACATTTGGTAGGTGCCAGTATCATTAAACAGTCCAACATTTGTTGGCTGCTTTTTTATAGCATCATAAAATTGGAAATGCCAGATCACTATGTTTCTATTATTTTTTTAAATTGCTTCATTATTTTTTCGGTACAGCAACTGTCAGACTTCTAAACTGTTTGGAGCAGAAACACTTCTGAAGTTTTATGGTATCCAAATCAGACAGTCTTCAATCTTGGCTAATAATTAAAAGCCCTAACATTTACATAATAAAATTTAGAGCTCTATTTGTAGCGCATGCCTTTCAATTGAGAAATACAAAATGTTTTACAGATAGTACCCAATTCATCATCATACCATTATTAGGTGGATTACAGCATGACTGTCTATATTATATTTCTAGGGCTTTCCTGAAGGTAAAAAGGAGGTAAACTTCTTAAGTCAAAAGTACATAATTTTTTCCTTAACAATCTCTTGGAAGACTTGTTTAAGCAGTTCTTTATAGAACTATTCTAGCTCTTAGTGCATTGATAAAGCAAAAGCTCTCCATCTTTAAATACCTCTCCAAAGGAGAAGGAAAGGGGTCCTCACCCAAGGACACGTAACTGAACCCAGACAGCCCAACTACGAAGTTGGTTCTCTTCACCATTACACTAGAGGTAATGGTAACCATTACACTATCACTTGATCATCGTTACATGTGCGTGCTTTTCTAATCATGGCTCACACTAAACACAGAAGACTTTATCCAGAATAGGTCAGAACCAAACAGATGCTTCAACCCCCTTGAGTTCTGCAAAGGAAAAGATGTTTCACAATATAAGCAACTAATTTTGGAGGAGATTAATCCACATAGTATTTCCAAAGTGTAATGAAAAAAATTAGATTCTCTCATAACTTCCAGTTTCTCTGTCATTCTTTTTTTTCCCCCCTCAGCAGGACCTGTACTATAGGATCAACAGCAGAAAAGAAAAGAATTGAACACCATAAAGTTAAATTTCTGCTTCACATTATCCATTTCAACAAGAGCCCTAGTGAGTCAAGAGGTTCTTGGATTATCTATGGATTCCACTGACCTGGCCTCTGTGATTTAGATAGATCACAAGTAAAGAAAAGGTGATTTTATACAGAAAAAGAGAATACATTACATATATTAAAAATAGGGCTTCCCTGGTGGTGCAGTGGTTGAGAGTCCACCTGCCGATGCAGGGGACACGGGTTCGTGCTCTGGTCCGGGAAGATCCCACATGCCGCAGAGCGGCTGGGCCCATGAGCCATGGCCGCTGAGCCTGAGCGTCCGGAGCCTGTGCTCCACAACGGGAGAGGCCACAGCAGTGAGAGGCCCGCATACCGCAAAAAAATAAAAAATAAAAATAAAAAACAAAATTAGACAATATAGAGAGGCTTTAAGGGGCAAGACTTTCATTCAGCAACAAAAAGAAAGTAACGGAAATCAAAGAGGTAAAACATTTTGATGACGTCAGCTCAAGAATAATAACACCATTGCTTTTTAGTTATATGAAGCATTTGCTATATTTATACCTTCTAGATCCTACACATGCCTACAAACATACGAAAGTAAACCCTATTTTTACATCTCTAAAATAACATTTATTATTGGTTATGATAAACCTTTAAGTATAATATTATGCAATGTTTTCAAAGTCCCATTTCAAGATTTCCCTTGTAAACCTCCCATCAAAACCCACTAGATGGGATAGTGTATATTATGCATATGATTGGTGCTTAAATAGTTTTCTAAACTATAACAGATGTCCAAAATTTTGGCTATCAGTTTTACATAGAAATTATTAAATTACACTGCTCTCCAATCTTTTAGAGACATCACTGACTTTGCCAAATGACAAAGACCCTTCCTTTTCCCCAATTTTTCATTCCAAGTCCTCCGTAAACCTCTGAGATTCCCTAACTGAAGACACACATTGTCCCTAGCTTCCTGACCTCACAGATTCTGCCTCAAGTCCAGCCATTAAACACTACTGCTTCACGTAAACAATGACGGAGCACAAGGCAAAGGTGAGGCCACAGAGGTCCGCACTACTGCTGACCACTGTCTCCTTCAGGCAGATCAACTCTGTACTTGAACAAAATGTGCTCAATGCCGCTGGCACTGCCCCCGTAGGGAAAGCGCTCCCCTCCCCCCATCCCCATGACAATTTGCTAAAATTGTGCACAGTCATCAGCTCTCTCTCTCTCAGACTTCAGGCTGCAGCGAGGAGAAAGACAATTGGCTCCCGGGCCCAGAACACGTCTCTATTGGATGCTGACTGCAGCAGCATAGGCGGTAGGGTGAAAAACAATCTCTTGAAGTAAAAAAAAAAAAGCATCACAACACAGGTTATCTGAGCCTGTCTCCTCCTCTGCCCCCACCCCCACCCCCAGAGACTTCCACTGGCTTTCTCAGGCAGGTTCCCAAACATCTAAAGGAGTAACCGTCAACAGAAGTTACTTGAAAATTTCATCTCTGGGAATAAAACAGGAAATTTTGAGAAAGAGTTCATATATTTCTGCTATCCTTGAATAGCTTTCTGGAAAATGATCCACTTTAACAATAAACAAATAAATAAAAAGAGATGCCTATGAACTATGGAATTCTTTCAAAACATCTATATGATGAGTCTCTTAAGGCAGAAGGGTACTGAAGTCGTGACTTAAGCAGAGGCATTTGAAAAGCTTAATCATTACAAGGTGTTCTGTTCTAAACAGCAATCAGAAGCTGCGGAGATATTCTCAAGTGCTTATTTAAGATGAAAAGTATGGAGATGTTGGGCCTCACAGGAACCTCAGCCATGGCAACACTTTTATAATAAGTCAGAATGCGAACGTAAGAGGGAAAAGCACAGGCGGCTGTCACATGGTGTTTTTCTCCTGCTATCACAATCAGAAACATTTAGGCTGAAAGCCCAGATCTGCTCAACACAGGGCTTGGGTGTATTAAGTGAGTAAAGCAACGTATCTGTGAATTTTACACTCTCTACCTCTGGCTAAAGCAGGTGGCTGTTAGTAGACATAGTTGTTTCATGTTCCTTGGCACTCTGCACATGCCTTCCTCCCAGCAGGGCCACAGGGCTTTACTGCGCACTAATGCCTTGTCTTCCTCCCATGCTGATGGCCTCCAGAAGGAGGCTGTGCCTCAACCTTGTGCCCACAGTGCAGCCCAGGCCAATAAGCCTAATAAACATTTGCCAAGTGAGTGAGTCCTGACTTTATTTCAGAATACAAAACATTCTGTCCAGAGAAAGAGAAATATAGTATGACATCACTTATATGTGGAAGCTAAAAAAAAAAAAAAATGATACAAATGAACTTATTTACAAAACAGAAACAGACTCACAGACTTAAAGGACAAACTTATGGTTACCGGGGGAAGGGTGGGGGGGGGAGGGAAAGATTGGGAGTTTGGGATTGACATGTACACACTGCTATATTTAAAATAGATTAGGCTCCCCTGGTGGCGCAGTGGTTAAGAATCCGCCTGCCAATGCAGGGGACATGGGTTCGAGCCCTGGTCCGGGAAGATCCCACATGCCATGGAGCAACTAAGCCTGTGCGCCACAACTACTGAGCCTGTGAGCCACAACTACTGAAGCCTGTGCACCTAGAGCCTGTGCTCCTTGACAAGAGAAGCCACCACAATGAGAAGCCCGCACACCGCAATGAAGATTAGCCCCCGCTCGCCGCAACTAGAGAAAGCCCGCGTGCAGCAACGAAGATCCAACACAGCCAAATAAATTAATAAATAAATTTATTTTTAAAATTTAAAATAAATAAAATAGATAACCAACAAGGACCTACTATATAGCACAGGGAACTCTGTTCGCTATTATGTAACAACCTAAATGGGAAAAGAATTTGAAAAAGAATAGATACATGTATAACTGAATCACTATGCTGTACACCTGAAACTAACACATTGTTAATCACCTATACTCCAATATAAAAAGTTAAAAAATAAATAAACTTACAATAAAAAAACCTTCAGACACAAAAAAGAAAAAAAAGAATTAACACATTATAAATCAACTCTACTTCCATTAAAAAATAAATTATATTAAAAAAAATTCTGTCCAATAAAGTAGTTCTCAAAAACATTCCTTGTGCATCTTCACCCAGACCTCTGTCAACTCACACACTATGGCCTCATTTTCTCTCAATTCAATTGTATTTTCCTTCTCCCCTAGTCTCCTCCCATTTGCTCCATTTTCTGGTAACTTCTTACTACCATCATCCAACCACAACTTTGTACTCCGACCCAAATAAGCAACATGGCCACTTGCTGGATTTCTCTGTGCCTTGAGCGTGTAACCTTCTCCTCTACAGGTCTTGGTGATCTTCACCCAGGAACTGTCCCAGGACTTGACATTAAAAAAGCAATAGAGGGCTTCCCTGGTGGCGCAGTGGTTGAGAGTCCGCCTGCCGATGCAGGGGACACGGGTTCATGTCCCGGTCCGGGAAGATCCCACATGCCGCGGAGCGGCTGGGCCCGTGAGCCATGGCCACTGAGCCTGCGCGTCCGGAGCCTGTGCTCCGCAACGGGAGAGGCCACAACGGTGAGAGGCCCACGTACCGCAAAAAAAAAAAAAAAAAGCAATAGAGCCCCAGCTCAATGGTGACGACCCATGCACTGGAATCACAAGAGTTGTTTGTTCCAGTGCTAACTTTGATATTTATTAGCAGTGAGACTGGGTTAATTACTCAACCTCGCTCAACGTCAACTTCCTCTTCTATAAAACTGGAGGTAAGGATACCATCCTAGGGATGGAGTGACTTTTAGGTGGGAGCATGAATAACTGCCCTTGATTACGCTCTGGTACTCAGGGGACGGAGAGCCCTGGGTCCCTCTCACTCTCCTAGCACATTCTTCACATCCCTGGAACCCTGCAACCCCTGCTTCCTGTCACACAGTCCCACGTCTCTGGTCACGCTTGAAAGCGTTCCTTCTCCTTTTCCTTCAGCCCCTGTTTTGACAGAGTCCTTCAGTTCACGGTCAAGTTAGAATCTCTTTTAATGAACCAACTCCCACTAAGCCTCTAGTGGCCAAGGATGGCAAATTTCCAGTCCAGGGGAAAAAACACTTCTCCAGGGGCCGGGGAGCCCTGGCTTCACTACAGCTCTTTCAGCCACTAGCTTTGTGGCATCATACAGGTGCTCACCTCCTAGCCCAAACCGTGCCTTCATTTGTGAAACTGTAGCCAAGTAACGCAACTCCTGAGTGGCTGTGAGAAAGCTTTCCCAGTGCCCAAAGGCCGCGTCGACTAATGCTCATTTCTCTGACCATAAGGAAACTGGGCATCTGTATTTTAAAAGGGGTTGATAATAAAGAGGAATCATTTTCCTAGGTTAAATCTGATGATGAGAGGTGACCCTTTTCAAGTGTCACTTTCCTTGGACATTTCCTCTTTCCCTTTCCCTCCCTTCCTCCTCTTTACTTTCTTGGCAGGTAGGATAAACTCACAGTGGTGAATTCAGCACCAGTCAAACTGTATTACAGGTAATTTTTACAAGTCTGTCTATCCCTCGAGATTAAGAACTTGTTAAAAACAGGACAAACTCTAACTTAGCAACCTAAGTATTTTTAGTTAATGTTTGTAGAATGAATAAGCAATTTAGGGGACAGGAGGGCATTTCTGGGGTCCCAGCTATCACACCACTGAGACGCCACTGTAAGGTTTAAGCCAATGGTCCTTAATCACTGCTGTACATTATAAATTAAAAATTCCTATACCCAGCCTCCATCCCTAGAAATTCTGCTTTAATTGATTTTGGCTGGGTCCCAGGAAAGCACTCAGACAATTCTAATGACTGCTACTCTGAGGACCATTGGTTAGTCTCTATATACTAATGCACATTCTCATTTACACATCAATCACAGCCCTTTCCATAGTTCTTTTAAACCCAGTGTTTGCCAGTGACTTCAAGATAACCACTAATGTTATCTGTCAGTTAATTGATACTTTTGTTTCTAAACGGTCTCCTCACAGCTCCTTTCCTAGACAGTGGGAGAAAGGGCACTCAGGGCAAGGGCGGGCACAAAAAGAGCCACTGCCTTTTGTTCCCTTGGGCATGTCATCTTGGGCACACACGCAGGCAAAAGAGAAAGCAGAATGGAACAACGATTCATTGTCTCCTCATCTACCCAAAAAACAAGCTAGCAGATAGGAAACGAAAGGATGAGGCCAACAAGTAAAATAAAATAGGTGGTCTTGCCTTAAATATGCTTTACGCCAAGTCTTAATATCTTCTAGAATAACTTATTTATACATTTATCCACCATTTATCTGCTTGGTGAGACTACTCATGCGCTGAGCGCTGCAGGGCCGCGGAGACACAAGATGAATCGGACACGTAGTCTGCAAAGGGGAATAAGGCATGCACATAAACAGCTAGAATATAGGGACAAAAGACAAAAAGGGTCATAAGGTCGAAAAGACATTCCACTTAGAAAAATCAGATCATAGCTTTGAAGAAGAGGTAGACTTTATACGTGAGCAGTTAGAAAAGATATCCAGGTAGAGGAAATAATATACTTTGAAGCATCAGTGACAAGTAATAAATCTGTAATAAGAGTAGTGGGAAATAAAGTTTGCAAAGTATGCTGAGTCTAGCTTGGGGACAGTTTTAAAAACTGAGTTAAAGACTGTCTACTTTCTTCTGTTAGGCCAGGGAGAGCCACTGAAGGGAACCAGGGATGACAACAGCAAAGCTGTTGTTTCGTGAATTCATCAGACAGGAGCACAAGGGGGCCTGACATGGCTGACAGCCTGGGGAGGAGAGACCAATTAAGTAATTATTTTAATAGTCCAGGCAAGAGCTAACACAGACCTGACCATTCTCCACATCATTATCCCATCTTTTTCACAATCTCCCACTCCACCCCTATTCTAATGCACACTCACATGCTCATTCTCTCTCCCTTTTCCTTTCTCTCTCTCTCCCCAGCCATACTAAACTAAACTACATTCAATCCCGTGTACAAGACATTACTTTGTCCACGTAGATCCAGTTCTTCAAATACTTCGCCTTCCCCCCATCTTTTTTGTTTGGCCTGGCTAATTTCCAGTCAGTCTCCAGTTAAATGTTGCCACCTCCAGGAAGTTTTCTTTAAACTTCAAGCCTTTGTTTAATGCTCTGTTAGTTGGTTCCAGAGCATTCATTACACTTTATCATAATTGCTTGGCAGTTGCCTATTTCTTTCACTAGACCAGGAATGAGGCTTGAAAACCACGACTGTTTATTTTCCAGCTGTATTCCCAAAATAAGAACATCTGGAATAGTGCCAGGCTCATAATAGGTATTAACTCATTGAATGAGCAAATAAATAGTCTTATAAAGCAGAATGTATATTGAATAATATACATATAATACATGTATGCTAGACATGTAATATACACTCATATATTAACTGTATATCTAACTTCTAAAACACAACTAGAACAGGGCTTTTTCAAAACCTACTAATGTTTTGAAAATGTACTTAATTGATTATCTGCCACATTAAGCTTGATCATTTTCCAATTTCTTGCTACTTAACAAATTTCTGGTTCAATCATTAGTCTGTTATTCTATGTTTCACTGTTTCCTTAATACCAAGATAAAAACTGGCCTCCACACTACAGTCAAATCAGAAAATAGTAAATAATAGCTGTAATCTGGATTACTCAGATTAGAAAATGTTACTTAGAAGTGTCAATATGGTAGGTAGCTTGGCAAAAATTCTGAGGCATTGCTCAAGGGATATACCAATAAAATTAAACCAAAAATGTTTTGGTTTTTTTTCGTGTTGTAATAGTTCTTGTTAGAATAGCAAGAAAAGTGGTTGATAATCAAATGGACTGATTATGCAAACAAAAAGCAACTCCTTCTAAAACCAGTATTCCATGTTATAAACTGCCAGGGTTTTGCTAAAGCATACTGGCTTATGTGGGGCAGGGGGCAGATGCCCCAGGCTCCACAGGAGTGCATCTGTGAGATTACCAGAGCACATGTAACACACAGCAAGAAAAGATTTACAATGTATTAGTCAAGGAGTTTATTTTAGGGAAAGATTAAATGGAGAACCATGTAAGGACCAAGAAATACTTTAAATAGATTCAAGTAAAAGTTTACAAATTATCAATCGCCTTATTATTTACACTTAAAACATGTTATCATTTGAGTCTCAGCAGTCCTCAGAATACCAATGTTCTTATTTATCTCCCAGATTTTCTGAAGTGGGGGAACTTTCAGATGACATCGTCCATTTTTAACAGTACACATAGAGTCCTGCCAACTCACTTGTTGTGGATTTGCTTTCTGTCATTTCTCCTTTTGTTTTTTCCAGTAATATACTCAAAAATATGCTATACCCCCTGCGTTTTTCTTTACTATATGTCTATGGGTCCACTATGTAAAAACATCTGTGAATTCACCACAGGCCATTTCTTATACCTCACTTTTCATAAATAAAACACTTTGCTCACACAAACAGACAGTTCATTAAAATAAATGGGTAATCCCCAAACTTTCTTTTGAGAATTTTAACCTACATCTTTCTTTTATCTGATTACCTATCGAAAAAGAAAAGAAAAAACAGAGTGAGGCAGACCATAAATCATAACATAGGGTAAATTTTAGAAAATAGATAATCAATACTATGAAGTATCCTGTGACACCAAGGGGGACCAAGTGCAGAGGAAAAAAAGACAGGGGATGAGCACTTTCTGAAGCATTTTCTTTCTCTTTTCTTTTTTTTTTTTTTTTTTTGCGGTACGCGGGCCTCTCACTGTTGTGGCCTCTCCCGTTGCGGGGCACAGGCTCCGGACGTGCAGGCTCAGCGGCCATGGCTCACGGGCCCAGCCGCTCCGCGGCACGTGGGATCTTCCCAAACCGGGGCACGAACCCACGTCCCCTACATCGGCAGGCGGACCCTCAACCACTGCGCCACCAGGGAAGCCCTGGAGCATTTTCAATCAACCTCACAATGACCATATGAGTAACTGGCATTAACTCCATTAGGCTGATGGGGAAATTAAGGCCCACAGAGGTTTAATGACTTGCCCAAGATCACAGAAGTAGCAAATAAAGTTTAAATCTAAAATCGAGGTCTGATACTAAGTCTGAGGATTATGTCCTCTATAGCGCATCTGGCTTCTCAGGAATCCAAAAAGCCAGGAGGTTCTACTAGGTAAAACGGCAGCAAGTAACACCACACAGGTGGGAACTTCAGGCTGTTCAAAGGACAAGAGATAAACTAACCTGGCTGGAATGAGGGCTTCGTTCAGGAGAGGTAAATTCAGAGAGTTAAGGCGAAGTAAGTGGAAGTAACTAAATACCTGGTTAAGAAATCTAAATATAAGCAAAGAAAACCCATCCATTGAATGCCTTTGCTGAGACCAACTTGAATTTCAGGAAGACACTGCAGAGTGAGAATGGCCCAAGTCATAAGGATGTAGAAAGACTGCGCTCATTCAATTCAAGTGGAATGGCTTTCTGCTTATATTGTTCCTAACAATATAAGACAAAACAGTTGCACTAAAATGTTTAAGTGGGTTAGCATGTCAAGCCAGCACACAAATGTCCTCTGTGAAATGTATTACATACCAAAATGGCAGAGAAGAGAAACTAGACTTAAATGATAATCAGGACAATTATTTGATATTTGAGTTCAAAATAACTTATATTACCCTAAGAAGACATGGAAATGTACCTAGTCACTCTATTAACCCTGAAGAAATAAGATGCTTGCTTTGCAGTCTTAGATTTATAAAAATAAAAACATTTCTCACAAAATAAAAACTACTTATCCATATCTTTTTTAAAGAATTATGAACAGTTTAATACAAGGTAAGGAAATTAACCATGGATGATGAGGGGAAAAAACGTTACCATGTATTGTTCGTGCTCTTCCAGATAGAGCAGTGGACATAATCAACTCAACTGAAGTCCTCCTAGAGCCAGGCTCCACCTGACACCACTTCTGTTTATTCTCTTCACAGCACTGGTCATACCTGCAATTACTTATTTATGTTGCTTATTTATGTGTTTCCTTACTGACTGACAGGCTGCATTAGGGACGTAAGATCCATGAAGGCAGGGCTTGTTTCCCAGAGCTTGGAGTGAGTCACAGAGTGTGGAATAAAGGAAAGAATAGATCTCACGTAATCCTCCCCACAGTTCTATGATGGGAGTACTGCAATCTCCACCCCCATGACCTGGTGCGGATCAGCGATCCTGGGAAATTAAATAATTTGCACAAAGTCACAGAACAATTAAAGCGACAGAGACTCATCTGCCTGATTCATATGTACCGTATAAACAAATTTGGCAGACTATGTTTAGAACTAAGACAATATCAAGTTGAAATTCAAATAGTCAGTGTTTAAAATGTAGCAATGAAAAAAGAACGATCTCCAGAGGACTCTTTTCATGGTATATGAGTGCAGTCAGACATACTTCTCATAGCTGTCACCACAGTACGCATTTAGTTATACTATGGATTTCACACAAATTGATATGACATTTTGCAAATCATAAACAAAGTTGTCTATGTCACCCTTTGAGAAAAAACTCAATTTTGCTCCAAAGTATTTGTGTTGCCACTACAAAGGTCTCAGTGGTTCTCACTTGGGAGAAAATTGTGAAGAAAATCTAGCTGATAATCTTATTTTTAAAAGCTGTAGGTTCATCCTGGAAAACCATGTAGGATGAACTGAATGTCAGTGATAAAAATAGATTCATACTAAATTGGTTACTCTCAATAACTGTTAGAAAAGCTCTATAAATTAGACACCATTTTCAGTGAAATTCTTAGAAAAAAATTATTTTAAATACTTTCGTACCTCCTACTAAAAGTGATAATATCCATGAGGACTGAGAAATGACTCTTTTGAGAAAACAATTTCTACAAAGAACTGGTGAACTATATATAATATTCAAATTCACTTAGCCAACTACTGCACATACATAGGAAAGAGGAAACTGTACCCACAATTTTGCTAATAACTTATTTTTTACATCTATCTATTAATAAATACATATTGGGTGTCTATTAGCTTATCATTATGCTGGATGATACAGGATAGAAAAAGAAAGATAAAATGTAACTCCAATTAGTAAAGAGAGTCAGATGTAGGAGACATGAGTGGAAGCTGACTTCATGAGAAACATCCTCAAGATGAAGTATGAATAAAGTTGGACTAAAATGGTCGAAGGACATTCTCTCAGCCCTGACAGGATTCATGCTCCACCCTCCCATTCATTCTCTAGATAAGGTAAGTCAGTGGCTTTCTTACCTACTAGTTCACTAGGGTTCCAGAGACTTCGGGCTCATTGCTGCCATTTTGTGGTGGTTAAATCTCAGAAAGTGAAAGGGCTGGAATTATCATGCCCATTAAAAGTACTCTGGATTGCTTCCATGTCTTGGTTATTCTAAGTAGCGCTGCTCTGAACACTGGGGTACAACATAAATGTCCATCGACAGATGAATGGTAAAGAAGATGTGGTGTATATATATAGGATATATATATACACAAGCATACATACACAATGGACTACTACTCAGCCATAAAAATGAATGAAACAATGCCATGTGAGCAACACGGATGGACCTAGAGATTATCATGCTAAGTGAAGTAACTCAGAAAAAGACAAATATCATATGACATCACTTATATGTGGAATCTAAAAAAAATGATAAAATGAACTTATTTACAAAGCAGCAATAGACTCACAGAGATAGAAAACAAACTTACGGTTACCAAAGGGGGAAGGGGGGAGGGATAATTTAGGAACTTGGGATTAACAGATACACCTATCTACTGTATATAAAATAGAAAAACACAAGGAACTACTGTGTAGCACAGGGAACTATACTCAGTATCTTGTAATAACCTATAATGGAAAATAATCTGAAAAAGAATATATATAACTGAATCACTTTGCTATACACCTGAAACATTGTAAATCAACTATACTTTAATAAAAAAAAGTAAGGGAAGGGGAAACAAACAAAAAAAAGCACTCTGGAACCTGGGATCAGTTTTGGATATCAAAAAATCCTCTAGGATACATTCTAGCCGCAAGATAATTTGTGATTCTAACCTACATAACAGATTTAAAAGCCATGCCATGCAATGGCCATGAGCCCCTTCTATGTGAATTCTAGTGGGAAGGCAATGTTGCCACTTTCTAGGATCTCAGAGCTCTACAGGCACACATGGAGAAGGGATTTGAGGGAGGGATGACATAAGACAGGGAGACAGACCAGTAAGTGTTAGGTGGGAAGGATGGGGATGTTGATGTGTAGGAGTTCTGTTACCCTCCTATGGCATCTAGGCAAGAGATGTGGACCCCTTTTAGGAGGTACCTCAAAGAGATAGGACAGAACCACTCTAGAAACTTAGGATCTAAGGCAATAAATTATATACTGCATTAACATGCCGGAAAATTCAACAGACCATCTGCACAGGCATGTTTCCTGTTAAAAACAGAAAAAAAGGGGCTTTGGGATTTTCTACTCAGATGAATTCTCAGGAATATTTTTACATCTTTTATGAAGTTTCCCTTACATTACTGCAAAAAATGAGCGTAGCTACCTTTCAAAAGAATGTGACGGTCCTGGCAGAGTACTGAAATATTCTGAATGGCTACTTTTATAACGTATGCTTTTTCTGCATGTGTATCTTTCCCACCCTGAGATTATGGCTCACCCAGTTAAGGCTATTACATAATTGTGACCAAAATAGAAAGGGATTAGTGAAGAAGAAATGCTAAAGAAGACATATATTATTCAAAAATTAAAGATTAACACTTTGAATGTTTTGTACTTCTTGTCGCTACTTAACCAATGCAGAAATTCTGGGGCAGTTGTTTATTCAGAGAGGCAGAAGTAGGAGAAGTATGTCGATTTTCAAAAGCATTCCATTCATTGTTTGAGTTTTGAAATGGCACATGAAATGTAAATATGTACAAAAGGCTCAATTTGTTGAACTCTGTTCCCATTACCACCACTGCAATGGGTCTCATATCAATTTTAGTTCCCAGAAAGATGCTCTGAAGTTTTTAATAGAAGCATTATATAGCAATAAGAAGTGGACTACGTATTAACATGGATACAATATTACCCAAGTACTAAAAAAAAAAAAAAAAAAAAAAGGCCCATCTTTAGGGCCCTCTTGTTGATATTTCTGTTTATATTGCATTATATGAAGAAAAAGAAGTCTTTATGCCAGTACTTGCTAGTTATAAATCTCAACTGCCTCTCCATAATGTAAATTTCTTTTTCCAAAAATGACAAGACTCAGTGATGTTCCCTGTACCTGTAACCCATGCTCAGTAGAAGAAACTCTTAAAAACTCTGCAATACATTCAGATGATAGAAGCTAAGGGAGTGCCAATACTTTATTAGCAATTCCTTGAAACCTCAGCCTTTCCCCCCAGAGTAGAATTGGAAAGCATTCATAAGAACGTTTAAGGACTTCCCTGGTGGTGCAGTGGTTGGGAGTCCGCCTGCCGATGCAGGGGACACGGGTTCGTGCCCCGGTCCGGGAGGATCCCACGTGCCACGGAGCGGCTGGGCCCGTGAGCCATGGCCGCTGAGCCTGCGCATCCAGAGCCTGTGCTCCGCAACGGGAGAGGCCACAGCAGTGAGAGGCCCGAGTACAGCAAAAAAAAAAAAAAAAAAAAAAGAATGTTTAAAATGGGCTTCCCTATGAGCTGGGGAGGGAAGAGGACAGACACACCGATACGGCATGACTGAGGCGATTGTATGTTACTTCTGCTACCAGTTAGGATTGTCAGCGCTTCGCTGATCAAATCTGATTTTTCATCTCTGATGTGTACTCTGTTTTTCATCTTGAATTATGCTAAGGTCTTCGGTATAGGAAGTAGCACTGCGATAATGCCTGGCATATGTTTAGCAGAACGCTGCACACACAAAACCATGGCAGGCAGGAGCTAGATGCACCGAGGGTAAGGAAGCATGCAAAATTAAGCCCCCAAATATGGTCAGCTTTCCTCCCCAAAGTCTTCTGGAGCTTGAAGAAGCATTTTGGTTCCCCATGTGATTTTCAGGCAAGTTGTGTGAACGAAGTTTTCAAATGCAAATGACAAGGTCAAAAGAAGGAAGGTTTACAGGTATGAGGATCTGGAAGAAGAAATGGAAATGTGGGAAGAAGGTCAGGAATTTGAAGGGTAATGTCAGAAATCTGTGAAGGGAAGCTTAAGCAGTTACATAACACATCTGCTCGTAGCTGTGAAGACTTCACACTTCAAACTTGGGATCGTCATTATCCATTCTCGGAAAGGTTTACATTTCTCCAAGTAAGTTCACCTCTCTGTGTAATATTATGCTGTGAAGTTCCTTTAAAACTGATAAAGGAGACAGTGTTTAAAGGTGGGAGCTCCAAAAGGGAAAAGATATCTGTATGTGTATGGCTGATTCATTTTGTGTGCAGTGGAGGCTAACACAACATTGTAAAGCAACCATACTCCAATAAAAATTCATTTAAAAAATAAAAAAGTGGGAGCTCAAAAAGCAAAAAGATACATTCAGGTTGAAATCCCAGCCCTGCTACTTACCAGCCCTGTGACCTTGTGCATACAGTCTCTCATCAATAAAATGGGAAAAACTATACTATCTACCTGATAATGTGATTTAAGAGAATTCAAATGAAAATTTATGTAAAGCCAATACATAGCACCTAGAAAACACCAGTAGAGTGTAGTTGTTTTTCTTATTATAAGTTTACCTTGATTTGTTAGATGAAAGTTTTCTAGTCTCTCTCTACTCTGAGTTCATTTTGAAGGCCTAGGTTCATTGTTCTGGTAAGTAGGGCCTTTCTACAAAGGTCTCTGCCACTGCAGACTGCAGGACAAGGGCATTCTTGCCTGTGCCCTGTGACCCCTTCTCGGAATCAAGTATCCTAGTATTAATATTCCTGCTACCTGGGTGTGCTTCTCCACTACAAGAAAGCAGGCATGGCATTTTATTTCCAAAAACTTGACCTCAGACTAAATCACCCTCTGTGTGTTTGTGTGTGTGTAGAAAGAGAGTTACACATACGAGAGAGATGAATATACATACATATATATGGATATGAATATACATACATATATATATGGGGTATGTGTATATACAGAGAGATCCATACACATGCATACATAAAGGGCATATATGGAGATAAATCCCCATTCAAGATCTATGGAATACTTCATGTGAACTTGGCAGGATTAAATAAAAGTAAATTAGGCTCTAAACCAGAAAAAGTTCATTATTAATCTTTATTAACGATATCCACCTTCACCTTCTCCAGTAATCCAGATATTACTCCACCACAACCTCACCTTCCTTCCTTGCCCTTATTTTAGAGCCTGATTCATGTAATAAAGATTTCTTTCAGTTAGTGAGTTAATTTACCTATATACCTGTGTAATAATTTACATGTACAATATCAGATATGCTTAGTGGATACCTACGAAATACCATCAATGAAGTTTCTGCATTTCCAGCTCTAACTTTCAACTGTTAGGTCCCTGAACCAGAATCATTGGCCTTTTTCCAGAAAATTCTGTGCCCCCTTCTGTCCTACCATTTCCCCATAGTGTATCTAGTCATACACCTTCAAAGTCATAAACCCTGGACTGGATGCAGGTAGGCAGACAAAAGAACTGAACTGCAAGTGGGGAGCACCCATGACCCAGACAGATGCTCTTAGTATAGGAATTGAGGGTAGCACGGAGGTAGAAGAAGAATATTCCTCCACTCAGTTATGAGATTGGGACTTCGAGAATTATAAAAGCTGAAGATCTGAAAATGGTCAGGAATCGTTGTTACATTTTTTTCCCCTTTTAAAATTCTATTTGTACAGCCCTGATATGAAAAGACCCTTAATATTTTAAAGCTCGACTGTGTCCTCTAGACCTTTGTAAATTCCCAAACATAGATATGCCGCATTTCATCAGAGCTCCTGTTTATGTGAAGTCAGCAAGGACATACTGAGGCAGGTGGCCGACGAGGTGCCCTCTCCTGCTGAGGTATCAAGCCCACTTAAAGCACGTGACTTATATTTCCTCCCAAGAACCAACACAATCAATTACATGTCATGAATCTTTGGGATTGTTCCCAAATATTCAAACACTGCAAGAATATATAGGGTCTAGTGAAATCCAGTTGGCCCATAAAACAGTGTTCTAAGACCTGTGGCTCAAAGAACAGAGCATCGTACAGGGAGCTGTAGACCACCTAATTTCTGTTTTTACTTTTTACTTTTCTTGTTCATTTATGGAATGGCCTTGGTAAGCTGATTTATCACTCTTTATATAAGTTAATAATACCCTTTTTATCACTTTTCTTAGGCTACTGGAGACAAATGAGATACAGTCAAATCTATCTACAAAGCATGTATGTGTGTGTATGTGTGTGTATACATATATATATATATATATATGTATACACACACATACACCCCATACATATAGATAGCAAATATATATAATTTGTTTTCTATATAAATGTAATTATAAAATTATGAGAATCATATCTGCTCAGGAAACATACATGGAATACAAGGGTAGACTGGTACTTTAGCAAGATAAGTTTGAACTATTCAGAAATAAATGTTTTCTGTGACTTCTGATGAAAAGAGTAAAGTCATCTGTTAACCAAAAATGCAATGACAACAATTTTAAGAGACAAAGATGGTGTATGAGAAAGGAACACTTTCACAGAAAATCTGCAATAGTGGAGAATAATTAAAAAGAGTGACTAAACATATTTTAGTTCCTGACTATATGAAATCACAGCTTTGAAGGAGGAAATACACAGTATCATTTACTCTTTTCACATTTTAATTTTTAGAAGACACATTTAATATTACAAGTCTTCAGTGTAGACAATTTCTTTCTTTCCAAGGATCTGCTTTGTTAGCTTTCGTTTAATAACAGTTTTCACATTAAACACCAACTGCATTACTGTCTTGTGCTTGGTGCAGGGTTATGCTACTGCAGTGATATAAAAATAGCAAAGGCAAAAAAAAAATACACAGCAGACTGGAATAGCTTAAAGATTGAAGCTTTTGGATAAAGCTCTCTGAAATAATTATAATAGATACAGCACCTGATCCTTTGCTATAAAATAGATCTTCCTTCATTATATAATATTAAAATTACTTAGGGATTCATATTTCTTTCTCTCTAGACCTATAAACTATTAAAGTTATACTGGGTCTCAGAAGAGTTCAAAATCCAAGCTGCATTGGCCTGCTGTGTCTGTTTACTTAATCTATTTTTATAACACTGCAGTAGCCAAATCCAACTTACCAAATACCTGCTTCAAAAGTGTGCACCACATTGATTCAAGAGGTAAAATTTATGAGAAGCTAGCTGCAAACTATGTTTATTTCTAATAAATCAATCTACTCTATACTATTCAATTCAAGGCCATAAGGAACCACAGATACACTGCTTTAGAAGTCTGAAACATGGCCCAAAAGGATTTAAATTTTTTTGCAAACTGTTTGTTCGGCCAGGTGAGATAGTTGCCTACTTCACCTGTGTGAAATAACACAAGTTGCTATTCTTAGTTTGCAAATCTGAGTGTCTGTACCAATCCTCGGCAGGTTTTTTAACACCTAGCTGGGTGTTGGGACAGATGTATCATCTCTACGGCAACCTACTACACAAGTATATTAGAGCTAAATTATTTAATAAAATAAATCCTCGAGCTTGAACATCTTTCATGCCAAAGAACAATGCCAAATCTAACTTTTACTCTGTGAAGCATTTCTAACCATTCAATGTACCCAAGAAAAATAAGCTTGAGAGTACTGACAGAATGGGATTTGCCAATTAAAAGTTGTTGCCATAGAAACAGGCTTTAATATGTTCTATGAAAAAAATGAACATGTTATGCTTTCTCTTGAGTCATTTACATTTGAACATAAAATGTGAAAAACACAATTACAGAGAAGGGTGTAGCTCCCTAAGGGAGCACCAAACGTATTCTCTTGTTCGTGAAAAAATAAAAGTTCCTCTTCTTAACCAAAAATGAACACACACTCTGTTTTCTTGAATTTTTCATAGGGTATTTGACTAATATATCACTTCAGTGTGCGGGGTGATTTTTTTTCTAGAACTGTGCCTTTTTTTTTTTTTTTCCAAAGTACTCTACTAGATTTATATTTTCTGAAAGTCTTCAAACACTGTGCTCTTTGAAAAATAACTTTAAAAATATCTTTTGAACTACTCAAGGGGAAGATCATGACAAAGGATCCTTTGACATTCTAAAGACTCTAAATACCACATGCTAAAAAGTATTTTAAGTACATCATTGAATGTTCCTGACTGTTTACTCAAGGGATTAATATGGGTTAGACTCTAGCCAGATGACCATAACCAGCCACAGGATATAAAATAGCGAACTACTCTATCACTTTTATTACTGTTTTACTAACATAGCCCATGACAAGAATTCAGGACATAGCGCTATTAGTCTTCAGGTGGTGACCCACAAGATAAATATTAATGTTTTGTAGAAATTCTATCATGCAGTTCCCAGACTGTACCGATTTCAATAACACCCTAAAAAGCGAATGACACATTTAAAATTTGTTTTTTGAAAGGATCAATCTATTATGATGTGACTTGATTCATTATATATAAAAGGAAATCATCCTATGACTGATGAAAATTTTAAAGTATATATACCTTCATCAGTTGAGGGTAGAATGATCTGCTATGTGGAAAAGACACTGAATAGAATACTTAATTAATACATTAATATTGTGTACCATTGATTATCCAGAATTAGTATGATTAGATACCATTGAAGTCGATGAAGATTTTAATCTAGTATACTTAAGAGGAAAGAAAGGAGTTGTTAAGAAAGAGGACGATATTTTAATTATAGAAGAACTGAACTGAAACATTAAAAAGTATATGAGAGTACCAATCCTCTACATTCCCTTATTCCTCCCCTGTGGGCATTCTCTCTGCCCTCAAAGAGGACTAGAGCACCTTGCTTATTTAAGGCCACAATGTCTCCTAAAGAACTTAACTTTAAAAAGGTCTAAATACAAGAAGGAGATATATTCTCGAAAAAAAAGCATATATATAAAAATATCTTACAATTCATTTTTTAAAAACCTTAAGCTATTTGTCTTTCAAACTGCAACAAAGATGCAAATCACATCTCAAACTAAGTATTGTTACCAAATAGAGTTCTCTTTCTGTGATTTCTACTACAGATGTGCAACCTCTCTTGCATTACCTAAAAAGTATAAATAATCCTGAAAACTACACCATCGTTATTTGATCTTCCTTTCAGGCCTGAAGAGTAAATAATAATTATCCAAACAAGTCCTACGAGGACATGCCCACTAAAGAATTAAATCTGCCAGATAAACAACTGGCCAACTGTGGACAACAGCTTATCTTAATGGTACAAAGTTTGGAATTATAATAAACTCCTGACAGCATTGGTTTATACAATTAGACATTTCCAAAGCAACACAAAAGAATGTCTGTTTGATCAAGCAAGAATGTCCATTGCAGATTTAGATTTCAAGTTTCAAAATCAAACGTTGGAAAGCAAACATCATAACGAACTCCACACCTGCCAGCGAACGTGGCAAATGACTTGCTTCGGTGCCCTTCTGATTTGGTTCAACAACTAGCACGGTATCAGGCTGCCTGAAAGGATGCTAAATTACTATGACTGTAATCTATTTGTTGTTTAGTTTCTTTTTCTAAAATATGTTGTTCAGAGAGTAATGTTATGACGTTTTATGGTTTTTAAATTGACAATGAGATGTTTTCAAAAAATGTAACTTTAAAAAATCAATTTGAATTCAGTTTGGATTCTTTTCAAGCTGTACATTTCATTTGCAGTAATTTTTCTATGATTCTCTAGCCAGGCAAAAACCCAGCAGCAATATTCTCTGGGGATAAAGGGTTATTTTATATATGAAAAAAACTTTTTAAAAGTTTTTAATATGCCCTAAAAATGGATAAAAAGTATAATGATTAGTAGCTTCTCCAAGAAGTATTTCCTCTAGGCAGAGTTTGCTATAGCCTAACTCCATCTACCACCCTCTCCCAAATGTATCTTATCTTAAAATAAAACATTATAAACTTCTGTTGTACACTAAGCATATGGGGTCTGTAATCATTCAAATACAAATTATTTAAATTTTACCTTTTGAAAAGTAACATGGAAATGTTAGTAACTTTGTTACCGAAATAACAGGTTGCAAAGTCAAACTCTCATTTAATCTAAATATATAATAAATCTAATAAACAGTAAATCTCAAACTCCCTTTAACTGTACAGATTTTACTTAGAGGCTAGAGATCTGCTGAATGCCCATTACATACAAAGGGAACCTGAGGCGAGTGAAGGTGAAATCACTAATTCTCTTAGTCACAGATTAAAGGTACACTCTCCAAATTCATCATTTTTGTTAGGTGTTATTTTTCCAACATGACAGCAACACAGTTTTCAAGGCCAAAGGACCCTGAAATACACCACAACACATCTACATTCTGAAAAGTGCTCATGTCGCAGCCTCAGTGTCAATGCAATGCAGAACTGCCCAGAGGATTCCTCCAAAAACAACCGGAATAGGATCACTTGGGAATTAGCTCCATGGCAGCTATTCCACAGGGATAACAAACCTTTGTTGATCTTCTTACAATGGCTCCTTTACACCAGCTCCTCTAATCTAATTTAATGTATTCTCTATTCATGAAACAGTATTTCTCTATAACCAAAGTTTTCAGATCTTTGCTATTTTCAGAATACTTTCTGGCTCTGTACAGGGCATATAAACAGCTCTTAAGCTGTGGAGGCTCAGAGACATCCCTGTATGCTATGGGCTCACTCTTCAGGAAACCGCACATGAAGAATTAACATAAAATATTAGGGCCTCTGAATGCCCCCATTGAAACTGTGACCTCCTTCAGGAGTTCTGTGAACTCGGTAAGACTTCCCGGTTTAAGGTAGAATTCCAGGCTCCACCCGTTGTAATAGCTGTTACAGACTACAGAAAATAGGACTCATCTAAGCACACAAAAGCAAGTCCCTGTGCACAAAATCGTTCTCTGCAAGCTGTCTGATGGAGAGGCTTTTAGTGGGTAATAGAAGGAGATTCTAGAGAAATTTTGGTAGAAACTTCTATCAAAGCAAAATGCTAATAACACCTTAGAGGACAGCCCTTGTCTCCTGGGCCCCTTGAGTCCAGAGGTGGGATCAGGTAGGTCTTCCCTCTTCCTAGCTGTGAGACTGGAAGGATGGCCCCACTCTCTCTCAGGTGAGAACCGCTCCTTGAAAGAGATGTTAACGGGAGACCAATAATACGTGGAAACACCCTGATTAAGTATGGAATGGGAATGATAAACAAAGTAAAGCAGCATTATGGAACAAAGAATGCTATGACAAAAAAACCCTGAAACCCAAAAAAACAAATCACCACCACCACCACCACCAAAATAGCAACAAAAAAACAAACAAAATGAAGTTGCAGAAAGTGTTAGGATAACAAAAACTGAACTTAAAAGGTAAGAAAAATAAGCGATCACCCCTGCCCGATGTAATAAGAAGAGAGAACAGAAGGACACCTATCCAACTCCTACTTACATTCTGTCATTAAGGACAAGTATCTTTATTTTTTTTTATTTTTTTGGTCTCAGCATACAGCTTGCAGGATCTTAGTTCCCAGACCAGGGACTGAACCTGGGGCCAGGGCAGTGAAAACACCGAGTCCTAACCACTGGACCACCAGGAAATTCCCAAGTATCTCTAAACTGAAAAATATGAAAGCTATAACGCACTCTGCCTTCTTGCCTGGGATACATACCCGGTAACATTCATGGACAGGAGAAGTACTAGAAAAATGAAAAAGAGCCTCTAGAAAAACACATTTTCCCATTTATTTTGTATTTCCAAAGTTTTATTTTCTGTTTCACATTTCAAATTACTTGAAGCTTTAGGGAAAGGGCAGGATAAGTCTTATTTTCATTATCTCTCTAGTTCCTCTTACTAACACAATGTATGACTTCTCCAGCTTTTGTGCCTTCTTAAAAATGTTATGTGGCCTAACATACAGCAAGGGACAAAGATTCTATCATAGATTCATAATGTCCTCATACTTATGAGTCTCCATTATGATTCTAGGAAAGAAAAATGTTTCTTTTCCCTTAATCAGTCATTGTCTGAGAGGCATTCCACTTAACTACTGCATAAGACAAACAGGGTAAGAGTAATCAGCTAGTTTGCCATTTGACTCTTACTATTGCCAAGTGGGTTTAAAGGCAAACTGTTTCATACTTACATCTGCTTACTTGATTCAACATTACCACCTCTGCTTACTAAACAAGTCTAAATATACCCTCCTTGGGGTAACTAAGGAGTGTGTTATGACTTAGTGTAACTGTAACTTAGTTACACTAAGGTTGTTTCTAAATCAATTGACAAATACCCCAAACACCTAATATGTCCCTGGCCTCAAAAAATATGATCCCTGTACTGAAGCAGGTTAGGGTGTCCAAAAAAACAGTTAAAAAACAAAGTAATAAGTCAATCAAACAATTATTTGATATCAAATAACTAACCCATTCAAACTCTTTGACTGGGTTGATTATGTTGAAACAAAGTTAAGCATTTTAGAGGAACGCAAATTTTAGTCTTTTCTCACCCTACTGAGTTACAATGCTAAACTAGATAACATTTAACCAGAGAAGTAAAAAACACACCTTTTATAGAACAACTTGTGAAAATGAACATATGTGAATAGAAAGAATAATTATTTGTATATTAAATTAAGACCAACTTTCATAAAAATATGGGTGTGGGAAAGTAAAATAAAATTAAATTTTGCTACACTATACTACATTGCCTCTGAAGTGAATTTTCTGATAAGTGATTTTCTAGTAAACAACACTGAACATATTTCCCTATTCTGCTATAATATTTCAATAAGTAACCAATCAAATGTCTTCATCTTTTCATGTTGTATTAAAATTCAAATATCAAACTATAAACAGGAATTTTTCTTAAGAAAATAGTGTGCATTTATGGGTAGAATTTGTTTTTATTTTTATTTTCTAACAAGTTAGGATACATACTAACACAATATGCCCTGGGCTTTTTCTATGTCCAGCCTGAAGTTTAGGGTATATATAAAGTACATAGTTATAGTAAGGAAAATTATAAACTTCTGTTACCTTCACATATAACCATATTTGTACACACTTCCCCAAATCCAGATATGTTTATCTTTCAATCCCAGCTTTGTTACAAATAATTCTGAATATGGGCAGAATTTATGTCTTTTACTTAATTGTAATATAAGAATAAAACTCGTTATAATAAAAACATCTATTATAAAATCTTTGTTTGGGGAAAGATGTGTATGATTTTTGCCATTCGGATTTGTCCAAAAACAAGGAATTATTTTCTGACACAAAGCCAGATTATTCTATCTCACCCCCCGGGCTTGTTTTATTTACTGTGTACTTCTCAAATTCTATGGTATAAGAACTTGCCATATTTAAAAAAATCTTAACTTGTACTTGGCTTATGACTTTCTTGAGCATTCAGAGTTTTCCTGTATAATGCCAAAAACATGGGAAAAAACAGTAACCCAATGCTTAGAGAAATATGCAGTGGAATATAGACACATTTAAAGCACATCAACACTCATAGATTATTAAAAACTAAACCCAATGCAGGAAAATGTGTAAAAGCCATATTAAAATATAGCATTTGAAAATGTAAATGTAAATGAAAAGTTCCATATGAAGGGCTTAACATAATGTACTAAGGTATCAGAAATATTACTTATTCAAGCTCACAATACTCAGGATATATTTAGCCAAGCCTTTGGGGACAAGGATGATAAGGCAAAAGCTATAAAACCTCTTGCAAAACCTCTTTAGAGGCTTATACCTAGTAATCGATTAATAATCTGAATGTTCTTTCATCCATGTTCTTGTTTTCCTGTCCATTGCCCTTATCTTCTCTTTCTCTCCTTTCTATCTGGCTCAGTGCCAGTTAGTTAGACTTGAAGACCTGAAGAGTTCATACAAGAAAAGTGTCTGACTTGAGCAATTTGGAAGGTAAGGAGAGTGTCAGATTCTTAAATTATCCCATTTCTTTCTTCCTTCCTCTAATAATTTCAGGCACTGTATTTTAGGCATTCAAGGACCCAATATGTTCTACAACTGTTAATTGGTGAATTATGTGGGCACTTCCTATTTTTATACTTTCTGACGCATCTTTTAAACTTCAGATCTGTAACAAAAGGAGACCTCTCAACCACAGAAAACATAGTAAGAGATGAATAGTGAAGGAAAATTTCTTGATCTCAAGGTTATAGAGCCTGAAATGTACGACTGAACAATAGTATAAAAATCTTCATACCTAAATATCTTTAAGAAGAGACCTTTGTGGTTTAGAATATAAACTCATCCAGGCTGGGAATAGTTGTGGTTTTAAGCTGTTTTACTTTTAGACATTATACCTCTTGTGAAGGTCTTTAATTGCCTTCTAGTCTAAGCATCCTATGTCATTAGCCTCGTGTATCTCAAGGAAATTGGAGTCCTTCACCAATTCAGGTGGAGCAGAGGCAGGGTACTTTAAACCATCTTCATCTGAACTTTGACCAAAAAAAAAAGAAAGAAAGAAAGAAAGAAAAAGCCAAAATAAAATAAATTTTAAAAACTACAAAACAATCAGAAAACAAAATAAACAAAAAAACCCCAACAACCTTACTACAACCTCCTGCTTCTTCTCTGCTTATTTGTAGCAATTATTAAAATGTCATTTAGAAAATCTGTGTTCCAGTAAATTTAATGAAGACAATTCTGAGCAATCTGGAATGATCCCAGGAAAGGAAACTACATCTTGCCAAAAATATAAAGTACAATCAAAACAATAGTTTGAAAGAAAAGCTGAAATGATTTTAATATTTAAGCCTCCAAGAAAAGCTACTAAGCATCCTCAGTTGGTTTCTATGCAAGGCAACATGCTGTAATTACCCAATATTAATGATTATTAGTTGGCAAAAAATGAGATATTCTGATAAAAGTTTTCAGAAATAACCATATTCGCAGTTAGGAGAGAGCTACATGTATAGGAATTCCTGCTTAAGTGTTCTGTCAATTTGCGATGGTCATCGATGAAAAACTCAAGGTTAATTCTCAGAAATGTCAGTGGCAACCTCCCATCCTAGTTTTTATATTTAATTGCTACTGTTTCCAACCTAGTTTTAAGTTATTCAGCATGTGTTCAACATGCAGGATAATCATATTATAAATCAAAAGAAGAGTTGATATTCAGTCTACTACAAACACACAGTTTTAAAACTACTCAAACAATGATGTAACATAATATACTGGGTATGAGTTCTTGATATAATTGGAATTATAAGAAGATTCCAAATTTTTCAAAGAACAAATCTTTCATAGGAAAAAGCAATGATATAGGCACATTTTACAACAACAGTTTTGAAAAAAACTGTCTAGTTATTATATAAATATCAGGAAGGCATATGCTATTAAATATTTATATAAATTTGGAGAGGTAACAGCATTAAAAACAAGCATTATATTATACCTATTTCCTAGTAGTAAAATGTGAGTTTAGCTATCATAAAACAGAACAATTAAAACTGATAAATATTATAGGCACACGTGCACTCCTACATCTCATTTGGATAGCAAGAACAGATGAAATATTCTTTTTTTTTTTTTTGCGGTACGCGGGCCTCTCACCGCTGTGGCCTCTCCTGTTGAGGAGCACAGGCTCTGGACGCACAGGCTCAGCGGCCATGGCTCACGGGCCCAGCCGCTCCGCGGCATGTGGGATCCCCCCGGACCGGGGCAAGAACCCGTATCCCCTGCATCGGCAGGCGGACTTTCAACCACTGCGCCACCAGGGAAGCCCAGATGAAATATTCTTAAAACACTCTGTCCTGGTTCCCAGAATTTGACAGCTCTATGTTTTATCAAACAATTCACTAATGTGATAGCTCTGATTTTAAAAGAAATTTAAGGCACTATAGAAGATACTTAATTCACTCAATGTTAAATAATTCTAAACAAGTAACTGCCCAAAATTCTGAATCATGAATGTGACCTCAAAATATATTGATGTATATCAGAGCATACATTTTATTTCCATCAACAATTTGTCTTTGGACACATAATGACAACTAACATTTATCATCATATAATGTGTGCTAAGCACCGTTCTAAGTGCTTTGTATGTATTCACTCTTTTAAGCCCTTACAGTCTTATTCAGTAGGCACTATTAATATCCCCAAATAAAAGATGAGGACACTGAAACACAAACAGGTTAAGTAATGAGCTAATAGTCATGTGGCTGATAAGTGGAGGTGTCAGGGTTTGCACTTCTTAGCTTGGGCTCTCTAACCACTCTGCCAGCTACAGTGTGTCTTCTACACTAGCTACAAGTTCCAGTCTCTGCAGATGGTCTCTTGCCATCATCGAGCAGGAGAGGAGTATGTACTTTTAAATCAACCCGGATTCAAAGGCCCACATAAAAACAAAGACCTGGCCAATCTAATGTTTAAAAGCATCATATCTGAGCATAATTCTATTAAAAATAGTAAAATGTCATCTTAGCAAAAAAAGGAAGACACCTTTGAAGAAAGGAATGAGTATAACCATTATTAATAGCTTCTTACTCACAACACAAACCTTTCAACTACCTGGCAGAGACTCACTGTTATTGCTGTATTTTTCTCACTGCCATGGCTTTGGGGTTTCGTATTAAAGTAGCAGGAGGTTGGCATGTGAATCACCCACCACAACCCCTACCCCAAATCACATTCTGAGTATGAGGAAAGAGAGGAAAAGGGAAGGCAAGAGAAAAGAGGAAGTGAGGAAAAGGGAAACACAACCAGGAGAAAATGGGGAACCGAGCTGGCATGCAGACCCCGAGGTGAAACAGCAGGATCGGAGTTCTCCAAGAAGACATGCGTGTCTTTCTGGCATGTGTGTATTTCAAATCTCTAGGGCTGCACCGCTCAGATCATCTGCTAAGAGATGTAATTGGAACAAACCACATGAAGTTTCTGTTGTGAAGTATTCCTCACAACACGCTCTTATTCCTAAAAACACACCATTTGCCAACAAAGTGTTATTTTAGATTCCTTGGGTTTTGGCTCTCCTCTCAGCTAGATCTAATATATGATCATCTACATAACAATTTGACAAATGGTAAGTATCCAACAACTATTAGTCAGCAAGTCTTATCTACCATAAACATTTCATTCTGCTTCTAAAACAGCTTCATATTTCAGGTGTGAACCACAAATAACAACAGCACTTTCAAAGACTCTCCAATTTAAGAGATTCCAGCTGAAAAGCTAGAACTGTATCACTGTATTAAACGAAAGATTGCAACAGTAGAGATAACTAAAGTGCAGTTCAATTTATATGCCTTCAAGACAATATGTGAGAATATTTTCTAAGACATCCGAGTCAAATATTTGTATGTATCTGAACAGTTTAACAGAAGAGTCCTACGGAAAAAAAAACCCCTATACTCTTAGTTTTAAATATTTCAGTCATTAATTTAAAAATTATTTCTGAAATTTAAAAAACTTTTGTAAAATGTAATTCATATTACACTTCAACCTATTCATCTATAAATATGTTGATGTGTCCTGTAGCAAGAATATAAAAATATGTAGAAATTCCTCTAGGAAACAAAGGGTTGATATCTAAATTTAGATTTTCTCAAGTCTAAAGGGAAATAAATGTGGCTAACATTGCATTGCAAATACTTCTTACCCTTGTTAAAATTATACCATAGTATTAACTCGTAGGAAAATACTCCTTTCAGCATTTGAGAACTACATGGAAATTTGAGTACTAGGTCTCTATTATTATAATTATTATTTATTTTTACGAATTCATTACCCAGGATGTTGTAAATATTTATATGCATAATTCAGCGGTAATCAGTGGTGTTTATCTTGACTAACTGATAATCTACAGACTGCAGTGCATTTATGATTTCAATGGAATTAATCTTCAATTCTCTACACTTCATTGTGAGAAGAGCTATAAACAGATTGCCAAGAGGAGGCTTTTAGCATCGAAGCTTTACTTGAGGAAGAAAAGCAATTCCTTTGGGAGCAAACCCATCTTTCTTCACTGCAGAGTACAGCTACTCTAAAAAGGAGCTAATAACCTCAACTCCTTATAATATACATATTTAAAAGATATTTTCTTTGTCCAAGATATAAGAATAATAGACATGTTCCAAGAAATAACAGGATGAAGTCAATTCTACTTTGTCCAAGGGAAAGAGGATGACTCCCACTTCACAAGTCCTCTTTTGACCTAACAGAACACAAAGGATCTGTGGGCAGTGGGCAGGAGATGATGGGGTGGCAATCTGCCTTGCTAACAGTTCCAACATCCCTGAAGCCCTCCTCTATTTTCCCAATTGTTTTTCCATGTTCAAATACACACCGAACACTTCATTCTTGTTTGGTAAATTTTATGTAGATTATTCCACAAGGAATACATCAATTTCACTTTCCTGGCAATCACACCCCGCCCGTTTTCAGCTGGCTTCCTCTGACTCCAATTTGACACCCTGGATTGAATGGTCATGCCTCGTAAGGGAAATGCCAAGGCAAATCTGTCAGCTCTATGGGTTAAAGCCACTGTAGTGTGGCTACTTAATGATTTATAATAGAGCTGGGAAGTAGTCACTTGCAGTGCTGCTGGGAGATGCTGGTGGCTGACACCGATCACAGAAAGTGGTACAGATGTTTTCCAGCTGAAGATGCCTCAGAGCATTTTGTTTTCATCAGATCACTGCATAGACCCATTATCCAAAAATTGAAAGTGACTCTTCTCTATCCAACCCTCTCCTCTCACTCACACACACACACACACACACACACACAAAACTCTAAAACTAAACATGTCTTTCATTGGACAAATATTGGATAATTTTCAAATAATAAATCACTGTACATAGTAAATTTAAAATAAAAGCTGATTTTATAAGTGCTCTTTCTATAGCTGAGCTATTCTTCTCTAATTTACAGTTATCTTTAAACTTAAATGTTTCTACAGAAGAAGAGATATAAGAGATCCTCATCTTTTAAAGTCTTTATATGTAAAAGATTAAAGCATTTACACAAAAAATGATATGCCATTTAGAATTTGCTTTAAAACATTAGAGCCCACTGCCTATCCCCCCTCCAAAAGCGGAAGGATAGAAGCAACAAGATTAAAAAATATTGAAAATTGTTGACACAAAGATTACAGTATATTATTCTCTCCACTTCTGTATGTGTTTGAAAATCTTCACTTAAAAAACTTACTTAGAAATAAACATGGAGTTTTGCATTAAATCACCACTTTTCCTAAATCAACCAGATCATTTTAGTATCATTTTAGTCCATCTTTGCTACCTCAAAATATTAATGTCTAATCATCTGCAAACTATTACTTGACCATTAATTAAGGACAAATGCTATGACCTGTAAAGAAAATCTGTCTTAATTCACTATCCAAAATAACTGACATTACTAAGCAATTATTTTGATGTTCCTCATTTTCATAAGGAATGGTAAAACAACAAAGGATGACTGACATTCAAAAGCTTGCTCACCTTCCTACTTGGCTGTGATATTTGTTTCTTTATTATACCTACATATTTAAATTTCAGTCTTGCACCTGTCATAATCTATCCTCCCAAAGCATCGGATTGCTACATTTCCAAAATATAATAATAAACTGAAAGATTCTTTCATTAATCTTCCAACATGGACCACTTAAAAGTAAGTGAAGCATTATAGCCTAATTCAGTTAAATTTTCCATAGCATCTACATTCAAATGGAAATGTATCTGCCAGCTTATTAGGTGCTGAGGATGTTACATTATACTCTGCAGAGCTTGGCAAGATGACTCACACAGCAAAATAAGAAGAAAAATGGATTGAAACGGAATAAAATTAAGTGCTATAAAAATCAACTGGTAAAAAGTACACGTGATAAGAGATGTGTGCTTTCTCTAAAAATTATGTTTTGAAATCAGAGATATATTGGTCTTTTAAGACCAGAATAAGATGCTTCTGATGGTAACTAAATTCAGGGTTGGAAAGTTGTTACTCAGTATTCAAATAGCAACAAATCCTCTGGCTAGGATTATAAACCTAGTTAACAGCTTTTATACTCCACTGTGATCACTGAGACTACTCTTCTTTTTTTTTTTTTAATTTTGTGGTTAATAAATAATTGTGGAATCTTAGAGTTGTAATAGAATTTAGAAATAGCATTAAGTCCACTGCCTAATTTTGTAGATAAAGAAATGAAGGTTTGCTCATGGAATGGCAGTCTTGCCTTCCTCCTAGGTTGTAGCAAATTTAGCATTCTTTTACATGTTTGTCCTGACACAGGCTGCTTTGTTATGCTTTTGTCCAAAAATTTGCCTTCCTCCCTCCTCCCCACCCCCCGCCCCACTGTTTCTCTCTCTATATACACATACATGTATATCATATATATGTGATGAAGATATCTTCCTCTTTTAAGCTAATAGAATATCTCAGAAGGAAAAAAGTCCCTTGAAACTATCTTGGAATTTCCAGGGAAAAAAACTGCATAAATTTTCAGCCTTTTAAACGATGTTTAACAGAACTGTATAATTGAAATGATGTAGCTCTGTTATGCCAACCTCAAGGCTATATCAGTTGTTCACAAACTGTTCTTAAGACAAAGTAAAATTAAGCAAAGGTTTCTCAATTCTATCTTCAAATTCTATTTCTATTTCCTTTTAAAAAACTTAACTGCTTAACATCACCAACTTAATCTCTAATAATATATCTTTTTAGCAATCTCTCTTTTAGGGAAGATAAACTGAGCTTAAAGGCTCAATCACATTCATCCAATTTGCGGTATCAAAATTTGAAAATGAAAGGCTTTAAGACACCAGAGAATGAAGGATGACAGTTTTAATACATGAGTTGTTTTGCCTTATCATGAAGCAACATGAGAAGAGCAAACATTCAACCATTTTATCTCTTTGTTTGCTGGGACTTGAGAAAAGTTAAGTCACCCAGTAATTTTTCACTAGTTAACCAAGTAATGAAAGGAACTACAAATCTATAAAACTTATCAAGAAATTGTTTGAGCTACATACCCATTTTACTTTCAAAATTTACAAACTGTCAAATAGTACAGTTTTCGGATCACTCTTCAGAAAATTTATCTCAATACACATTTCACAGGTGTTAAGTTCACTAAAGATATGGCATGCGTGTGTTTCAAATCTCTAGCATAGTTAAATACTTTCTAAATAAGCCACAACCATCCTAAATTGGGTGGTATAGATTTCGTGACTGGTATCATCTAAAGAGCTTCCCAAAAGAGAGGCTTAGTTATAAAAGGCTGAACTCCGAGTGATGAAAGACAGCTCAGTGTTCAGACAGAGAAGTCCACTTCCATGGAGCTGCTAACTCATCTGTAGCCGAGGTCCTAACATGGTCTGCCCTGGGTCTTTACTTACAGCCTCAAAAGTCATTATGCCAAGAAAAAGGTAGGACAAGACACAAAATAACAAATTGGATTCCTTTCCATCACTGTAGTAACAGATCTACTTTCTGTTCTTTTGCAATCTCTCACCTTGTCTGACTGAACTTCCCCCCCACCCCAAGTTGGAAGCTTTTGTCAAAACTAGAAGTAACTGACTTAAAATATTTTATGGGAAACTAAATCATGTTGGCAGGACTGGGTTTGGAAAATAGTCTAAAGTTATAGATATGTTCTGAATAAAATGTTTTAAAGATACTTAGGTTTTTAAATTGAAGTCAGTTCATTAATGGGTCATTCTGGGTCATAAATATATAATGCAGTTAAAGTTTTGTTTCACAATTTAGAGGACACACCTGGTTAATATATCATCTGGGATGTCAGAGAGGTTTCAAATTCCGCCTCAATTCTGAGTGGGTGAGTTTCTGGAGTGGTAGCAGGCATGTAATGAATTTATCCTTCGTGACCTCTGCCATGCTGTACATATGCTAGACATGTCAAAGTGTGCAGTGTTTTACTAGAAATGACAAAGGGTACATTGTCCCCTTGCAAGTGATCTCTTACTGAGATAACAAAAACACAAAGTTATTGTAAGCCACACTATAGCTAGATTGTACACAGATGTCTCTTGTTATAAGGAATTTTAAATATAAAAGGTGCAGGCACTGCTACACAACGATGACGTTATAGTCTCTACCAATTATATAACTTAAGTGATCAAATTAGAGGAAGAAGGTACTCTATTCCAGGAGTTGTACATGAAGAATAAGGGCATCTTTAATTTATAATATATTGTGGGAACAAAAAATTCACTTCACATATATTCTCTTTACTGAAAAGGTTTTGATGCAATGTAGTTACTGGATCAACACAGGTTATGTTCCCTGGGGCCATCAACTGTGTGATGGACGAATCTCATTACTGACTATGATTCAGAAAAAGCATGAAAAAGAATGAAACGTGAGGGCGATCTGATGAAGACTATTATCTGTAAAAGGGCAGGGTCTGACATGTTTTCTTCAGTGCAAAGTATCTGGCACTTTAGGTATTTTAGGTGCTTGTTGAATATATGAATATATGCTTGTTGAATACATGTTCGGTTAAAAACAGGTTGTAGCATTTAGGCCCAATCTCTGGTTCTGATATTAACCAACTACATGATGTGTACTCAAGCATTTAATTCTTAGTTTTCTCATCTCTAAAATGGGACTATTAGTACTTGCCTCAGTGAGCAGTGTTACAGAATGAATGAAATCATGCAAGTGTAGTCACCTAGCTTGGCACCATGATGCCTGACATATAGGCAGCACTCGGTAAAAAATTGTTTCTAAAAAATGCTATAAACAGTTTAATACTGGGCTAAGACGGAAATTAATTTCACTGGGCTTATTCCTGTATCTACTTCCTTCAACCTCCTTTTCTTTGAAACTTATTGGTCTCCTGTGACTATAGCTAGAAGAATTCTAACACCTCTGTTCAACTTACTGATAGTGGCACATCCCTACTAAATCCTTACCTCAACACCCTTTACCCTGTATCTTGTGGCTTAACTTATAAACTTAACATTGAGTTCTTAACATCTTAATAAAGATTAGGCTCTTAAAATGGACTTGAGGACATGCGGAGGGGGAAGGGTAACCTGGACGAAGTGAGAGAGTGGCATGGACATATATACACTACCCAATGTCAAATAGATAGCTAGTGGGAAGCAGCCACATAGCACAGGCAGATCAGCTCCGTGCTTTGTGACCACCTAGAGGGGTGGGATAGGGAGGGTGGGAGGGAGACGCAAGAGGGAGGAGATATGGGGATATATGTATATGTATAACTGATTCACTTTGTTATAAAGCAGAAACTAACACACCATTGTAAAGCAATTATACTCCAATAAAGATGTTAAAAAAAAAAGATTAGGCTCTTCATGTATAAGGTATATGTAAATTTCCATAATAAATTAAATTTATATCTCTCAATTCTACTACTAGAATTGAGTAGTAATATTAGTAATAACATATTTCAAAGTGAAGAAATACTAAATTTGTACACAAAAATGAAATCCTAAAACAAACGTATAACTTCAATATTGTAAACCATGACTGAAAAGGACTATCTTTTGTGGTTATGTTCTTACAGATTTAATCCTAATTCTGCTATTATTGCGTAAAAATATAGAACTTGTTATGGAACTTTGTCTATATAATTTGATACAAATTTCTATGGTTGTTTCCTTTCTCACCACATTAATTTTTAAAATATGGGAACTGCACACATACATTAGTTTAGACAGTTCTACAGATTTATTCATCCTATGAAATATTCTCTAAATCAGCACTCAGCAAAGCGCCAAAACATAATATTTACATATTTACCTATATCTATATAAAGGTAGCAATCTACATTTGAGAAATGAATAAATGCAATTAGCCCATGAGAAGATTCACTGAACTACTTTTAAAAAAAAATTTAACCCTTAAGTGTCTACATCTATGGTTCTGAAGCAAGGGCAATTTTGCCCACCTGGGGACATTTGACAAGTTTGGTTGTCAGAACTGTTTGCTTGTTAGGGGGAAAGTGCTACTGGCATCTAGTGGGCAGAGTCCAGGGATGCTGCGAAGCATCCCACAATACACAGGACAGCCTCAGCCACAAATACTTATCAGATCCAAATTGGTGGTAGTGCAGAGGCTGAGAAACTCTGGTCTGCATAAAAGTCAATTAAATAACATGCCCTTCAGAAATCAAGTGGATGTACTCTTTTGTGGCATTACCCTTGAAGGGAGAACTATGCTATCTGTCTGTAGGAGTTTAAAACAAATGCAATGTGCGATTTCATTTTTTTGTTTTTGTTTTTGTTTTTGTTTTTGCGGTACACGGGCCTCTCACTGTTGTGGCCTCTCCCGTTGCGGAGCACAGGCTCCGGACGCGCAGGCTCAGCGGCCATGGCTCACAGGCCCAGCCGCTCCGCAGCATGTGGGATCTTCCCGGACCGGGGCACGAACCCGTGTCCCCTGCATCCACAGGCGGACTCTCAACCACTGCGCCACCAGGGAAGCCCACAATGTGCGATTTTAAACGAATACAGCTAAGTAAGTTTCTTGAATCTATGTCATAGACTTGAAACATCTGCACAAGCATTCCCTAGCAATGCAGTCTTGAGGCCCATTGATCCTGCCGTGGATCTGTGGTGCAGGGCGCACAGGGAAGTGAAATGTGACTGACGGGTGCTTGGTCAGGGCTGCTGAAATCTGCAAGTCAATCATGTGGAACTAGCCCAATAAACAAAAACATTACATCAATTATAAAACCTCCCGAATCACTGTCATGTTTTCATTGATTAATCCCCACTCATTTACTCAACTGAAAGAGTTTTGCAGCAAGGAATAAAACGCTTTAAATGACATCCAGTCCCCTGCAAAGCCAGGTGTCTAATTATAGTGACTCATCCTTTCTGCTCTCTCTCTCTCTCTCTCCCTCTCTCTCCCTCTGTCTCTCTCTGTTACGCAGCAGTATTAGCTGGAGAGACTACTAAGTCTTTATTGCTGTAAGCAATACATTTAAAAAGAAATTTTAGACGTCCGTTATCTTAGGAGAGAATGTCTGAAAGAAAATAAAATTGGCTCTTGGGTGAGGGACATTGGTTGAAGCATAAATCATTTGGTTCACTTCTTAAATGCACAGTAATTACATACCCTGCGGTTCATGCACTCTTACTCTTTGGGTTAGCTCCTCTAACAGCAAGAGCTAGTATCCCCCAATTAAAAATATTAAGATCTATCCTTATCATAGTCTTTTTCGGGACAAGATTACTAAAACACAAATGTGGTATCCCCGTCCCACCTAAATTATTCACTAGGTGGCCCTAGCTCTTACGTAAAGATTCAACTCTTCCGCTGGACGCACGAAGTCCTTCATAACCTGGGCTTTAGCCTTCAGCCCCTTGCCTCCCCCTTTCTCAGAACTGCCCGTTGGCAACTGCCACAGCAGCTACACCAAACTGCTAGCAAGCAGTTCCTGGAACATCCCATCTTTTTTCATGTTTCTTTGACTCGAAATATACTGATGCTTTGGTCTCAAATGTGCTTTCTCTCTTGGTGTCTGCCTCATTTACTCCTTGTCCTTATCCTTCCAATTACGACGCAAGCATCCCTGGAAGTCCTTAGGAAACCTGCCCTGGCCCCCTCTCCTCCAGGATACTATGGACCCGTACTATGGATACAGGTCCATAGTATCCTGAGGACCTCCATCAGGGGGCCTATTCCACGGCATCTGATGATCTTCTCTGTCTCCTACGTGAGACTGGATTCTTTAAAGGTAAGAAGTGTCCTCTGTAAACACTCAGAGCCCCTGGCAGTGCCTGGTATAGAACAGACAATGAGTGTCGGTGACTCAGTGACTGGGTCAATGAATGGATGAATGATGGTAAGTTCATAGATGTGGGTATATGGGTTCCTTTCTCCACTTAACAATAGGAACATTTTATCCTCTCCTTATAATCTAACCATCCTCGATTGTATACATCTTCTATAGTCAAGCCATCTCCTCACTGAAACCTTCAAAGTTCACCTTCAAAGTTCATCTGCTACCTAGTAGCGGTTTCATAAATATCTGATGAATGAACAAATCAAGAAATAAATCTTTTAAAATGGTTAAGTGAAATTAATCCAAGGATAGGAGGATTTCAGTAAGGGCTGACTAACAAAAGGAGTGGATATGTGCAACTTATTTCCTTCTGGATTCAAGGGGAAAATGCGTATGAATACATAAACCTACTTGGGAAATCTACTTGAATGGCATATGGGTATCTATGGCACTGGTATTGCAATTTCTGTTGGGTTTGAAGTTTTTCAAAATAAAATTTGGGGAGGAAAATACCAGCAATTATAATAAATGTAGAAGTACTTACAGAAGGGTCAACAGAGTGCTACGGAAGCCCCAAGGAGAACAAGAGAGGAAACCTAGTTAGGTCTGGGAGCAGAGAAGCCTACTTAGAGAAAACTACACAGAAAGGGTGATTCCTGAGATGAATCTTGAAGGACAGAGAGGGATAAGGAAAGGGAGAAGGAAAGGAGATTCCAGGATGAGTGAACGACCTAGATGTCATAAGCAAGGAAGGAGTTGTTTATATTGGATCCTATCAATTTTAAAAAGTTAAAATGTGTATCAATATTACCACAGATAATTACTGGATGGGTGTACGATTTTCAGCTATCACTAACTGTAACCATCAGGGCTGGGATACGGATGTGGGTTTTGTTGTGGTTTGTCACGTTATGGTATAACACCGGAGCTGCCTTTGCTTCACATAAATGTGGGAGATATACTGGAGGAGGGGAGACAAGTAACGGAATACTAATCTGACTATAGGCGTAGGCCAAGGACCTATTCAAGAAGTGTTAGGGCAAAGATACTAAAAAAAAATGACAGAATAAGCATATCAGAACCTAGAGATAATTAAACATCTGGAAATCATTAGGGCCCCAGCCCAGGTACTTGGTTGCCATGACAAAGCCAAAAGAATCAACTGAAAATTTGACAAGAAGGTATCCTGGGAGAAGCTGAACGAAGAGGAAAAAGGCCAATGTTTTCGAGAGGCAATAAGATTATAATTTTCTATCTCCCTCGGGAATATGCTCTGAGTATTATTCTGCTTTGAGTCTTAGAGCGTGAGTCTGATCTGACTGCAAATGAAGCAAAGGTAGGTACTGTAAAACAGGGATGATATATTTAACGTCCGAACCCTCTTCTAGCTTTTTAAATTCACTGTGAATCACTGAGGAATTTGCTATTTGAATAAAAGAAGGAGTCTGGAGCAAATAGCTATGCTCACGTGGAGCATCGCATTCACTAATACCAGTAGAGATATCTAGGCATCGCATTCACTAATACCAGTAGAGATGTCTAGAGCCATCCTTTATCTTTCATTTCATGCCTCCCTCAAATTCTAGAATGGAAATTTTGGTTTTGTGGAATGCTGACCCCTCCAGGGGTGAGCTGGCCCCTGCTTGCACTGGCCAGCCCTAGCTGATTGTGTACTTCTCTTCCATAATCTACATTCAGTGACCTCACACTGGTGCCTGAAATCAGTCATGGCGTCAGTATTTCTACCACAGAAATCAGCAAACAGGACAAATCAAGGTGGCTTGTTGCTTTTTCCCCTCTCAGGGGGCAGATTATTAAACATTTACCAGGATACCACTGGATCCATACATCCAATCTAGACAGTCAGAAACCAACTAAGCATCTCATGATAAATAATAACTGAAAAAACTGAATATTATTTTAAATAAAAAATACATGAGACATGGAGAACATTTTTGAAATTCAGTTCAGCAATCTGCAATCTGTTAGCAAGCAAATCAGTTGGGATTGCTCTAGGAAAACAAATGATTTGAAACTTTCAGTGTCATCTGTCCTCCCCAAGTGATGAGGTCAAGATACATACAGTTCCTGCTGATGCCAACCAAGAAGGAAGCAACAATCATGTCTTGCTTATACATGTAGCTGAAGTCAAATGATAGAACATGTGGACGAGTTTAAATTGTGTTATTCTGGAGAGATAAAGTTTGAATCTCCAGGGGAATAATTAGTCTTTGCTTATAAGTACTAAATGTAGTTTTTTGAAATAGTCAACATGTTTTCCCTTCAAGGAAAATTAACAAATACAAGGTATTTGTTAATGTACGCTTAAGCAACCGATATCTTTCCATAAAATATGTAAGCAGGAGTTTAAAAACCAGAGGATACCTTTTATAATTCAGAGATTAACCAATATGGATCACTCAGTTCCTTTGATAGAAAAGACAGCTCAACTAGTGCTTTCTTATGCAATCCATAAACAGAAAAGAAGCAAAATATGTTTTATCACTATGAACAGGAGGAAAAATGAAAAAAGAAGAACGCCATCACTTAGATATCTCAATTAATTCTCTTCATTCCTGAGAGCAAAGGAAAGATATCTATTTAAGAAGAAAACTAATTGAACTTGGATATTTAAAAGTGAATTATATGTATATTTTTTTCAAATAGCTTTTGCGGTCTTTTCTATCCTTTATTCTGACAAGTCACTTAAATCCCAAAAGGTAATTTTCAACTCTACTTTTCTCTTTAATCATTTGTCTTTTTTTTTTTTTTCCGTAAAACAGGCTTACACAATTCTTTTTTTTTGTTTTGTTTTGGCTGAGCAGCATGTGGGACCTTAATTCCCCGACCAGGGATCTTACCCGTACCCGCTGTGCTGAAAGTGTGGAGTCTTAACTACTGGACTGCCAGGGAAGTCCCAAGGCTTATACAGTTCTTAAGAAGCCAGTGATTGAACACTACACTTACTATCTTCAACACATCTATGTTTAAATATGAATAAAATTTAAAATATCTTTAATAAAATAGATCAGTAATAGATCAATGATAATGACATATTTATACATCATGAATAACCTTACATATGATTTTAAAGCTCCTTGAATCATAATTTGTTTTTTAATAATTCTTTCTTTATACACACGTTGACTTCATGGGGAGTTTCTGGCATCCCATGCCACTCATTGATGTGGCATAAGAAATTTAATACTCTAAAGTTAACAAATCCTTTTCTTTCTTAAATACAGCCTACATAAATACTCATCCCTTAACTAACACATGCACGTGCACACACATACACACCTCTATCTTCACTTTTAACTTCTCAAGTGTTTTCTGCTCTGTGGACCCTGGGGATCCCCATATTTCTAATTTTACTATGAATTCTCTTTGTTCCTCTGCCATCACCCATATCTTGACATGCTGACCATGGGCCAACCTTATTTATTTATTTATTTATTTATTTATTTTGCAGTACGCAGGCCTCTCACTGTTGTGGCCTCTCCCATTGTGGAGCACAGGCTCCGGACGCGCAGACCCAGCAGCCATGGCTCACGGGCCCAGCCGCTCCGCGGCACGTGGGATCTTCCCGCACCGGGGCACGAACCCATGTCCCCCACATCGACAGGTGGACTCTCAACCGCTGCACCACCAGGGAAGCCCCCTAACCTTATTTTAAACTCTGCATCTCATTGCTTTCTTCATTTTATGTGATCTCATTGCAGCTCAGATTACCCTGATCAGTAACGTCACTCATTCATGTGTCAGTCTATAACCAGGACCTATGGGAGTAGTAACATACAGAGGCAAGAAGAAGGTGGGAAAATGAGAGGCACCATTTGAGATTCAATTTCTCTGACACCGTTCTCTACATCCCCTTCTCCTGTTCCACACGCCCACCCCCGCCAAGAAAACACCACACATACCCTGAGAAACCCTCATGGTCACATTACAGAAACAAAAGTAGTCTTTAAGCATTCCTCCCTCATTCACTCTGGGTGACTTCCCTGCTCCTCCAAGGCTCCCTCTCACAGATGGGAACTTAGTACCAAAGACAGTATGTAAAGACTACCACTGTTTATGTTTATAGAACAATTATTATTTTCCATAGCCCTCACAGTAGTCACTTGACGTCAGGGCAGATGCCACTACCTTATTTTAAAGGTAAGGAAACCAGCTCTGAGATGTGAAATGCCTGGCCAAGGATCACAGAATGAATGGGTAGCAGTGGTTTTGATGACAATCAGGGCTTCTGAAAACTGACCGGCCTCCTTCCTTGTATCACTTTTCGGGATATAAGATAATATCGCTAATCACATCTACCATTCCTGAGGGCCTCTGTGAGCAAAGTGTTGTACTGGCCTCTCTATGAGCACATTCTTCCAGCAGCTTGCAAAGATAGACAAGGCATACTCTGTAACTCAGGACTGCATGATCCCTACTTAGAAAATGAAGCCCAAAAGCCACATCAATAGTAGATGGTGAATTTGGGGATAGAACCAGGCCTTCTCATTCCTTGTCTGTCTCCCTACCATAGCACTCACTACTCTGGGATTGCAAGCATGGTAATGTTACAGGGAAAATGTATGACTCTGCGTTAAAATATATTGGGGGAAATGTAAGAGCATACACGTGTGCGCGCACATACATACACATACAACACACACATACGTACATACACACACTTCCTGTGGGATGGAGAACAAAAATAATTGTATTTTTATAATTTTTAAAAACTAAGAAGAAAATCATTTCTGCAACCAAGTTAATGCTCGGAAGGTTAGAGTAACATTAATGTATTCCACATGATTAATTTCGATTTTCCAGGTAGCATACACTTCCAGACACATGCCCTGTTGGATGTGGCTCCAGTTCTACCAGAGGGGGTATCATGAACAGCTGAACTTCTGACCCTTAAGAATCACAGAGAAAAGAGGAGAGGTATCTGTATAATATCTAAAAACAGGCCACCTTTTAAGGGTGTCCTTTATCAGGCAAACCTGGATTACTAGTAGCTTCCTTAGCTGGCACAGCTTCTGTGGATATTCTAGGATTCCACTGTTTCTTTTAAGGAGCAGATACTGGAAAAGTTATCTTATAAAGGGTAAGAGGCTTACCTCACAACAGTTGAATGCTGTTGATGACACATAAAAACTGAGAAGGACATTAAGTCTAATCAATCTCAGAAAAGAACAGAGTAATAAATTCTTTGGACAGTCTTTATATATAAAAAGTGTGTTGGGATATCTGATTATTTTAGTTTGAGACTATAAAAACTGCATCTGGGCTTCCCTGGTGGCGCAGTGGTTGAGAGCCAACCTGCCGATGCAGGGGACATGGGTTCGTGCCCTGGTCCGGGAAGATCCCACATGCCGTGGAGTGGCTAGGCCGGTGAGCCATGGCTGCTGAGCCTGCGCGTCCGGAGCCTGTGCTCCGCAACAGGAGAGGCCACAGCAGTGAGAGGCCCGCGTACCGCAAAAAAAAAAAAAAAAAAAAAAAAAAAAAACTGCATCTGAGTATAATAAAACATAAGTCAGGGAGACTGTTATCTTTCTTAGCACCCATTTTAATGAATCAGAAAATGGTTTCACAAAACCACGAAAACTGACGCTTGCCTCATGATTATCACCAACCCACGCTGTTCTGCTGTACCAGATTACAAGGTATATCATTCAACTGAAAGCAAAAAGTCTTTCCACTTCACACAATTCTGGAATTCTTGCTGCTTCTCATGAGACACAAGTGTCATGAAATTGAAGCTAGAAGCAGTTTTGTATATATTGAAAAAAAAAAAAAAAGGCAGACTCTTTTTGTGCTTTGGTAGCTGTGTGTCCATAATGGTCACTCTTATTATTGCTGTTTATCAATTCACGTGGGTACAGGTACTATGTTAAAGGAACAAGCTCCGCGGTGACTCCCCCGTATCTGGGGATGACTCAAGCCAACACATGGCAAAAATACATGATATCTGGTGCTGCTTCTCCACTCTGTGCTTTTGATTAAATCTATCAGAATACTGAAATCGCCTGGAAGCCGACTAAATTCTTAGAAATAAAGTCATGTTAGTGAATAATTTTCATATTAAATTGGTTTTGAAATACACATTCTTTAACAGAACAATAGGTGAATACTCACATTCAGTATATTAGTCTAAATTTTGGACTATATCTAATAACATAGTTATTAGCCTGGCAGTGTCCCATCCTCTGCTCATTAATTAATGACTGCATTTTTCTAACTGAATGCTCATTTGACAAGGAAAGAAAATTAAATCTGGAAGAAAAGTCTAGTTCTATAGTCTTATAAACTCGTTTTTAAACTTCAAGTTATCTTAAATAAGTTGCACTTAAATATTTTATGCTAAAACTAAAATGTGAATTTAGTCTCAATTTCTAGGATTATCAAATGCATAGTAATAAGCCCAAGTTTAAAATATTTTGCTTCCTTTTATTCAGTGTCAAATTATATTCACTCTCATTGTTACTTTAGTAAAAAAATTAAATATTTAGGTCCTAATCACATAATCCTTGTGGTTTAAATTTATAAAGCAAAATTAAACTGGACATAGGTTCTGCTCCAGGCATTTGCATATACAAACTCATTTAATCCTCACATGAACACTATAAGATAAGGAATGTTATTGCCAAGTTCCCTGATGTAGTGTGAGGTCAAGCTAGTTCTTGAACCAAGGAAAGTCTCTCTGATGCTATTTTGCCTCTCAGACACTTGGGCAGGGATGGAGTGTCATTCTTTTATTTTTTTTAATACTTTCATTTTGTTAGTTTTTCATTCCTTCACTGAGTAAACATGTACTGAGCACCCAAATAAGTGCCAGGCTCTGGAGGAATAATAATAAATAATATAGAATTTATGCTTTTCAGTATGTTCCAAGTCTGGTGAGGGAGAGAAGACTTTTGACGAAATAATTAAAATCTACTCAGAAAAATGCTAAAATGACAGGTAAAACATTTCTACAGAAGCAAAGACTTGGAGAGAACCATTTAAACACTCTGATTCTCAATGTCTGCGCCTGAAAAATGGGCATGAATAACAAGTATTTCTTTCTGAAAAGAAATAATTCTAAAACCATGAGTAAATTATGGGTCAACTTGAAACTAACTTACACAGTATACACATGTCCTGCTTCACTCTATAAATGAAGGACTTTGAGGCATTTACTTTCCATATGGTAAAAAAACGTGAAATTACACTGAAGCAGTTGAGAATATAAAACTCCAAATTAAGAGATTTGCTTTATAACTTTAAAGAATGAAGGGACCATGAGTAGAGAATTAAGCTATGGAAATCTCTTTTAGTCTTTTCATTAATCTGTATGGTCCTCAAACTCAAGTATATACTTTAATAGAAAAACACTGACTTCTCTGTAATGCAACCAAACCTGACAATTTTAATCCGTTTTTCTTTTTTCTTTTTAAATTGTTATTTATTTATTTATTTATTTGGGGCTGTGTTGGGTCTTCATTGCTGCGCATGGGCTTTCTCTAGTTGTGGTGAGCAGGGGCTACTCTGCTGTGGTGCACGGGCCTCTCACTGCGGTGGCTTCTCTTTGTTACGGAGCACGGGCCCTAGAGCACACGGGCTTCAGTAGTTGTGGTCCACAGGCTCAGTTGCTCTGTGGCATGTGGGATCTTCCCGCACCAAGGCTCAAACCCATGTCCCCTGCATTGGCAGGCAGATTTTTAACCACTGCGCCACCAGGGAAGTCCCCCATTTTTCAATAAAGCCTCATATAGGACAAACTGGCAAGAGACACCATGAATAAAAGGAATTTGCATTCCCCATCAGCTGCCTGACTCTCAAGCATGCTCTTCTCAACAATTTTGTCTACTGTCAACATCTCTCTCCTTGAAGGAATCTATATCTAGGTAGCAACCAAATCAGCTCCTCCATTCAACCTGAGGGACTAAAGCTTTAATTTTTAAAGGTTCCTAGTATTCACCTAAGGCAGGAAAAATTTATGTTTGTGCTGATTTCTCACCTTCTCCAATACTTCACTCATCCATGAGTGCTGTCTGGGCACTCTCAACACTGAGAGGACGATGATGGGTGGGCTGCAGAGATTTCATGAACCCCTGAACGTGCCTGCCTGATTTTAGGGTTAAGTGCTGATGTGCACTGTATCATAACTTTTATCAGATTCTCAAAATGGACCACGAGCCAAAAACATGAGGATCTATTGAGATAGACTCTTCTTCAGAAATGAATACACATGAGATGTAACAAGTACTCAATAAAGAGCTGTGGAATTCGTGTTTGACACTTGAATTCACCCAAGGGTGTCTACCTCTTACCCATCTATCTGTTCCATCATGCCCAACCCCAAAAATAGGAATATAAAAGACAAAGCAAAACACAGAGCAGCTTGGTCAACTTCTATGCACTGTTGTCTCTAAGTACCCCAAAAGGCTAGCTTTCCCAGCCTCTGTTGCAATTAAGTTGTGCCATATAACTAACTCTAGCCTAGGGGCCCTGAGCATAATCAGTGGCTTAACTGCTGAGAAGAGATGATCATAAGCCAATGTTCTTCCGCCATCTCTCTCTGTCATAGCTTCAGCTACTTCAGAAGTCACACGGAGGAAAATGGAGCAAACTTAGATTCCTGAGTCACTGGGTGAAGGGCCGCACCACTGACTTTACAAGAGCAAGAATTAACTCTTTGTTGAGATAAGCCACTGAAATTGGGGTGGTTTGTTGTTGTTGTTTGTTGCTGTTGTTGATAATCACAGCCTATCTTCACATCCTCAAATTTAAGATAAAAAGTCTATCAGACACAGCTTAAATCTCTCTATGCATTAATTTTAAAAGGGGCAGGGTTTACTGCAAGTGTTATTTCTATATTTTTGTAAACTATTCATTACAAACTAGACTTAAACTAGTTTATTTTATAACATACTGCATAATCCAAAAAGCTCATATCCATGCACCCCTCCCACTGCAACAAATAAGGATAAAACATAGCTTAAGGTCCAGAATAAAACAGCTATTTGTGCATGCATTCAGGGAACACAAAATGAGCATTTACACAGTGGTACTGGCCACTGTAGATACAAAGCTAAGGGCCACGGTGCCTGCTGCATCCCAGAGGACACAAATCAGTAAACATTACAAGAGGAACCAGTATAGGGTGCTATGGGGACATTACCCACAGCCTGGGGAATGGAAAGACCAAGGGAGGCTCCCCTGAGGAACTGTCACTGGGATTGAGTCTAGAAGGACAAGTAGTCATTAGTTAAAACAAGGGTGGGAAGCTTTTTATGAGAAAACAGAAGGATGAGAAGGCACAAATGTGAGACAGTTGGATGTGTGTTAAAAAAAAAAAAAAACTCCAGGGAGGCTGGAGAGGAGAGTCTAGACTGAAGGGCCACGTTTGATGTGGCCCTAGAGAGGTGGGCCAAGGCAAAACTGTGCTTCAATTTAAAATTCCAATGTAGTTAAAGGACCTTCTCATGCTTTCCTGGGCCCTTTCAGGAGAAACTAAGATGTTTCTGCAACTGCACAATAGTCATGATCAATCAGTGTTTTAAATGATTTGGGGTAATGATCATAAAAACACAAAAAAATGGGCATACAGAAGTTGTCATTGGCCACATTTTACTCGTTTAGATATATTGTCTCTTCAATTTTTCCTTCTCTACTTATTTTGAAGAGTAATAAAACCAATATTTTCAAGAGGAATAAAATCAAGTGGCTTACATTGTAAACTTTATAGCTTTACACAATTTAGAAATTTAAATGGATATAATATTTCACTTTCAGTCTAATATTGAGTCTAAAATCATGAAAATAGTAGCCAGTTCATAATCTTTCTGTGTCTATAAAGCTCTACTTTAAAAAATGGATCATTGATATTTATGTAAAAAGTAAAGAATGTGGATTGGTAGCAACCACAAAACAAAGAGTAACATACTTAGTATAAACAACTAGAAACATGTTTTCTGTATGTTATCTCAACGGGAGGCAAAGACAACTTTTCATTTTTAACTTTTGCTTACAATTATTTTTGCTAAGAAAGAATCAGAAAACATAATTCAACTACTCCAATCAAGGGATTTGTGCCTAGAGTGTGGATCAGACCAAAGTTAAAGACATAACCTAATTTTCTTTGGTTGATAAAACAGTGGTATAAACCACAGCATTTAGCAACTTTTTAGTTTGCACATTTTAATCTTTTCAAAATTATTTTCTTTTTCAGTCAAATGTTTCCACTTTCTATAATGAATATGGTTAAAATTTTTATCTGGCTTTGAAGGTATCTATTTCTGAGCTCTAAGTTATGTCTTATTATGTTGTAACTTTCTAACCAGGAGGGGGAAAAAAGTATCATATTAATAACCTGTCCCATTCATTTGAAACTGAGGGTTTGTTTTAGAAACAGCTTCTGAGGTTCACATAGGTAGCTAATTAGCCTTGTATTATGATGCACAGTCCAGGCTGCAAAACCATTCCCCTGATAGCACTGGCTTTGGGGATTACTGAAATACATTAGGGACCACATGAAAAGGGAGCTTATTAAGAAATTTATATGCGGTTATTAAACAATATACACTTTTCTGCCCTCACAAAATTTACAGTCAAGGTGGGACTATAAGGCAAGAAGAGTTAAACTAAAGGATTTAAAACACATGACATAATCGTGAGTGTGAACAAGGCAGTGAAACATCCAGACAACGAACAAGATGCAACTGAAGATACAGACAGAGGTGATGTTAGGAGAGCAGTCTCCCTGGCTGAGCACCTCCTCTTTGAATCTGACTCTCTGAACTCCGAAGTGCTTGGTACATCTTCCTTTCTAAAGTCAACCTCCCTACCCACTTTTTTGACCCTTTCTCAGCTTCTCTGATATATAGCATTCCCCATTATCTTTATTTTAATGAGTATTCATCTTTTCCTCTCCAATGACTCTTGTATCTTCCTTTAGTGGGAAAAACATGCTTCCATTGGACCCGCCACTCTTCTACAACAATCTTCTCTTCCCTGAACTCTCCAGCTGACACTCACTTCTCTTCATTTTATTACCGAATTTCTTTACAGAGTTGTCTAAACTTGTTGAGTTCTCATACATATCTTCCAGCTTACTAGTGACTCATCTTCTTGGAATCTGGTTTGCAATGAGGATTCCACCTCCTCCCTCCCAGCTCTACTCAAACTGCCTTCTCAAAGGTTACTGGTGCCCATTTAACTGCCAGAATCAGTGTCCTTTTCTCATTTCTTGTCCTCTCTCTAGCATCTGGCACCATTAACTACTTCCTTCTTTTCTCTTTTGCCTTTCTTGATAATGCACCATTCTCCCTCCTTTTCCCACAGTTTATTACTCTGCTTGTTCTCTGTCCCTTTCTTTGATTTTTCTCTCTTCTGACTGCTGATTAGAGAGAGATGCACTAAGACTGTCTTTATATCCCTTCTTCCTACAGTACATTCCCTCTGAATTCAGCACAGCACTCTCTTGTAACACAGCACTATCAGGTCTATATGAATGACTTTCAGATGCTTTTTCTGTAAACTCAACCATCCCCAACCAAATCGGTTATCTGCTCCCTGCTTAGTCTCCCTAAAAAGAAAGAGAACACATCAATTCTAACACCTGTATTTCTTAACTTGGCTAATGGCAATCCCTCATCCCTAACCATCCAAACTATAAATGTCAAGGTTCATTTTCAGCTAACTTTCCTAGACACACATTGAGAAATAAGTGATAAACAGTAGCATAATGCAAAACATTTACTGTGTCTCCTTGTAAGTACAATATTTTTTCAAAGCATCACATCCATTTTCCTGAAATGTCTTTGAGTGGGCTCTGTGATTTTTATTGTTCAAGATGGACTACTATGAAAAATATGAACAAATAAATAATTTCCCATTATTAGGATGACTAAGAGATGAGTCAGAAATGATATTCAGCTTTTCTAGTTCAGTGATTTCCTCTAGGCTTTGTAGAAATAGTAAAAACGTTCTCCACTAAGGCTCAGATAAAATCAAAAGCTAGTGTTTTGATAAGCTGTTCATTCAGAAGTCCAAGTTTCTGTTCTTTCTCTTTTTCTTTTTTCATTTTTCAACATGCCATGAATATAATGTTACATTCAACTATTCATTTACAAAATAATAAGAAATAAGTTTCCAGCTGTTTTATTCACTGACTAAAGCCACTGATGTTTGCATTTTTCTTACATGTTGTTTATGTACTTTTTCAAATGATGAAACAAGACGCTGTAAGTAACAGAAGTCAAATACTAGCTCTATAAATTGGTACTAAGATAAATAAATGCAACAGCTAGAAATAATTACATAGTAACCCCTGAAGAACTGTTATTCCAGTATTTCTAAACGTCTACAGAGTGTGTTTACATAAGTACTCTCCATAGCACAAGGGATACATTCCTGGGGAATGAGCCCCAGGACAGGCATGGTAGCCAGTACTTATGCTGATGTGAGCTCGCTTCTCTATCAGCCAAGACTCTTTCTTTCTCTTCAAATTCCCACCTCAGTTTATTTCTGCAACCACTCTTTCTGTTCCCATGCTGTAGGAAGGCTTATTATGCTGTCCATAATGTCCCAAGACTTGCGAAAAGCCTTAACTTCATACTGATATTTAATGTTTCCCCTACTTTTTTCTCCAACAGTTAAAAACCTGCCATGATAGTATCAAGCTCACTGCTTTTTTTTTTTTTTTAATCCTTTATACTTTTGGGTGTTACTGCTACTGACTAAATGTTTAAAAATACATAGTACATGGTGTTCCTTTAACACAATTACTGTCAAAGCTAAATAAAAATAGGGATAGAAAAAATACTAAATTCTTCTAAACCACTGTAATTTCCTTAATCCATTTCTATTTATCTTATTTAGGAAGTAATTACATGGATGAATGTCTATTTTTAGAACAGTAGGAACTGCCCTTTTGCTTATTTGTGTTTTCTCCTCTACTGATTCCCAAAAGCCCTATAAATGCAGGTAGGGTAATTCAACCTGCATAAACAATATCTTATAACCTAAAAGTTCTCACAGTACTGTAACGACTGGCTGTCACCACAAGAGAAAATGAGGAATTTCACCCAATTTCTTTCAATGAATTCTTTATAGTACTTTAAAATAAGTATTGTTTTCTAAAAATAATAAACAGGAAGAAGAATGTTACCACTAAGTTTATCCATTCATTCATCCACTAACTCACTCTTTGATTTTCACTAACACACTGATTTATTCAATAAATACACATTGGCTTATCCAGCTCTCTGAGGATATAATATATTTTGATGATATAGCAAATTTTATATTCTCTAGTGTTTGTTAAAAATTCGTTTTCTCCTTGAGGGCAGATGCTTGTTTTCTATACCTTAACTTTCTCTCCATTATATTCACCTTCTCTTTTGTAAAATTATTTTGGGCAACAGAAACAAGTCTCAAAACTGTAGAAGAGGGCTTCCCTGGTGGCGCAGTGGTTGAGAGTCCGCCTGCTGATGCAGGGGACACGGGTTCGTGCCCCGGTCCGGGAAGATCCCACATGCCGCGGAGCGGCTGGGCCCGTGGGCCATGGCCGCTGAGCCTGCGCGTCCGGAGCCTGTGCTCCGCAACGGGAGAGGCCACAACCGTGAGAGGCCCGCGTACCGGAAAAAAACCAAAAAAACCCAAAAACTGTAGAAGAAGTTTTAAATATGACCTTGACTTTTTCAATGTATGACTTAGCTTTAAGGAAAAGAAGAGTTTGGACTCTTTTTCCTCCCACCTCACAATTCTTCAAAATAGATTAAAATTTGTGCTACCAATTATATTATAAAAACAATAATTATATTTTCAGTTTTAGTGTTCACGAGAGCAATATACAAGTGCATCATCAGTGGTCAGAATTCAGGAAACTATTTACTACTCACAGTACACTTTTGAACTTGCATTTATATTACTTTTCAGATAAATGAATTATTTCCCAAACAAGATGAAGTCGAGTTTACAAAAGGTGCTGTGCTATGCATCATCCCTATCAGATTTCATGTGGTCCACGGAGGAAACATGGTGGGTATGCTTCCAAGGACACATGATACACACAAGGTAAAATGGTGATTAAATGGGGACCTGTCACAAGAAACTAAATAACCGGTGCTTCGTCCCAGTCTTACATGATTTGTAGTCTGCTTTGTTGTAAAGCTCCTGACTTCCATTAAAAATGCCAAAAACAAAACAAACTTATGGTTACCAAAGGGGACGGGGGAGAGGATTAACAGACGCACACTACCATATATAAAATAGATAATCAATAAGGATTTAATGTATAGCACAGGGAACTATACGCAATATGTTCTAGTAACCGATAATGGAAAAGAAGTTTTAAAAGAACTTAGATATATACACATATAACTGAATCACTTTGCTATAACCTGAAACTAACACAATATTGTAAATCAACTATACTTTAATAAAAAGGAAGAAAGAAAAAAAACACCAAAAACTTACAAACATGAAGTAGAAACTGACCTGATTTCCATAAGGACTGGTATATTTGAGTTACAGGTAGAAAAGGGTCTATTGGAAGACTTAAACATGAAATCTAATTTTAAAATAGCTCTGGAATGGAAATTCATAACAAAAATAACTAAAGGATAATTTTAACTCAATTTGAGGTTCTGTTATTAAAAATAAAGTATCAACTGAATTAGTATTTTTTAAATAATTAACTCTATTTTTCAATATGTTACTTTTCAACCCTCATAAAGATATTTTAAAATAATTTTGGTCGCAAATGAACCTAAAATTAAACTTTCCTCTGAGTTGGGTCATCCTTTTTAAAGAGGTCTATTTCCGTGTAGCAACCTTAATATAGCACATTTAGGTATCCTTTGTTGTACGAAAAGTTCATTACATGTTTGAAATTTGTCAACACGGTTCCAAAACCATAAATACATAAAAGAAAGGACAAGCTCAATCCCTCAACCCTAGACTTTGAAAATACAATATAGATTACTTATTTTCTAACATTAAAGTGATTTTGTTTAGAGATTTGGTGTAGGGCCTCGGACAGTGTCACCACAACCTTTGTGATAGGTGGGTCGTGAGAAGTTTCGAACACAGGGTCAGAAATCATGAAAACAGCTTCGAAAGCCTTTGTTATTTTAACGTTTTTAATTGGAGGTGCCCTGTACTCTCCTCTTGGGCAACCTTCACTTTCTGTTGTAGATGATAATGGTGGCTTTAATTAGCCTAGGCAAACTCGGAAAACAAAACTGCAGGCCTGTATTTTCCTTACTTCAGAACAGTAATGCAAAGTCTAATAGAAAAACTGAAATGGGAACTATCCCAGGAAAACGTGGTTATGCTGCAGTACAGCATCCTTCTGAGGGTCATCAGGTTTAGTCCATAAAATAATATCTTGCATTGATCCCTGTAAAATAAACGCTTCTCAGGAAAATGATGGGACAATATGGAGAAAATCAAGAAGAAAGGAAGGGAAAGAATGAAAATTAAAAAAAAAAATAAACCTAACCTGTTTATGTGAAAGGTATGAATTTTTTAAAATAAGGAAACTGGTTTAAATGGATATTGGTAAAAATTTCTCACTATAAGACACTGAAATGCAGAACTGATGTGGACACATTTGAGCATTATTCTCTAAGTCTTCCAAAAGGGCACTATTGCCAAGCCCCACCTCCCAATGACATAACTTCAGATTATTTTTAGTGTACCTCCCTCCCATCAATCATCCATAAGTTTTCTAAGTTTTGGACCCCATACTACCGCATGAATTTGTCCTCTGGCAGTTGACCTCTTGGCTAGAAAACACTCTCACTGACACTAAGTTTTACCTTTTTCTCACATTGTCAGTTCCCGTCAGCCCTACATCATAAAACAGGAGGCTAGATAACCACTTCTGTTAGAAACTAGTCACAAGACAGTATAGCAAAATAATAACAACAGCTTATTGAATATCTAGTGTATGCCAGGCACTGCTCTAAATGGTTTAAATTTATTAATTTATTTAATCCTCAAAACAATCCTATAGTCCCATTATTATCTCCATTATAAAGATGGGGTATCTGATGCTCAGAGAGGTCCAATAACTTATCCAAGGAAACACACAGTAAGTAGTGGAGCTGGGGTTTGAGCCCAAGTTATCTGTTATCTGGCTCCAGAGCCAATGCTCCTAACCTCCAAGCTATACCAGCATAATTGCAATTCTACTTAGAAACAGTGTGAGAGTGTCTGCAAATTATGTCTAATAAATTATACATATACATATATATACATACATAGTGGTTTAACTATACAGCTGTCCAACTTAATAAAAACAGTGTTTTTTAAGTATTTGTTTGGCTTGTTCCATACAGCAAATTCCTTTTTAATTACAAAAGTCTTTAAAAAAATTCATACATCAAAGGCCAACTGCCAGATAGGAAATCAAGAGTGACAATTGGTGACGATTACCAAGCACCGTTCACTTTATTTACGTTTTCTCTCTTAGCGTTGACACTTCTATATCCAACAGCAAAACTCTCCCCAGGAAGAGATACCACTAATTTTATTTGTACCACTCACTGCCTCTTATGTTATGAAAAGGGTAAAACAGAACAGTTTAAACTGCCAAGAACACAGCCGGGGCAAAGGTTGGGAGGAGAAAACTGATACTCAGGTATCTAAGTTATTTCATATGTAAAGGATTTTATGATGAGCTTAACTTTTGTTATTTACTACATACGGTTTCAATAATATCTCAAACTTACTACCTAATTAAAACTCACATGATGAATTGACAAAATAAACTTAAAGCAGGCATCAGGAAATGAAAAACAGAAAAAAAAAAAAAAAAAAGCACCGTCAGGGTGTTTCCTCATATAAATAGTATGCTACACCCAGATATAATTCAGTGATGCACAGCCATAAAAGCAAAGCAAATGATTGAAGAGAATTACAGAGATAACATCTTGCAATTTGTGTTCTGGTGTAAATCTTTTATGGTATAAGCTAAAGTGTGTGTGTGTGTGTGTGTGTGTGTGTGTATTGCCATCTCTATGTATACATCTCTGTATATGTCTCTATGTATTCAGAGAGAAACTGGGAAGAGAGGGTGAGTTTACAGACACATTTGAAAATAAAAGCAGGGAAGGACCCTACTTTCCACAAAAAACGTACTTGTGTTAGTGATGATTTTTCCATTTTCGGACTCAATTTTTTGTTTACCTTCACATCAGTGTGTGTTTTCCAAAGCAAAATTTTTAAAATGTGAAATAACTTCGCTCTTGATTTAAAAGTTTGTTCTTGAGATACCCTGGAAAGTTCCACACTATCTTAATATTATAGAAGCACTACTGTGGCATATGGTCTTTTTCAAATTAAAGAGACACAAATGTTCATGGAAACATTTGATCTGATTTTAACCCTCAGCTGAAGTTTTCTAAACAGCCATCCTTCAGGTGCCAGCACACAACATCCTGGGTGTGAATGCAAGAAGCAAATGTGTCTAGCCTACATATACCATGCCGAATAATGGGCATACCTGTTTGGTTTACCTAAAAACACCTTTATGGCAACTTAAAACTTAAGTATCAACATAAATTGTTAGGTTTAATGCTAAGCAGAGTTAATTTTCTTTTTAATATGTTTTATGTTTTTAATACAAACTTTGATTGAAAAAAGCTTTCATCTTATTATTTTGGAGAACACACATCAAAAGAGGAGTTAAACTTAAAACCCCAAAGTTTTGCCAACCATCCCCCACAAATATTTCAGCTTTTATAATTACACTCTGACTTCTCACATCATCTGCATGGGCTCTTCATTTTACTCATACATTACGAATTACAATTTTACAATATTACATATTTAAAACCATATTTTGATAACTTCTTTATGTAAGGGTATATCCATTAATGATATATTTACATCAGATATATTTTTCTTCAAGTCTCTGGCACCAAAATTGAGTTTTTAATGCCAGAAATATCATTTTTAACTGTATGAAAAATGAATGTAAATAGATTCCAATAGCTTTTAATTCTTTAAATAAGTCCTTGCTTGAAAAGTTTTATCAACAGTTTGGAAATATTTTATTCCCACATTCATTAATCAGGCTACATTAACAATTTCAACTCTGCTAGGTCACCAAACCTGTCATTCCAAAGATTATATACATTCAGCTCCCTGGCCCACCTCTAGGATCTGCTTTAACCCTTCCCTCTGTCCCTGAGGGAGCCCCAGGACAGCCTAGGCTTCCTGCACGGCAGACTTGCTTTCCAATCCCTTTGGTGACCATGATATCCTTAAATGAGTTCTGTCCCATTTCCAAAACTTCTAGTCTTTTATTTGTCAAACATGCATTGAGCATCCACTATTTCCGAGACCCTGTGCAAGGCAATGCAAGTAAATACAATAAACATCCCCAACCTCAAGGAGCTGAGAATCTAGTAAAGGAGGCTAGACACGTAAGCAGTAAGAATTCAACAAGTCCCTGTTCTGACTAGTGTTCAAGGCTAACCTCTGATACTCAGCTCAGTCCAAGTTAATTCTCTCTCTCTCCAGAACTTAACCCCACCTGCTGGTTTGGGTTCTGTTTCAAAACGGAAAGAATACAAGAATGATAATATTACCTACCATCTGCTTAACCAGGACCATTCCCACCATCTGGTGACCATGATGCCTGTCACTGACACTGCTCAATTGAGATTAGTTCACCCACCTTCCTAATGGCAAAACCACCCCATATTTGGGTCAATTCTGATCTTTGATAACTTTTCCCCACCTTTCTCTACTGGCCTGCTACTGAGGAAAATTAGCTTTGACAGGGAAGTCATATCAATGCTTGGAGAATGGAAGATCATTTAATCACCAAGATCCTGCCCATCTCTGATTTTCATAAGCCATGCATCTCATTCTGTGAACATACTATATTTTAAAAGAAATATGTACACCTCAATCAATTATTAATAAAAGTCATTTATTGGAGGAGCTCTTTAACCACTTACTGTCTATAATAACCCAACATAATGGGATAATGGTATAATTATTAGCTTTACATATAGGTAAAGAACTGTAGAGGGGTTATGCAACTTGCCTAATATCAAACAGTTTGCAAGCAATGGAGCTAGAATTCCAATTTTTGGAAGCCTTACTTCTAGAGTTCCCCCTGAACCACTAAACTATGCTACTTTTCCCAGCAGCGTACATGACATCTTGATTTATTCATCATAAAAGGTATGGTTAGGGACGAGACAGTGCCGGAGTTCAGAGAAAGCATGAGTTTTTGCTTTGTGGTTACTGTTGTTATTGCTGTTGCTTTGTGGAAAGTGTATATGTGTGTATATAGGTTCTTGTTTTGTTTAGTTTTCCAGTCAGACAGACTTAGGTCTGAATTCTAGTTGTATGAACTTGAGAAAGTTACATCACAGCATCGACAAGTTGTTGGCTATTTTCTCTATGCTAGCCACTCGTCTAAGTGCTTGGCATACTCTATCTCATTAAATTAAATAATTAAATTAAATCTTCATAAAAAGACAAGGAGATCTTCCTCACATTTCAGAGCGAGTGTGACTATGACTGAAAGAAGACAGTAAGCAACATGTTCAAGGTCAACTAGCCAGTGAGGAACGTAGACCCGACTGAGTTGGGAGGAGGTTTAGAAGAGAGCACCTGGATGGCACTAGGTCATGAAAAGAGGCAGTACTGAATTTAGGAAGCAGCACTCACTGCCAGAATTGACAAAGAATAGGACCTCTGAGTATGGACACTGGAGCCATACAACCTGTGTTTGAATCCTTGGATTCAGTTATGATATCTTGGGCAGGTTATTCAACGTCTCTCAGCCTCAGTTTCCTAATCTGTAAAGGTAAAATAATAACACTACATACCTCCAGGTATTTTTGTGAAGAATAAATGAGATAATTATTGTAATGGCACTGGAGGTAGCAGGTAATCAATAAATTACAATTAACAAAAGAGACAGCTTAATCTTGAATAATTCTAATGCGATAAACTTTAATTTCCACACAACAAAATGAATAATGAACAGTGTAAAACTCCCCTAAAGTATCAAAAATGTTAGTATCGGGGATCATTCCCTAGATCTGTCCCTTCTTTTAGTTGCTCAAACCAAGGGCAGCTCTGTTTTTTTCTTTCTTTTCTATATGGGTACGTCTAATGAGGCTGTGAACTTGATTTATTTGTTACAACAAAGGAAATATATCATAAAAGGCTCACATTTGACACTTCTCAATGTCGTTTATAAATGTTCTGCTTGTAGCCCACCAGTCTGAACAACTCTCATACTCTCCAAGAAGGGACAAGGAATAGATGGGAAATAGGAACCAGTGGGAATCGAGAGGTATGAGTCTTATGAGCTGAGTGATGGTAGGAATACTTAGGGATCGTTATGACTGGGATTAAACAGACCTTATTTTGCGAACTAGCCCAAGACTTCTAAGACTTCCAGTGAACAAGTACTTCGTATTTTTTTCTAAAGTTAAGTTTTACAAACTCCCATTCCAAAACGACTCCAATGCTTAAGTATTTTTCAAATTGAACTTTCTAAAAAGAGAATTCAGAGTTTATATTCTTAGTTTTGTACACATTTTTCTCCTAGGTCCATCTTGGATAGTGAGCATCTTGGGCATCAAGCAAAGGGACTGGATTACAATTATACCTCCCCAAGAACCACATTAAAGGAGCCTAAGCATGGTCTTATTAAGTGATGATAGCTATATGGTAAAGTCAAGGAGAATTTGGATTTTGAAGTAATATATTCCAAGTCAGACAACCAGAATGCATTTAATTAATAAATATATCAAATAATTTCACACAAATATAATTATTGTATTACAGAGAATGTGCATTCTTTCCACTTTTATGATACCACAAATAAACAGGTATCTTTAAAAATACAAGTTGAGGAATTTTTTAATTTTGGAAGCAATGAAAGCCAATTAAAATTTCTGCTTAGAAGCAGAAAATATACTGCCTATACTTGAACAATCTTTTCAACTCTAAGAATTTAAATTTTCAGAAAATTGCCAAATTTACATGATCATAAACTGAAATAAATGACATGCCAGAAGTTCTATACTCTCATCAAACTAAAATATTTTAATGATCCTTCCAATGTACTTTTCAAAATCCTAATATAATGAAAGCCACACTAAACAAGACAAGAAATAAAGACATTCTAAAGGCCTCAATCATGCTACATTGTGGAAGTGAGCCCATGTTTATCAGCCATGCTCAGAAACTCTTAATACTGAAGAACATCTCTTCAATTCCTAGAATCCATTCACTGCTCTGCTGACACTGGCAAACTGGCCCCTCAAATGTATTGAAAGTTTAAGAAACAGAATCACATAGAGGCAAATGCACTGGGTTAGAATTCAGTGACTTGGATTCTGGTCTTGGCTCTGGGCTTAAGAAACTGTGGATTACTGGTCCTCTGTTTCCTTATTGCCAAAAAAGTCACTCTATTATTTATTCTATGTATTTACTTATTACTATTACTTATTCTATTCAGCTAGCTGCTAAGATCTTCATGGTACCGCTATTTTATGATATGTACATTTTCTATAGGCCTTAAAAAAGTCATCACTAAACTATCGATATTACTATATTGTGTCCTGCTTATATGAAGTTACTTTCTCCATTGAACATTAAATACAATGAATATCATTAATTGTGCTCCACTAAAAATATTTTTAAAGTAATTTTAAAATTGTAAGGTAATTTTATAAATGGCCATAAGTTCAATCTATCATTCTGTCTTAACACTTAATTAAATCATTTTAAAATTATATATATATATAAAATGTTATCTATATGTAACTATATATATATATATATATATATATATACATATACATATTCTGTTTCATTTCTTGTCCCAGAAGAATATAAGAATTCTAGATAAATAAAACAGGGAAAAAGCACTCTACAAGCCAACTTGAGAATAATGCAAACTCCTACCTTGAGACTGTACCATACATTTTTTAAAACAGTAAACGCATTATAAATGTTAAGAATCAAAGTATTAAAATTTCCCTTTTCTACTTTTACATATGAAATCAATTACTCAATTTGATGCACTAGAAAGACAGCAAAGCATTCCATTTACTTATGCTTCGAGGTCTAGAGGGAATAAAACTTGGATATTTGCAAGTGTAAATAAAATGCTTTGTTGAACATCTTTTAGTTTTAAAAATAAGCATGCTAAAATAAGCACTATCAAAGATAAATCTTCATTTTCGTTTTGTACAGCTATTAGTCAACATTCTTCTTTTTCATTTTTAAAACCTGTTATATTTTTGGTTATTGAGATGAAAGTGTTTCAAGGTGACAGTAAGCTAGTAATAGCCTTGATTCCAACCATAGGGAATCATTAAGAGATTAAGTCCTTATTGAAAAGAAAACAAAGGGAGAAAAAAGAAGACATGAATTGATAGTAAGGCCGCCAAAGATCTCATATTAGAAGAGGTGTGTTAATAACACTTCCCAGAATAATGTCTATGAATGGAGGCAGAGTAAAGAATAAAGGTTATAAATAAGTAACAGTTGCCACAAAAGCTATTCATGCTGAAGAGATGATTTGGGTCCTTCACTCTGAGATGCTGCTGTGCTCCCTCCCAGCCCTCACAGACACACACCAACACCCCATGTGCACCTTTCATCCTGGTTTTTACATGCAAATGGAATAAAATTTTTCCCCCAAGAAACAGGCGCAGGGAAATAATCCCCTTTAAAAGAAAAAAACAACAAAACCTGAACTTAAATCCTAAAAGAAAAGAGACTGCTATATTTAGAATGCCAAGCAGTATTTTTGACAACGGACAATAACGTATTCTAGCACTACCAAGATCTGAGCTGCCTTCCCCATTCCTTCTGAATTAACTATGGACATAGGAATGTGAGTTTGAAGAATTTGAGGATATAATCATTTCATGTTTGTTTCTGGTTTTAAACATGAATGGAGAGGTAAATAAAATACAGGCATTTGGAAAAATAAATAATTTCTAATTTATTTTTAACTGTTTCAATTCTCAGCAAGATTCTTCTGACAAGATACACAAAGCCAAAAGGTGCTTCATGAATTCCACTTCAAAGAATGGAAAAAATATTTTTAAAAATCTATTCAATGCCAAATTTAATCTAGATAAAATCAAAGAGAAATGCGATTATCACACCAAATTCCTAAAAGAAGTGTTTTGTTTTGGCTCTATCATCAGATACAGAGTTGCCCAAGGATACTCTAGCTATGGAGTCTACGTTAAATGAATGGCTGTAGGTTTTTTAGCTTCTAAAACAGCTTCCTAGAGAAATCAGTATCTTACCTTTACATACCTTCTGGAGAGGTTTCTTGGTGCTTTGAAAACTCCTGAGGTCTATGTCAAACGGCCATTCTGTTGCTCCCAGGGTCTTAGGGGCTTGAAGAAATCCCAACACCTGCTGCTACCACTGAGTGTCGAGGCTAGGAAAGCTTCAGGGTTTTGACAGCAGGATCACTGAGCCACAGCCAAAGCTTGGGAAGCCTTAACAACTGAAAGCAAGTGTAGAGGGCAATGTGGTACCCAGCACGCACAGGGCGCTCAATCGTAGCAGCAGGGGGAGGAATATTCCCGCCCTCACAAGGGTTTAGAGGCAGCCATCAGGGAACCCAAGGGTCTGTCACTGGACAGAGCCAAGGAAGTGGAGACATGACCACACAGCACGAGACCCTAAGAGAACAAGGGAACGGGAACAACTAGCAGAGAGCTCAAGTGGCACTTGAAAAGAATCATCAAAATTCCCCGACAGAACACAAGAAGCAATGGCAAAATGCAACAAAATACATGGAGGTAGGCCATTCTAGCATCCCACAGACAGCGAAAAACACAGTTGAGGGGGGATATGGAGCTCTAGTTCTAGAAAGAAAAGTAAGGAAGACATATTATAGTATGCCTACTAGATTTGAGGTTAAAAATCTAATAAGTGGCATAAAATTCCTAAATCCCATCACTATAATATTTACATTAAGATAAGGGAATTGACAAATATAAAAAGTCACAGAGTGCTGATCCACAAGGCAACAGAAGCTAAAAGGCAAACTTGTCCATTGTGGGAGGAGAAAATGAAAAGACAGAGAGAAGGTTAAACTCAGTTGATTTTTAAATGGAGAAATCATTAAAACTGTTTTTTAAATACAACACACGTTTTATCAAATACATCACTTTCTATTACGATCAGATGAGGGAGACGGAAGGAGTTCATGAGATGAGAGAAGGAAGAATATGAAGAAGAAAAGGAAATGGACATAGAGTGTTCAGAGATGAGTAGATGGAGAGATGGAAAAAAAAGAGAAAAAAAAGGAGGAAGAAAGAAAAATGAGATTAACTTATTAGGTTTTAATGCATTGTCAGATAACTACTCACTAAGATTCTCCTAAATCTGGGCTTCACGAGGTTCTATTTTCCATGGAGATGCTTATAGCTTGTTAACCGCTATTCACAGCTCTTCAACTTCTCACAAACCCTCAGGAACTTATCTTGAGGAGCCAGCTGAATATTAAGTATTAAACAGCTACAAGAGACAGACCCTAAGACAATTTTGCTTTAATGAGCTGGGTAAAATCAAGCCAGGGACCAAATATAAACTCTGACAGAACTTTAATCATCCCTAATATGAATCAAAATTAAAACGATCAGGCTCATTTAGGAACTGTCACTTTTTCAAGACTAGAAGCAAATTAACCATGCATGGTATTTTATATTGTTTTAGAGTGAAATGAAAAGAAACTTTACTGCCTAATGGCCATTCTGTGTGCGTAATTCTTGATTTCAGGTATTTACTTAACATATATATTAAGTTCAGGTTAACTAGAACAGTAATAATAATCTATTTTACTTGGTGTCAAATAACTCAAATAACGAGTGTTGGGAAAGGTTGACTTCCATCCCTCACCTCATATACATGTGGTTATGTTATGTTGTATATATTATGTTAATAACCTGTACAATAAAAGCATCTCTTGCTTGGGCGAACTCACTTATGTCCAGGAAGTCGCTATGGGTCAGATATTTTTATAAAATGAAATAATCCTTAAACTACAAAATAGTAAGTACTGCCCAGGCAGCTAGTATTTTAAATTTGAGAGAATTGAGATTTTATAAGAGGATGAGGAATCTGAATTTCCCTTTAAAAATACTTTTACTGTATAAACGGTGCCTAAGTGTAGATGTTGGTTTGAACTAACACTTAATTTTTTAAAACACAATCATGTCAATGATAGGTCTGCATAACGAAAGATGGAGTCCCTATGGTAGAAACTAAATGGAAGCTGAGCTTTTTTTTTAGTGTAATAAGTCTGACTTTAAATAATACGTTAAAAAATCAATTACAGTTTGTTTTCTGACCTCTGTTCTCAAGCTCACTCATGAAAATCAGTTTCAACAATCTAAACAACAAAAACTAAAACATACAAACAAGAAAATGTGGAAGAGAAGATAAGAGACTGAATTAATGTTGCCAGTTGAAATGGTGGAGTCCATTCAATTATAAAGCTCTTCAGACAGAATGGTATGTCAGGATTGTCAGTGAAAATAGAAAAAATCGGTGCTAGCTTTTTAAAAATAAACATTACATTGCTACTAAACTATCTTCCTAAAGTAATGAGATAATCTAAATCAGTGTTTCTCTGTTGTTAAGCATCACAAAGGGAGAAATTTTTGACAAAGGTGCCTACAACTGTATCCCTGCACCTAGTTAACCTGGCAACATAGTAGGGGCTCAGTACGTATTTACTGGCTGAATAGTGGTGCCACATGTGAAAAGGCACTTCTCAGAAGCATGGGGGTAGGGGTGGGGGTGGAGGCGGGTTATGGTCAAATAGAGTTCTTAAAAATTAAAGTTAAACAGGGGTCTTCTTACATGGCTTGTCAGAACCTTTATTATGCTCCTGAAAATTCCTAAACTTGATTGTCAACATTTTTCATGGAATACCTATTAATCATAGATTAATTATTCTAGAAAAACTTGGTCTATACCTCTATGGAAAACTTGATATTTCTGCATCTTCCAATCTTTTAATGAAAGACACAGGTGAACTATAAATTGGCACATATTCATCTCTGTTATAAATTATAAGGTGGAAGAGATATGTATGTATTTCAAATCTCATAGTAGGCTTATCACAAATGGCTGCTGCTTTGGGATAAGGAAATTTTAGAGGAAAATATTTTGGAGTGAGGAAAATTGAGAGAGCTCATTCAAATTATTTGTTTTACCAATGAAGAAACTTGCTCGAGGAAACTATTATACCTTGTGTTGGTAGATAAATACATTAGCAATGAAGTTTCTTTATTGCTAATGTCAAAGATTCATCCTGTGCAACCATCTGACTAATATAAACAATATCTTACTAATTTGCTTACATAATTATCTTGAATTGAAAAGAATATTCCTGGCAAGAATTTGTGTATTAAACAATCTCTTAATTTAAAATTCTATACTCTGTTGTGCTGAAAAAAAAGGAGGGGCTCATTTAGAATTGAAAGGGAAAATAATTGCTTTCATATACTAGAAAGTCTTTTTTTTTTTTTAATCACTGTGGGTCAAGTGAAAAACAAGAATGAAGATTAAATACTGCCTGAGAAATTACATGGGAAACTATACTCCATATACTGAGCTAGCTAACAAACTTCAGGATTAGTATCTTCAGGTAGTAAAGCTAGAAATAAATATGTTTATTTACGGAACATACACAGGATCACAGATCAGGTCACCAGTGTTAAAACTATGATTCCTTTCTAAAACAATGTTCTGATATTCAGATTATCAGATGCCATTTTCCCATGGACGCCACCTCAGTCCTTGAGAGAGCGAACCTGCCCAAAGGTATCTTAGTAAACTGGCTCCCCAGTTGCCTTAGTCACTCACCAGCATCCATTAGCCAACTCCATGCTTTATCTTCAATAGATAAGATACGGCTTCTTCTTGCCATGGTGCCATGAAAAGGATCCAGAAGGTTCCCTTAAACCACATTTCCTGAGTGACTGCTGCAGCACCAAGAGTAAAGGATATGCCAGGTCAGCCACTTTTCCTTCCCAGCAATATTAGCAGCAGCAGCAGCAGCAGAAGCAGACCGTTGAGACCCAACTCCTTGCAGGATGCTAGCCAAAGCACTCTTGTATACTCTACACCTAGACAGAGTTTGCCCGTATGTTTGCACCTTCCCCACAGTGTGTCAAAACAGGTGTTTTCCTGTGATCATGCTTTAAGTCTGCTCCCCAAACAAGGTGATAAATACACTGTTACTATGAAATTCTAAGTTTCTAATTCTATGGAAAACATTCTTAAAGATTTACTTTATCATAAGGAAGCCTTGATGAAACCTTTTTAAATTTTCATTCACCTTTCCCACTCCTAAGAAGCAGGCAGACTGCCCTAAAATTTCCTGTTAATGAAAAAACGGATGTTACCATATGAAACAAATGCCATCATGCAATTTTGGTCATTTCTTTCATAATATTCGATCTGCCTTCCTGGCACAGAATCACGTTTTACAAATGCTAATGTTTTCATAATCTTTACAACACTCCCAACAGATGGCGAAATATCAGGTCTCATGAACTTTATTTTACAGAAGCAACGTCTTCTCTGCCTCTATCTTTCACTCCCTTTTTGATGTTATTGATGAGTTGCTTTTCTTCCCAGGGGTGTTCAACTTAATGAGTGGCTAGAATATGGCTGGACAAAGAGAAGGTAACATCACCAACAAAGCATTTACTTTACTTAACTGATTCATCCAGAACTCAAATCCTACAGGTTAAAAAAAGCATCTACAGATTTTTTTTAAAAAATCTAAACAGTCCAACAAAGGATAAGTGAAAACCAGATTATTATTTTCCTAATAATTAGAAAATAATTATAAACTCCAAGGCATGTGTTCTCTGCACGGTAGAAAGTAACAATTCTCATTAGCAAAACTGAAACCCTACATACACAGATTCTGAGTATGACACGTTGCTCGTGTATTAATACTTCATGTGTTCACTTCAACATCAAAATAAAAATCAGAACAGCAGTTAACACATATCACATACTCAAGTAGTGCCAGGCACTCAGTACTTTACATGTGTTATCCCGTTTAATCTTCACAGCAACTGCAGATCAGGTATTATTACGGCCCCATTTTGCAAATGAGAAAACTGAGGCTCAGTCAAGTTATGTCACAAGTTTAAGGTCACAGGGCTCGAAAGTGATTTGAACCCAGGTTGCACAGTTCCAGACCTGGAGCTCTTAAACATCTTGTTAAAACTGCAGCCTCAGTGCTGGTTTTCATTTATTTCTGTACTGCAAGTTTACCTAAATAGCTAATGTGTATACAGTACTTATTGTGTGCCCTAAAATTCCATAAGTCCTTTGCATGTATTAATTTCTTCAAGATTCAAAACAATCCAGTGAGGTAAATACACTCCTCTTTAGTGGGGTAAGAATGTTAAGGAAGTCGCCAAAGGTCATAGGACTACTAAGCAGCAAATGGAAACTTTGGACCCAGGGAATGCAGCGCCTGAAATTGTGGTTTTGTGCCTACACCTACCCTCTACTGCCTCCTGAAAGCTGACTGCACGTTAGACTCTTAAAGAAAGGGGATAAGAAATGTCAGGTCGGGCTTCCCTGGTGGCGCAGTGGTTGAGAGTCCACCTGCTGATGCAGGGGACACGGGTTTGTGCCCCGGTCCGGGAGGGTCCCGCGTGCCGCGGAGCAGCCGGGCCCGTGAGCCATGGCCGCTGGGCCTGCGCGTCCGGAGCCTGTGCTCCGCAACGGGAGAGGCCACAGCAGTGAGAGGTCCGCGTACCGCAAAAAAAAAAAAAAAAAGTCAGGTCTGGCCAGAACCCTGGTGGAAGGAGGATCTGCTGTCCCGTCTCTTTTCAAAAACATATGTATAAAGTACATGAGCTTATACAATACACAATTCTATCATTTTCCTTCATGATGCTTACTAACTTAAGGAATTAGCAAATATTTTATGTGATTCTCAGATTTTAAAAAGTCAAGGGCAAATTCAGCTTTCACATTTTATTCCAATATATCGTATCTTCAGAGGCACTAACAGGACAGTAACATTATTATCATCACAGTGTCAGTCATTCTGTTTTGGGGAATTACCATTGCTGACGGTCATATTTATATTTTATTCCCATCATTGGCAAATAAATGTAATTATGTGCAGGGCCAAGACAATAATTGTGAGCTTAGAGGAAGCTTCAGAAATCCAAGGTTCATCCCTTGAGATGCTGGCTGCAATGAACCTTGCACCAAAACACTTCCTTGAATATTCAGCAGCTGAAATGACCTTCTTTGAATTAGTTCTTAAGGACACAAAGCCATCTGGGGAATGTCAGACAACTCAAATCAAGCACCTAGGGTCCCAAGTGTAAGTCTGAAAAAACCAATGAAGAATACTGAGACCAAGCTATGTCTTTAATGTAGCAGCAAAGCCTAACTCTCAGGATGAATTTTGGCTAGCTTTAGCTTTTTTGGCTTTAACCTGACATAAATTACCATGAGAATCCATGAAAAGTTCAGAGAGAAAAAACAGTTATGGTAAAGGTGTCTATCCTCTGTCAGAATTTAGCCACCAGCTGTAAGAAATGCAGCCATTTGGTGACATTTAGCAGAGAGAAATTTACATACCCATGTGGCATAGCTTGAGGTGATGCACTGGAGTCTATTTACTCTCAATTATTTTTACAATCAAAAGTTTCCATAGGAGGAAGATGACAATTCCTTACCCCATTTCTAGACAACTGCCTTCTCTGTATAATTCCTTGGGAAGTGGTATTACATACTGTACCCACATAAGCTTGATTTACTCTGGCTGACACCAAGATCTAAATTTATCTCAGTGTCCAATGTTAACACTGAATTAACACAAAAGCTATTCAAAAATGTTTCAAAAACACATTCTGGAATTTTTGGGGTGAGAAAAAAAAAATAATTCCATAGGCTTTTACATAAGGCAGAGCATAACAAATAATTTTATGACCTTGGCACTACTAAGTGATAGACTAGGAAGATCATGACTCATTTATGAAGTTGTCCAAATTTTATACGAGCATATATATGTATATATTCATTGTTTGACTTATCTATTGAAGTTACAGTTCTTACTTCTTGCTGTTAATGATGCTGTAATTAAAAACACAGAAATATGATTCTGATCATTTTAATACACTACTTTTAGAAAGATATCAGTCAATAGACATTATATTTGTAGATGAATAAATTAACTGCTTCTTATTCATCAACTCCTACTGGGTCTACTCTCTTTTATTTAATTCCTTGAACTTGGCTTTATCTACAAAGAAATATGTTAATAAGCATCAATTCTAGCCCGTTCACAGATCAGAACAGGAGGAGTTGCAGTGAGCTTCCCAGCTTCTTCTGGAAACTAAACAATGCACCAACTGTAACCAATCCTTAACTAACACTAAGTCGGCTAGATGTGAACTGGTGATCTAAAAGTGAAAAGCTTTAATTGTGCATTACAAATTTCTGAGTCATTTTGTCCTCACAACTTTATGCTTTAAATAAACCTAAATGCTGGCTAAAGAAAATCTACAAGTATGACTTAGTGTTTCCAAACCAGGAAAAGGAAGGAGTTTCAGTGTTTGAGATAAGGTTTGTTTTCTGGAGTTTGGAAAATAAACATTTCCTATGCAGTTATGCCTGGGAGAGAGAGAGAGAGAGAGAGAGAGAGAGAGAGAGAGAGAGAGAGAGAGTGTGTGTGTGTGTGTGTGTGTGTGTGTGTGTGTGTGTGTGTGTGTGTGTGTGTGGAGTGTCTACATTTGTGTGGGTAAGGGTGGAGAGGGGGAGAGAGGGAGGAGAGAAGAGAAAGGTAGAGAGGAGAGAGGGAGAAAGAGAGAGAACTTTTTAGCAGTATTTGGTGTTAATGCAAACTGGTTATTTTGTGCTGGAATTAGAATTTACCTCAGGAAGTATGTGCACATGTGCCATGAAAATATTGCAATTTATCATAAAATCAACAGGAAATGCTTACCTGACTGTATAACGCATTCCTATGAATGCAATGATACAGAATACATCCCATATAGTTGCATAAAATAACAGTACTCTTGGGTCTCTAAATTATATTAATTTGATACCTTTATTTCAATATACATAAGCCATTTTCTGCATTTTAATAATAACAGCATATTTTTTCCATATAGGAGAATAAGCAAATTTTGTCCTGATGCCCTGCTTATATAACCTTAGAGATATCTACTTTCTCAGTAATTTTTATGTAATTTATTGTTTACTGTAGTTACTAAGGAATGGCCAAGGGAAGTAACAGTGTCATATTTGTCAAGTATAGATACATTTGTAACCTATCATATGACATTTTAAGTATCAAGGCATCAGTAAGAGCTTCTACTGCAATTGTACATCTTCCCATGTGTTAGTTGGTTAGTTGGAAATGCGTCACACAAGCCTGTGTTCAATATATGGACACAGGATTAAAATTAGAAAAACAAAATGCCACTTCCGGGTCTGTGTCTACCAGTGCATTTAATCCTCATTACACAACTCTGAGGCAGGTGTATTATTATTCCCCTTTGACAGGTGAGAACACTCAGAGAGGTTGAAAAATGTGTCCAACAAAAGCTGTTCCATGAATGCCCCTAATAGAAATTAGGGATTAATAGGATTTCACCAACACACACACACGTGCACGCGCGCGCACACTTGTGGTTTTCCTGTTTTCTGTCATAGGGACTGTTATATATATTTCATTTGATATATAGTGTTAAAATTTATACTTTCGAGAATTTATAGAAATAATTCTTAAAGTATTTGGAGATGGCTACTCCTTCAGTTTACTGTTTACTTCAGATAAGTAAATATATAAGTGAAAATTATTTCAAACCAAGTAGCTTATATATTTTAATATGTCCAGAATGCTTTTATTTTGCCCAACACTTGAAAACAGTAGAACATTTGTTTGTTTTAAAAGAAAGCCATTTTCTTTATGCACTTGGACAGTGCTGTCTGACCTAAGCCAAGTGAGCTCAGCCAAGGAGTAAACATCATTCTTTTATTTCTACAGGGTTCTCTTAATCCCTAACAGAAAAATTTCCCCACTTGTGTTTTTGTTTGTTGTTAACATAAAGACTATATGTTGTAATTACATGCGACCAGTATTATCCCTTTTTTTTTAAAGCCCAGTTTCGCCCTCTAATGAGCTCCTGTTTGTTACCACTGGTACTTCCAGTTCCACCTTCCTGTTTAAAGTATTTCTTCCCCCGCTCCCCACTTTTTTTTTCCTTCCAGAAATGACTAATCTTCCTGTTATTCTACTCTGTCAATTTTTCCCCTGGTATTCTTTTCATGTTGCGTAACATTTACTTTTCACCAACTCCTTTTAGAAGTTTACTACTATATCCTTGTTGCTAGCCTTCCATTTTCTACAGATTAAAACAGTCAATATTTATGGATGAGCAGACTTTTTGGTCAACTTTCGTGCTATTCAGATTAAGCTATTTCCTCAAGTCAAAAATGCAACTATTCTTTCAATTGACATAATATAAACAGCAATTTTGATCTTCAAAGTCAAGTCAGCTTAATCTTCAGTTACCAGATATCACAATGAAAGGGCTTAGTTTTTTGTTTCCTTTCAAATTTCCTGATAAGGTAGGTGCTAGAAAGCAAACCTAATATCACTGCTTTTAGCAATCTCTTGCCTCCCCACACGTCTCCATAACATCATAAAACACATTAGCATAGACTCATAAGCAGAATGTAAAATTTCTCTCTCTTTCTGATTTTCAACTGCAAAAAATACTTTTAATGATATGCCAGGAGTCTGCCTTTTACCCTAATTTCAAATAATCATAACAGCTATCTCATACTGTCTGAACATGAGTAAAAGAGTAGATCTGAGAAGAGTTTTAGAATTACAATGCTCATTTAAATAATATAATCTAAAATTTTACAACATTAGTATCACATGTCTAACAAAACAATATAAATTATAGCCTCAGGTTTACATAATACATTCTTCTGGTGAATTCAACATTAAATCATATTCACTATCTCACAGTCACAGAATCCCTTAGAGAAAGGAGTGTCTTACTAGTCCCATTTACACTGGCTATTCCTACAAGAAGATGTTCACAAAGCTTTAGAAGTTGTGTGTTTTCTAAAATCCAAAAATGCCTTAAAAAATCCTGACAAAACACATTTTAATTATAGGAGATAAAGACAGCCATAAAATGTTACCCTCGGTTCCTGAAAATAGAAGTCAAATTAAGTTCAAATATTTGCTTATATTAAAATAGCACAGGATCTTACCACTCACTTTTGTCTGGGGGAGGTCCCCATTACTCCCTCTTCTTACCTTTCCAAATAATAAAAATTAAAACTTCCTCATTTGTCACATACAGTGCCCTGTATGGAGATACTTCATTTTTCTTTGGGTCAGCAGTCACAACTTAACTTTGAAATCTCTTTATTGTTCCTATATTAGACACCAGGGCCAGGGTCTCTAAAATCAGCTAAAAATATTGTTCATTAAAATGTATAAATAGGACACCAAATATGATAGTAAGCAGAAACAGATTCATATACATGTTTATTTTTTTAAATCATATCATATTATGAGTAGAAGAAAAACGCAAAGTATATATTCTGTGAAAAAGCAGGGCTAGTGTCTACACCCCTAGTAGCTAGCCTAGCACGGTGTTACCAGAGAAAAAGATGATCAATACATATCTTCTGAGTGGATAGATTCAATCACATAGAGGTATATTTATGGTAAACAAAAAAGGAGGGAAAGGGAACTTCCCATGGGAAGTAATGTTACCAAAATGCATTCATCAAAAAAAAAGATTAGGAGCAATAATCCAAAGAATTTCCTCAAGGGAAATTTTGTAAAAATCTGTTAGAATCCTTTGAATAACTATACTATAACTATATTTAGATCTTATATTAGAAGTTAATGTCTGATTCTGAAAATTGGTAAATAAAAAGTCATGCAGTTTCTCCATCTTTTTGCTATAAACTGTATTGTGGAGTTGCCAATTAGGTACTAAGGAAAAGCTCTTTACAGAAAAATTCCAGATAATAAATGCAGCAGGAATAATATAGTTAAAAGTCACCATTTTGCAATCCCTAACAAAATCATGGCGCTATGAAATGATCGACAATGCAGTGAAACCACTGGATCCAATTTTGATGGAGAATTTTATAGGAATTGGCTCAGGCTCACCTGAACTTACTGATAGATTTCAGCATCATTAGAAGTGGAGAGAAATGAAATTATTCCCTCCTTATGGGATGCAATTGAAAGTACACAGCACCATCTGGGAAGTATTCTCACCAAATAACAGTAAGTAGCACTAAAATTAAACTCAATTCTAGCTTTAATTTCTTGTCTACAGAAAATAAGGGTGATAGAGGAACAAACCAAATAATACCATAGGGAAGCAATTAGCTAAATTCAGAATCTCAGATGTTCTCCAGGACAATGACCTGATTTTTTCAACTAATAAAGACATGGGGTGGGGGAGTGGGGAAGAAGCAGGAATTATCATAGATTAAAAGAATCTTAAAAGACATAAAATCCAAATAGATGTTGTTTAGATGCACATCTGACAATTTTATTTAGATGCTCATTTGAGCAATCTACCTGTAAAAAAGATGTGCTGTGACAACTGGGAAAAGTTGAATGTAAAGTGGGAATTAAGTGATATAATGACCATATGACCCAGCAATCCCACTACTGGGCATATACCCAGAGAAAACCATAATTCAAAAAGACACATGCACCCCAATGTTCACTGCAGCACTGTTTACAATAGCCGGGTCGTGGAAGCAACCGAAATGCCCATCGACAGACAAATGGATAAAGAAGATGCGGTACATATATACAATGGAATATTACTCAGCCATAAAAAGGAACGAAATTGGGTCATTTGTACAGACGTGGATGGACCTAGAGACTGTCATACAGAGTGAAGTAAGTCAGAAAGAGAAAAACAAATATTGTATATTAATGCATATATGTGGAACCTAGAAAAATGGTACAGATGAACCAGTTTGCAGGGCAGAAACAGAGACACAGATGTAGAGAACAAACGACGTATGGACACCAAGGGGGAAAGCGGCAGGGAGGGTGGGGGGGATGGGATGAATTGGGAGATTGGGATTGACATGTATACACTGATGTGTATAAAATGGATGACTAATAAGAGCCTGCTGTATAAGAAAATAAAATAAAATTCAGATATAAAAAAACAAAAAAAGTGATATAATGAAATTATTGTCGATACTGATAGATTTGGAAATAGAGTTATATTTAAAACAAGTTATATTTAAAACAAGTTCTTAACACATAAAGTTCCTACATACATACAAGTAAACTGATAGGACAGGATGTCTGAGATTTGCTTTAAAATACATCAGGAACAAAAGGTATGTGGAAAGTAATACATGAAACAAGATGGACAAAATGTTCACAGAATGTTCACATGGATACATCCATAGAAAATGCAGATTGATACATACACAGAAGTTGTTACAGTGTTTCTCTAATTTTGTGTATGTTTAAAAATTACCACAATAATTTTTAAAAGCAACAAAAAAAAAAAAAAAGGAAAGCAAAAGAGAACGAGTTGTTACTGTCTAGAAGAATAACCAAACTTTCTCTTATATTTTTAACTCAGAGTCACAAAACCTGGTTGACAAGCTAGGCTTTGCTTCTTAAAATCTGATCTGGCTGACCTAACTCAATTCATTTATATCTGTGAACATAAATATCTGTATCTGTAACAGGGAAAAAAATGATCTTTCCTACTTCAAGATAATATATATATGAAAATAACTTGTAAACTTAATTTATATCTATACAAATATAGATATATTATGAAAATGCTTCCTTGTTCACCTTCATGTCACACGTGTATATTATCATCTCTTTTCAACCAAGTAATAAGGTCTTTATGAGCAAAGTCTCTAGCTTATTCCTTCAACCAACAACCATGTGATCTTCTTCTATGGGGTCTACTATGTAACAAGTATTTCACTAAATGACGAGAACACAAAGGTGGTAAGTCACAGGCCATGGACTCAAATCCAGAGAGGGAGGGAGATGCATAATTATGATTAATGTGCCAAAGACAGTTATAGAGATATGAATTGGGTGCATTACAGAAACGAGAAGGCAGGACAATAGCATGGCCAGGGCTGGGGTGAGGAGAAGCTTCCTAGAGGAGGTCATGTCTAAACTAAATCTAAATATGAAAAAAGTCTGCAAAACTCATATAGGAAGAAAAGAGTTCTCAGCAGAAAGAAACAACAACAACAACACAAACAAAGATAGAGGACATTCGGTTGGAAGAGCAAAAGAGGGAGGCTTTTACCACAGGGCACTATGGCTAACACTCATTGTTAGAGGCACTGAGTCTCAATCAATGACCCACTGGACTCAGAAAAATGCGAAGTACTTAGTAAGGGATCAATAAATATCTATTAATTAAAGTACAGAGAGATAAATGGTAACACTACTTGAGTGCTCATTGTACATCAGGCATTTTGCTAATATACTGAGATAAGTGTACTTCTTACTCAACCTCACATCAATCCCAGGGTGGGTACTATTACTATCCCCCCCCTCATACAGATAAGGACACTGGGGCACAGAAAGGCTAAGTAACCTGCCCAGTCACTCAACTGGCAAGTGGTATAGAAAGAAAAAATCTGGAAATAAATAAAACAGCAGAGAAAGAAAATATCTGGAAATAAAATTCTACATGGATATTCCATATGGTCAAACAATTTTTTAAAAAAGAAGAGACAATTCTATAAACAGTGGGTGCTGCTAAGTGTTTAAGAAGTAGCTCTCTGGGGAGGGCATTGTAGCATTTGCCAATTTCCACAGTGTAAATCCTCCTACCATGGCCAATTTTAAGCTGCCAATACGACATCACTTAACCTGGAGTTGGGAACAGGTCTTATGTAAGCCAGTCCCAGCACTCCATTGGCTGCAGCTTTCAACAAGCTGTACAGGTAGAGAGTTAAATTAACAGGCTAATCATATGACCAGGAGATAACAAGTAAATCAAAGAAAAGGTGCCACTGCTATCTCTGTTATTTACAGGACTCTTGTATATAAGGAATAGACAATTTATGTTTGAAATTATTGAGCTCCTAAGGAGTATAATGAAATATATGAAAGGCAAAGAGGATGAACAAGTAATTCATAGAGGTTCCTCAAGGAAACATACATTTTATATGAATGACAGAGTTGACATTAAAAAAAGTATTCTTTCTATGTGATTAATGAACAGTAATTAGTAAGTGATTCCCTGCTAAACTATTCCTCCCTCAGGGAGCACACAAGAGGATTTATTTCTAACTAGAGAAGTGGAAAAATGAAAGCACAGTTTAAGGAAACTATTTGATTTGGGTCAGCAACAGTCATTGCAACCAAAAGGAGGGGCGGGGGATTAGTTTTGCATACCCTGTGCCTTGCAACCTACCTATCATATAAAAGGGGTTGAATGATACTGATAAGGAAGGAGGAAAAAAGCCAGTCACTCACAGATCTAGATCTAGATCCAGATAGATATTTCTATACACAGATATGTGTATAAAAGGGAGTCCAAATGACTAATATTAGTGTATGTACACCACTGCTTTGAAAACATTCCTTTAGGTTATCTATTGAACAAAGCATTGACTAAATAAGCATAGTTAGATGAATTTTATATTTATATAAAAGGGAGTTAGAATTATTAATGTTTATATATTGATCCTATCTCCTTATAAAGTTCCTTTATCATTTAACAAGTGTCCAATAAATAAATATACCTAGATAAATTATAAATGAAATATAAAATCTCTTTTTCACACAGAATGCAAATATAATGCTAAAGAAAAGCAGCTGGTGATTAGCAAAGCTAAAAAGATAAATTCTACACAAATTTGTTTAGAGGTCTACCAACCTTAAACCAGTATGTCCCCTTTTTTTGGCATGTGGCATGTTACTGAACCTGGCTCTTATGAATCCACAGCCTATCTATTAGTTCATGGAATCCTGACTTAAATAGACTCCCTAGAAAAAACTGCAATTCATTAGTACTGTCTTTTGCTATTTAATACATATGCAAAACAAAGGCAAAAGATGCTTCTGAGCCTTGTTAGAGTCTATATAGGTTGCTTTCTGATGTTCTTCTTGTCTCAATAGTAGGTCCCAGGCATCTTTTATTGGGTCAATTTAACTATTGATTTCTACTCATAATGCTTATCAACAGCAGAAAAATGTCACTTTTTCAGTCCACTGCCTTAGGGGAGAAAAATTCACAGAATAAATGATTAAAAATGAAAAAAATCAATCAGCAACACTGTTACCTAGTACATAAAACAACTCCAATAACCAATTTTGTTACTTAACTAAATTGACATTTTTCAGCCCAGTTAGGAGACTGGGATGAGACTACGGGTGTATATTTTTATCTTTGTGATATCACAATTAGTTGAGAAGTGAAAATTCAAGTCAAGTGATTTTAGTGTTCTACATACAATGCTAGTTTTCATTTCCTTGAATGAATGCTAGTTTTCATTTCCATTCAAAGAGGTGACTGTGTCAATTTTTAATGCAATGTGTGGTCTAATTTACAACTGTAATGACTATAATTAGTGTAATTGTTTTTTGAATCTAAAGGGTGGGACAAGGAAGGTTATGGCATGAGTCAGGAGCTACTAGTTCAGCTGCTATTCTGCATTTCGTCCTATTTTAAAGTCAATGCAAGTAAAGTAAAATTTATTGGAAGCTGACCATGTGTCAGGCCTATGGGTAGGCACTGAAGATTCTAATAACCAAGGAATAGTCTCCGCTTTCAAAAAGCTTCCAGACAGAGGATGTGGAGATCAAAACCTAACTACAATGGTCTATCTATTTTAGGAGTATGACAGAGTTCTAATGTATCTCGCCTGTCACTGCATTTTTATGCAGTAAAATCACCTAGGAAGTAATGTGTGCGTTTTCATATTTCTGTGCTATGGTAATACTACCTGGCTTATTAGAATCATACCTAAAACCAGAATGAATAGGCTTTAAGTTAGGGATTAAGCGATTGTTCCTGGAGATACTGGTTCCTGGTGAAATCTGATCTGTCCAGATTTACAAAAAAAAAAAAAAAAAAATCTCAAGATAAAACAAATATCACCATCTCTTCCAATTAGTTTAAAAGTAGATCCAACTATGTGTTCTTGTGAAATTAACATGTTACTGTGTGTTACACAAATAAGAAGCAAGACTTGAAATACAGAAATACAGATTTACTGATTTAAAAAAAAAAAAAAGCTACTTAATGTTTTGGTGATGAAGCATGGCACACCAGGCTCAATCGGCTGTCTCTTGAGCATTTTAATTACTTCCCAACTTGCAAGATTAGGAAATCAAACTAGTCTCATAATCATCAACAAATACAGTAAATGTAGTACAAAGGTGTTCTCTTTTGAGCACCACATGAAGAGGCGCACTGATGAAGCCAGTAAGTATTGCTTATGCCACGGGAAGATACTCTACAGAGCCCGTATCTCTTTAAGATTATTATCAAGGCCTTACCTTCCGTGAAAGCACACTTTGCAGAAAAGCATGCGAAATCTAAAATAATGGGTGAGAACTTAGTCTCCAAGTAGACAACATTTACAAATTGTGAACCTCCTTGAAGAGGGCCACTAAGTCTCAAGAAGTCACTGTTTAAGTGGAGACTGTAGCATTTGTTACCAGCTACATAATTACTCCACTCTAACCCTAAATGAGCCTGAAGTACTAAATTTTTAATCCCTCCTGATGATCCTCTTCAAAGTGGATAAATGTAGGTTTCTCCTCAGTCAAACACTTAATTGCTAGGACTACTGGCATCAACATAATCTGGATGGTTTTTGACTCTCTAGAACTTTTTTTTAAATAGCTCGTCACACAGCTCCTAAAAGAACTGTTAGAGGGAAGAAATAATGAGCAAGTTAATAAGTGGTAGGGCCTAGGCATTTATACTTTTTGGAAGCTTGGACTCTCTTTTCTTCTTCAGGTTTAAGATATGCAACACTGTACAGGTTTCACACTGGGAAGTCAAAAAAAATTTTTTCCCTAACATTGGAGTGTGGAGAAATTTAAGTGCAACAGAGATACATGATCTCCCGACAAATGACCTGTGTCTTTGTTACTGTTATTAGTTCTACAATAAAAACAACAGTAGTTATAGTTGCAGTCTGGATCCCAGAATGTTCCCCTCACAATAAACAGCAACGCTAATCAATGTTTTTCTCAATATTCTCAGCAGAGTGAAAGAAAAAGGAAAAACAAAACACCAATGATGTTGCTATCCTGGTAGTATTGCTTCTCCCCATTCAACCTTTGAAGAATAAATACCCTTCTACCTAAGCGTGATACTTTCCCAACAAAGCACTCTTACTAACAGTGAGTTACTATTGTTACAAAAATAACTGTGTATTGTGCCACTGCCCCGACCAATTATCACTCCCCTCTGAGACATGGGCTATCTATACAGCCACTGTTATCAGGAAGCCTGACCAGGTCCCTATGTGCTGCCTGCACAAGATAACATACAAAACATGGCAGGAGAGCAAATAAAGGCCTATTCCAGAGATTTCCATCAATAGGACATAAATAGTCCATCACAGTGTCAGAGCAATTTAACTGGATGAGTCCTACTATAAATGAAGGGTGCTGGATGCCTTAGAGAAATAGTTTAAGACTATTTATATGTCACTATCCAACAAATGTCCTATTACATGAAAAAAAATTCTCTAACAAATTTGAAAGCACATGAAATCTGCTCACAATTATCGATCATGGTCAGGAAGAAACATTGCTTTCAATTCAATGAACACTGAATGCCAAGGACATTCAAAACACCATACATAGAGAGGTGATGAATGTAAGCCTCCCGTTCTTAAGGAGCTTATAAAATAGTGGGGAAAAGAAACATGAAAAATGAACTATAAAATCAGGTATAATGTGATTTATTCTGTAATACATAAAATGGTAGGAAAATGTAGAGAAGAAAAGTTATTCATGAAGTATGTCTCATCTGATAATCACTGTATAATGAGGGCCTCTTAGGAGTAAGAGCACAGAGTGAGAACTAATAACTCATCTGTCAACTGCAACCACAGGTTGACTTCAGATGCAAGTTTAGCCAAAAAAAAAAAAGGATTCTATAAAAATCAATTGGCTAGGGCTTCCCTGGTGGTGGAGTGGTTGAGAGTCCGCCTGCCGATGCAGGGGACACGGGTTCGTGCCCCGGTCCGGGAAGATCCCACATGCCGCGTAGCGGCTGGGCCCGTGAGCCATGGCCGCTGAGCCTGCGCGTTCGGAGCCTGTGCTTCGCAACGGGAGAGGCCACAACAGTGAGAGGCCCGCGTACCACAAAAAAAAGGTTATATTCCAAATTTTAAATATTAACCTGATACTGAAAAATCATAATAATCAAGGGTACTTAACTAGCCAGGATATTACAATTTGAAAGCTGGCAACCATCTGTGAATGACCATAGAGTGTCTTTTTTTTTTTTTAAAGCTGTATTGATTTTATTTCTATTCTTCAAATTGACATAATAGCTACTCATGGCTTAGAAATGAGATTTGCAGCCTGTCCTTCCAAAGCTCTATGCAGTAATGATAAACCCAGTAGTTGGAATCCATCAAGCTCACACTGAGCCACTGTCACTGGCAGAGAAGTTGCTGCTGGACAATGCATCTTTTCCAACCACCTGGAATAGAATCTGTAAATCCACAAACAAATGATTTTCCATCGATCAAGTCCTATTTTCATTCAAATGCAGTTTAGAACCACACAGTGGAATACATTTGAAGCAACCTGATAAACTTAAAACATTGAATCTTTAAGTTTATGATGACACAGTTTTATATGTGCTAATGGAATTTTTAAAAAAAGACAACAGTTCAAAAAAAGAATGGCCAACATGCTGCCAAGGTGATGGAGTTAAAGTGTGTAATGGTGTTAAATAATTTCCTGTCGAATTTCAAGACCAACATTCATTAAATAATTGGAAATGTATGGAACAGTATCCTTTTAAGGAGGTTTGTCATAAGATAAACACATCTTAGTGATCAAATCACTTCCAGAATGCTGGTAACTTGAGATTTCATTTTTCTTCCAACAGTGACCTGTTTTTCTCTATAACAGTTACTAAGGAAAATATTTTTCAGCTAGTCATAAGAATGACTTCCTTAGAAGCCCTTTCCTTTGTACTACTAAACAGTCTGGAAAATTGCTTGCTTGACTCATTCATGCTGTCAAAATATACTACAGGCTAAGGCTGACCATCAGTTTTCCCTGTTTCCTAGAACAACACATACAATTTATGCATGAAGTTCTAAAGTAACGGCATCTGGAGTTTTAGCATCACTTTCAGGTATTGATAGCTTACAAAACTATATCCACCCAGGCTAGTCTAATCATTTGCTGTGCCTGAGGCTGCCCCTAATGCAAGAAAAGTTTCGTTCATTTAAATCCATGATCGATCAGAAATTCAAAGAGAAGATATTAGAATTATTTGGAGATTACTCTATTTGCAGTTACTTGGAGATAATGAGATGAAATAAAATATGCAAAGTATGAAATTCTTTACAAAAATAATTATGAGGTCATCACTGGAACTCCACATTTGTTGATATGCATTATAAGAATCTTAAAAGTAACATTTATTCTTTTACCAACTATCTATTTTATTATAATTAATAGAGGAGATATAGCAAAATGGAAGATACGTAGCAAAAAGGAACCCTGCTAATTACAATCCATTTTTTTTAGGGAACAGAAGTCATAGCGAGTGTTATTTAGAGAGAAAAAAATATTTTTGAATCTGAAAGCTAGCAGGGACATTAACGAAACAGAGTGACTCCACTCTACCTTCTAACTATGAATAAGAAATTAAGTAGGTGAGAAGGTTATTTCATTTTTTTTTAAGTCGTGTTTTCAAATTTATCGACGGTGCTAATCAAAAAGCAAAGTCAGCTCTATATGGGGAGTCTGGAGCACATGAAGATTTCCAGATGGTTTTATCCTCGGGAGAAAAATCCACCTTCTATATGGATTGAGAAGTCATGGCAAAAATACTACCTTCCCTGCACCTCTCAGCAGTATTCAAAGAATGGTTGTTAACCAGGAGACTACAGCTTTTGAAAATATATACCTGGCCACGTCTCTTGGTTTAGAGATTCCAACCGAGTAGGTCTAGGTGGTGGGGCAAGTGGTAGGGGTAGGGAAAGAATATACCTGCCAGGTCTTTTTTTGCTTTGCGCAGAAAGCCTGGAAGAGCACCTGAGATGCTCTCTGGCGCACAGCAGGCATGCCACGTAAGCTGTTGACTCACATGGAATTAAGTGGGTCCTACTGTTAGTATGGCGGATCACTAAGCAAGGGAAAGGTTTGAGTCTAGCAGGTATTTGTAGCAAAATGATCCAACTGGCACCATCTCTTACACACTCTCTACTTTCAATGCTGAGCTTTCACATTTCTACAGTTAAAGTTCCAAACCGGCAGGTCCTTTGAGGACAGGGTTTTTAATAGGCATTTCCAAAAAGCCAGTCATAATTGTTTATGTTCCCTCATTTTTCAAAAATCATATGCTAGGCAAATAAACCAGAGGTGGCAAAAGGTTATAGATCAAAGAGCCCTGCAAGGTATTAACACAGGGAGAAAGCAGTCCTCCTTCGGTCATCCTGAAGCAAACACGTTTTGAAAAAGTAAACAGATTTAAAATTTGAGGCCATACTGTGACTGGGAAGGATTAATAAGGAGCACCTTTATTAACCTGAAAGTTATTATCATTATCAGTATTTTAGTATTTTTTTTCCAATCTAATATTTCCATAAGGGGGGGGAGGGAGAGAGAGAGAGAACACACAAGTGCATGCTCTTTGACTGCTGATGTTATCTGTAGAAACTTGTCTGCTGGAAAATGTTTCTTTAACTTTGGTTTGGCTCCTATCTTGGATCTGATGGGAAATAAAAACTTTTCCATGGATTAGAGCCAACTGAGCCGCTAAAACAAAAGGTAACATTCATTAGAGGACCATGGTACCATGATCTCATTCTGAAGGTTAATTTTTTTTCACATTAAGTATAGATTGTCTAAAGTTTGGAAAATTCAAACAATGTCAAACAAAATAAGTAAATATCAGCCCTACCTTAAATGTTATTGTTTATGTGAAAAAATATTTTTAGCTAAGAAACAAAAGAGTAGATAAAAAGAACTCATTTGATTCCCAGCTTAATCATTTAACTTAATTTCCTGTCTCTGCAATATCCCCAAAATGTGAGCACCTACACACACATACACATCCCACTTGCTATTTCCACATATATCCAATAACATGTGATTTCAATAGGAAACCATTCTTAAAAAGAAGTGACTTTTTCTCCATAAAATGTGAGCATCTAAGGGTGTTAGCTCCCTTGATTTTTAAGCGAAATAGACGGGGGAAATCCCAGCTTTTACACATCTGCTAACTAAATATCGATTGACCATTTAATGCCAGGAAGGACTTACTGCACAATTTTTGGCATCTTCTAAAATGTTGAAGGGACTTCCCTGGTGGCGCAGTGGTTAAGAATCCACCTGCCAATGCAGGGGACACGGGTTCAATCCCTGGTCCGGGAAGATCCCACATGCCGCGGAGCAGCTAGGCCCGTGCGCCACAACTACTGAGCCTGCGCTCTAGAGCCCGCGCGCCACAACTACTGAGCCCGCGCGCCACAACTACTGAGCCTACGCACCTAGAGCCCGTGCTCCGCAACAAGAGAAGCCACCGCAATGAGAAGCCCACGCACCGCGACGAAGAGTAGCCCTCATTCGTGGCAAGTAGAGAAAGCCCGCATGCAGCAATGAAGACCCAACGCAACCAATAAATAAATAAGTAAATAATTTTTTAAAATGCTAAAAACAAATTTTATGTTTCCTGCCTTCAGAGGTCCTCCTGTACTTTCTCCTAACTGTTTCGCAACATGTTAAAAGCCTAAATAGCCAACTCAGTTAAACAGGCTACAAGCATCTCCTTCAAACACGTGATCCTCTTTCAACATCAAGTAATATAATTAACTCATTGCCACATACTAAATCAATACACAGCAGAATAGAATGAGCAATAATCAATAGCCTTAACAAGAAGGCAGTGGCATGGCTCAATAAATAAAATAGTAAGCGCATAACTCATATTCAGAATAAGAATATAACAAAATTTATACACAACTGCAAAGGAAAACCCAGAGCTAGCCACAGGAAACTACTAGGCTATACTAGCCCTGAAAAGACAATAAAATCAGGGAGCTGGGGCATTTTTCCCCATTTGCTGCAAAAAGTATATACTCTCATTTCTAACTAAAATAAAGAAGTCTCAAGCTTGTGAATTAGGCCAGCATCTTTAAATATCTTGAAGCAAAAGAGACCATTTTACTGGGCTAGAATTGGATTCCTATCAATTCTGGGTAATATGAAAGGGGGGAAAATGAGGATGTGATAAATGGAATATCTTGGACTTGGATGCCCCTTTACACCTTTGAGGAAGTTAAGTGGTAGATATTTTACCAACTAAATAAGTTTATACAGGTATAAAAAGAACAAAGTAGGGATAGTGCAAATCATGAAAAAATAGACTTTAATATCTAACCTTCTTGTCTGTGAAGGTACTTTACTGAATAAACATTAATTTTATTTTTGAAACAAAGTCCTAGGTGAGTCTTTTAGGAAGAAATTTACATAAAATATACTATTTGAAATATCAAATGTGAATTACTTATTTTAGGCCAACACAGAGCTAAAGAGGCATTAGTTCTAAATGTAATTAAATTTGGAACAGATGGTTACAACCACTTTTCCAATCATGGATAACTGCATTTATGAAATGGGTTTTTAGGCACAGACAATGATATAAATACTGACTTATTTTATTAATACTACCCCAGTGAGCTTAAAGTCAAGTGGTACACATGCTAGAGGTTAAGAGATGTTTTCTCTTGATAACAGGTAAATGAATAAGCTAGTATGTGATAATGCAGAAAAACGTCATTTTTAAATCTTTAAATTAAATAATGGATAAATACCTGTAGTACAGTATGCAAAATAATGCGACATTTCTTCTGACATAAGGAAAGTTCTTCTCTTAAGGGGAAGATGCCTTAGACTGAATTCCAGCATTCAGACAAGAACACCACAAACAGCTAGCTACTAGGTATGAAGTGTTTACACTGAGAGAGATGTTGCATGGAATGACCTATATTATGGAAATGATCTCACTGAATCCTCACAAACATTCAAAGCAGGTATCATTAGTCTCATTTTATGGAGAAGGAAACTGAGACTTCGGGAGGCAAAGTGACTAGGAAGTGACTGATAGAATCAAACCCATATCAAGCTGCATTCATGGTTTTGGCTCTTAACCAGGTCTTACTCTTTGCCATGAAAAGTTTTTTATTCACACATTTTTGAATATGGCTTTTTGCAATTACTCTGCAGATGCTACTTTGAGTAAAAACTCCAAGGTAGCATTGGGACTAAGTGAAAACCATCAGTGGCTACATTCTCGTTACTCCTGGAACCCATATATTTGCTATAAAATAATATTATATTGTAAATTTCATCCCAAGGAAAAGAGCAAAGAGGCTAATCTAGACACTCAGAAAACACCAAGAGGGAAAAAAAAGCAAAACTATAGCTAAAGCAAACTAATGAAGAAAATGCCCAGAGAAATGAAATCAAAGGACGAGGAATACCAGCATTCTGGTATACTCACCTTTCCCTGTGATCAATTTGGTTCTGAACACAAAATAAGTTTTACTTCCATACCAAGTTTGAGTTTATATATCAAAAACAATTTTGTTAACAACATTTCTAACTGGCTGTTTGACTAAACTGATGCATTCAAGAAAATGGCCAAAAGGCACTGAGTTTCTAATCGTTTAAGGAAAGTATCCTTGTAACACTAGCTATTGATGTTAAAGGTTTTCTTTTCCCTTTTGTCCAAGCCAGCATTTGTCCAAATGAAAAGCTCTGTGAGGATAATTATATGTTTCTCATAGAGCATTTTAAGTCATATAATGAACACTAATATTTGGATACCTCTTTTAAAAGTCCAATTTAAACTAATATTTACTAAATACCTGGTAAGCCCAGGAATTTGACGTCCTTAAATCCATGTTTTTCTGAGAGCAAACATGCTCTTTTTGTCATATCATGAACAAAATGCAAACAGTGATTCTTATATTTAGTCATTTTTATTCCAATTACAAATAACACAAAAGTCTTAAAAACAATGTCATAAGCTATTTTAAAATTAAATATTCATGTGAAAAAAACTTCCCTCTTACTAAAGATAAGTACTATACAAATATACAAAGAATTAAATTACCTACTAAAATATTATTCCTAGCTAATTTTTAAAATACAATCTTAAAAGTTAGCATAAATACTTAAGTGTGACATACAATAGGAAGACGTATTATATAAATCATTGTCAAAGAGGTGGGTAAATGCTTTAATCTAGATTTTAATTTCATATAGTATAACTCACAAAGACTTAGAAAGGCTTAAGCACAGTTTTTTGTTTCCAATATTATTATAAATGCCCAGTGAAACTCATGAAATATGAAGGAACTCTCACCCATTAAAAAAAAAAAAAAGCCTCATGGTTCTATGCATTAGAAGAATATCAATTATACTACTTCCTTGAATAAGAAAGGATATTCTATTTTATACAAAGAAAAAATCATAAGGATAATTATGTAATGAAAACCTCCTTATCTGGTGCCCCATACTTCACTTCCAAGCTTTGTCTTAGAATACTGAAACTCTTATTTGTTTTTTTCTCAGAACAGCCTATTATTCTGATTTTCTATGCTGTTCCCAGTCTGGCATGACTTTCAAAATTCTTCCTGACCTAAGTTTTAGATTCTTTATATTATCAAACTTCTAGTTAAAATTTAGTATAAATTTTCCATTTTAAATTTTTAAAAAAACCTTATTAGTGATTATTCAGGGATGTTTTTCTGAATTAAGAAAAAGTGTGAGTGATCATGTTTTAAAAAGTATAGTTGTTGGGCTTCCCTGGTGGTGCAGTGGTTGAGAGTCCGCCTGCTGATGCAGGGGACACGGGTTCGTGCCCCGGTCCGGGAGGATCCCACATGCCGCGGAGTGGCTGGGCCCGTGAGCCGCTGGGCCTGCGTGTCCAGAGCCTGTGCTCCGCGACGGGAGAGGCCACAGCAGTGAGAGGCCCGCGTACCGAGAAAAAAAAAAAAGTATAGTTGTCTTAAATTCAGGCAATTACAGTGACTCAACAAATATGCCTAAGTATGTCTGTCACTCTAATATGCAGACTCACTAATAATTAACACTATATTTTTGTATGCGTAAGATCACTGTGTAGTGCTTCATAACACTTTGTCAGCTTAAACAAGTTAAACTCAGAGCATAGGCTCTAAAGGTTGAAACACAGGCTGTAAAGACAGGCTGCCTGTATTGAATCCCAGTTTGATCACTTCCTGGCAATGCAAACTTGTATAGGTTACTTAATCATTCTGAGCCTCATCATTTTATATAATCAACAGATGATGATCAAAGCAGGGGAGTAAAATTAACCATTTCTATGTGTTACCTAAAAATCAATCTGATTCAGGTTTATCTTGCTAAATTTTGGAATATGATGGGTCTAGTATAAATCTTTTACCATGTAAACACACTCTACTAATACAAGCACACAGTTTCTCTAGCAGTACACATAACCAGAGTTGAAATTCATCTGCTCTTCCCACACTGACTACTTAATGGTTTCCAAGTTTTTCATGACAAACCTCTCAGACATACACAAGGACATTTAATGCCTACTTACATTTTACGTGGGCAAATTTGTGTTCCACTGGGACATTTTAATATTAAAGAATAGAAGAGTTAAAACAATGTTTTATTATTCTATGATCATTTTAATCTTCATTATACTTCTCAGAAGCTGTAGTCTATCAACAACCTAACAGGTTCTGTGTGTTATTCACCCACTGCCTATTGCAATGTCTGGTACACAGCATGTAATAAATGATGAAAAGGGGAGGAAGAATGGATTACTTTCCATTAATTGAGATGCAGAGGTGGCAAATACTTTGGTTTGCCATTTTTTAAATTCCTAACCATTCAGTATAAAAATATGTGTTTGGGGTGAAAATCTCTCCTCCAGCATTATTCATCCCTACGGGAAACACAGAAGCCAACACAGAAGCCAAAAGTAACCAATAAAGATTCGAAAAAATAATAATAATTTTGCAGTTCTCACCATGCATACTTAACCCACTATATGTATGTTACATATAAAGGTTGGGGGGAAGCTACTTAAATAGACTCCATCATGCAAACACTTGCAATGTAGATGACTCTTCTTCAATGTGGATATGACTTATAGTTTATCTGAGTTTAAGATGAGTTTGTTTTGGTTTTGGGAGTGTTCTTTTACATATTGGGTATTCTTATGTGTACATTTGTCTTCAATTTATTACTGTGTTATAATTCATGGAAGGCAATATCTGGCAGTAAAATTTCATAATAGTGAAAAAAATTTAATAAATAAAATCATGATGATAATCTTTTCTCATGGCTAGATTTAGATTTCATTAGTTTCCACTTAGCCACGAAGAGATATGAGATAATGTGATGAAAGTCCATTCAGAACACAGATCTCTCTTAACAGGATTCTTTATAAATAAATGAATTCTTTAGTTATTTCGTTTTTCATGGTTCATTTCTCAGTTGCCTCCCTTAAAGAATTGTTTTATGAAAAGCAATGTCGTCTACCAAAGAGGAATCTTATTTTGGGCATGATAAATTTGGCTCTGTTTTTCTCTAAAACCTTTTTTTTTTTTTTTTTAACTTGGCCCATTTGGTAAGCTAACACTGTTTAGTTATAAAAGCTTTATGGGACTGGAAGATGTTACTAGACTTATTTTCAGTCTATGAACGATTTTAGAATATTAGATGAGCAAAGATATCTGAAAGCAAATTATCGTCTGAATGCAGTAACATGGAAAAGAATGAATTACAGATGTAATTTATCCGTCATGAGCAGATCCTAAACACTGATTATGTCCGTGCTTGTGCAGAAAATTGAAAATGATAGAAAAGCTTCCCAGCTTTTCTAACTTTAATTTTCCATGTTTTACTTTATGTAATTTACTGTCAACTATTAACAGCAGATGCTTCCTGCCTTATTTGAGAATAGCCTGGAATTAAGTATAAGTGATTCTGAAAACCAGAAGCCTCCACACCAAGTCTGAATTTTATGCAGAGAGATAAATTCTAAGTTAAGATGCCCGGGGTCGTATGGGGTCTTGAGAAAACAGTTTTTGGATCTCAATAAATAGTGAGTCTCAATCTAACATGAACTGCAATTAAAATATAAATATTGTTGAATAAATTCAGATAGCATCAGGGACCTCCCTGGCGGTCCAGTGGTTAAGACTTCGCCACCCAATGCAGGGGGTGCGGGTTCGATCCCTGGTCAGGGAGCTAAGATCCCACATGCCGCACGGCCAAAAAACCAAAACAGAAAACAGAAGCAAATTCAATAAAGCCTTTAAAAATGGTCCACATCAAAAAAGTCTTTAAAAAAAAAAAAACTGAGAGAGCATCAGAAGAATCCTTCTGAGCCTAAAATTGTTATCTAGGGTTAAAATATAGGTGGTTCCCAAGAGACCGATGGTGAGGCAGGGAGAGCTGCCCCAGCCTGGTGGCCTGTGGCTATGGGAACTCTCTTATTGGGAATTCCCTCTAGTTCTTCTCTTTCTACTTGTGGTCTCAGAATTAGTAGTTGTGAGAGGGAAGGGAGGGGAAAAAACGGAAAGATAAACCACCAGACACATTTCTCTCTCTCTTTCTTAAGTTTCTCTTCCAACGACCCTCCAACTGCTATGGAAAAGTTCCACCTCTGAACTCTACCACCACCACCTAATATACTGGTGTCCCTGTTAGCAATTTGCCCCTGGAGGGCTGTGTTTTTAATATCTGCCTTCCCAAAGTTTGACACAGGAAGTGTTTAAGTTATACTCCTTGAATTGTGAAATCCCCACCCCCTATCACCTCCTAAATGTCTTTCTTCTCATATCTGGTTCTTTATTGCTGATCCCTTGACTATATCCTGTGATAAAATGGCTAGAAAACAAAAACAAAAAAATCTTAGTTTGATATTTTCACTATGCACCTATTTTTCCCCATTTCTACTAGTAATCAGAAAGAAACGGTATCAAAACAAAGCTACACTTTTGATAATTTTAGAAAGGAAAGAGAATGGGAAGAAGCTGTTCATCAATATGAAGTTCCACAGTGGACCAGACTCAGAACCAAAAAAGCTATATATTTGAAAAGGAAGCAGGTTGAGACCTTAGCAAAAAAGAAAGGTTACTTGGAAGATATATTAACAAAAAAGTCATCTCACCCAGGGGAAGCTTTTGACATAGCCCCTCATTCCATACCCTGTCTTTAGTCCCTATGATTCTGAGCCACTACCCTATTGAAAGCCAGCTCTGGGGCACAGGAGCAGCCCAAACATGGAGCTGAGGAAACCTCCCGCACCAGCTTGCAGATAGCGTCTGGGAGTTTGGGAAAGGCTACCTTCCCTGCATTAGGCCCAGATGAATTTCCAGAGCCCCAAACCGAAACTTGAAATGTATTTTTCCCATCGAAACAGTTTAACAAAAGCAGCTGGGGACCTATGACACTAATATTACTTAAGATGTATGATGGGGCAGTACTCAATTATGTTTCTGGGGAGCCTCCTGGGTTTAATTAATAATCAGTTTCCAGGGTACTCTTTGCACTGGACTATAACTCAAGCATCCTATGGGTTACTTAGGCTTCCCAGGGTTGGACTAATGACTTAACCACACTGCTTCTGTGGAAAAATGCTTTCTAAACAATTAAAACTTTGGAATATGTTTTTTTTAATACATTGGGGGACAGCCATGTAGTTTATACAGTGACTCCTTAAGATGATTAATTTAAAATGTTTTTCCTACATGGCCATACATTTAAAATAAATATATAATCTTTGAAAGTTGGTGGAAGCATTCTTTTTTTTTTTGGTACGTGGGCCTCTCACTGTTGTGGCCTCTCCCGTCACGGAGCACAGGCTCCGGACGCACAGGCTCAGCGGCCATGGCTCACGGGCCCAGCCGCTCTGCGGCATGTGGGATCTTCCCGGACCGGGGCACGAACCCACGTTCCCTGCATCAGCAGGCGGACTCTCAACCACTGCGCCACCAGGGAAGCCTGGTGGAAGCATTCTTGATGCTATTTTGTGTTCCCTCATTGATTCATTTGTTGACTTAAAATATAATGTTTTGAGTATTTACTGCTTTAGGCCCTATGCTATAAATCTGCCTGAAATATTAATTTTTATTCTTAAGCAGTACTGGTCAGGTATTTTCTTTGCTGAATCCTTGGGATGTGGATATGTAAATTAAGAAGCAATGTTTTACAGGAAAGTGGTTAAAAGTGCAGGCTGTGAAATTAGGTTACCAGGCTTGGAGTCCACATTTTACTGGGTGAATGACCTTGGGGGCATCACTTAACTTCTCTGTACTCCAGTGTGACCATCTGAGAAATGGCAGTGATACCAGTAACTCTTCAAAGAGTTTTTGTGAGGACTAAGTACTATGAAAAAATTAAAAGCACTGAAAATACTGACCAGCATAAAATAATTTTCAATAAATATTAACTCATTTTATTTTGCTTCATACAGAGGAAATAAAGTATATTTGCAGAAGCAGCAGAAATAGGCATCAGAGTAACTACAGATTCTTTTGTCGAAATCATTGAGATCTGTTTTTTATGACATACGTTCCTGTTATATTCCAGTTATAAATATATAACTGTTTATATAAGTATGCACTGGCAATAGGAAAATTTAAAAAATAAAGAAAGCAATTTTTTATTTCTGTATTAGTAAAAATCAATCCATTCGTGATATGCCATATTTTATTGACTAAATATATCATGATTTGAAAGGAAAAAAAAAAGGCAACTCTAGTTAACGAGGACAGGAAAAGTGAGGACAGGTTTGCCAAGATAAAAAGATACAAGTTTCTCTTCAGAAGTGATCTCCCCTCATACCCAGATGTTTTTCAGGGAGAGATACTTGATTCTGCAAGTTTTTTTGGGGGAAAACAACCTCGCTTACTCCCATCCCAGTAACTGCCCTCCTGAACGTCCATTTCCCCCTTCTACCTAAACTACCCAGAGGCATGGTTTCAATCAGGGTGACAGTTAAGTACACAGTTTCCAGCTATCCTTGCTGCCAATGAGAAACCAGGATGAATCACTGGGTGAAGCTTAGAGGACTTTTGCTAAAAGGAGCCTAATTGGGCTGGGCTGTGGCCTCTTTTGCCCATGCTTCTTCTTGCTTCCTGGAATGCGGATATGGTGGCTGGCACTGCAGTGGCCATCTTGCAATTTTTAAATAAACCTATAGTTGGAAGTCATGTGTTCCCGAGGACCTAAGGGTGAAGAAACCTAAGTTCTAGTGACTGTGGAGTCATCACATAGGCCTGGACAACCTACTGAGATATAAACCCTTAATTTGTTTATGCCTCATGCTGTGGAGCAAAGGTGTCTGTCTCTGTTACTCAATACTGAATGTAATTCCTTAAAGACAAAATGTCTAAATCATTTCTGTATGACTCCAGAGAGAAATATAAAAAGGAATCAGAACCAACAGTTCTGAAGCTGGGCAGTTAGAAAGCTGGAAAGAACTCAGGGATAACACAAGAAGAATAACACTGGTCAGACACGGCCAAGGCCCAAAGGTATCCAGGAGACAGCCTTTCAATCAAATTATAATGTATAAGGGATTATAACTATCAGTATTTTTAAAACACAAGTCCTTATAATAGAGAAAGTTTTATCTCTAACAACAAATCAAACTATCTCAAAGTGAAAATCTTTCAAAAATGTGCCAGAAGAGTATAAATAATGCTGTAGGTGATGTTCATTTGATGTTTTCTGTATAAGAAATACAGTATAGGGCTTCCCTGGTGGCGCAGTGGTTGAGAGTCCGTCTGCCGGTGCAGGGGACACGGATTCGTGCCCCGGTCCGGAAAGATCCCACATGCCGCGTAGCGGCTGGGCCCATGAGCCATGGCCTCTGAGCCTGTGTGTCCGGAGCCTGTGCTCCGCAATGGGAGAGGCCACAACAGTGGGAGGACCGCGTACAGGAAGAAAAAAAAGAAATACAGTATAAGATAAAAACTCTGTAGTTGTTTATCATAAATAAATATTAGAATAAGATGTCCTCACCAGAATTATTCTTGTTTAAGGTACAATTCACCAAGAAATCACTAGTCTAACAATCTGTTATACTTCAAGCAACTAAGTATTTCTAACAAGCCTTTCCAGTTGCTTTTACTGAAATTTCTGAGTATCAGGGCTAAATCACAGACCATCTACTTAGTTATCCATTTCCACTGACATAATTTTTGGCCTTGTTAACATAGAAATTGCTCCCTTATCTACAAGCACAAAATGTATGTCTGCTGAAGTTTAAAAAAAAAAAAAACACTTAAAATTTGCTCAATAGGATCTCTTTGTAAGAAAATAAGAAGCTTTGTCTAAGTCTGTGGGAAGGCAGAGACATTGCTCAGCATGAAAGGTAACAGATTAGCGATGTTGATAGCTGAAATCCTCTACTTATCCTTGGCAAGGAAAATGACAGGATAAGCTTCCCAAACTAGGTCCCTAGGTGTCTGTGCTGAGTCTGAGAAACATTCAATTTCTCACCTCTCGCGTGAACCAGGCACATGTCACACACTTCCTGAATACAAGATTTACACCACGCTGCATAGGCTCTTTTAAGTCAGTAATAGCCGTCAGCAACAGCCTTGTACATGGAATTGCTTTGAGGCCATTCGTGTGGAATCAGAATTCTGTGTACGTTTAGAAGTCTGAGTTACAATTAAAGTTTGAACTCGATTGTAAGTGCCATATTGCTTTAGGTTTAAGTTGTTTTTAGTTTGCCACAAAAATTGAAGCAAGGTTTAATGCGAAAAAGAAAAAATAGAAGCAGTGTACCATAATCTTATGAAGAAAAAAAAAACTAGTTCTAGAATTAGTGCCTTAGGTATCATGATTCAAAACACGGCTTGAAATTTGTCCAAAAGTTTAAAAATCTTTACTCCTTTAAAAAATATTATTCTTAAAAAAGGCTAACCATAGAATACAAATAGGTAAATGAATAAAGTTGTAAGTATTACCAAAGCAGCTGCGGCTACTGAGAATTTCATTAAAGAAAGGTTTGTGTCAGAGTTGATGACATTACACCTGGCTCATTCACAGGATGTTCTTTACAAAGTTGTGGCATTTCTGCTTAGAAAATACAATTTGAACTTTCATATGATACACAATGCTACCCAATTATGCTAATAGCTCATCTCCTAAATCATTAGGGGGAAATGAGGAAGTCCTGTGCCAACCTGTCACTGAAAGACACACTGAATATGTACCTACAGAGCTATATGTACATACAACACTCTGTCAGAGTTTTAATATCACATGGGAGATGCCCTTAGAAAAACAACAAACAACAATGAAATTCTAGGTAAAAGTTATTTCAATTAGGAGCCTACTAGATCAAAGTTTTAATTCAAAAGTAGATGTTTAGCCTGAAATTTGCAGACACCATTTTGTCAGGATTATCAGCTGAACTGGTTTTAAAGATATTATGGAAAGACTATGCTGGGACTTAGAGTAGCAGCAACACAGGCAACTGCTAAATTGAAGATAAACTGTGCTAACAATGGAAGATCTTCTAAAATGTAACTGTAAATACTTTGAGACCACTTTATGGTCTCAGTCCAGTTATGTCACCCATCCCCACGTAACCATCTGGAGATTTGGTTTATCTGTGTTACTAACTATGAGTTTTCTAGTTGCTCATTTACCTGGATGTTTACCTATTTGTGTGTCTTCTAACAGCTGATTTTATTACTTCATATATTCTGCTAAGTCTTCAGAGGCACTTTAAATGTGTTCGCTCATGCCCTTGATTCCACACCACTTTGCAGTGGAATCTGGTCTCTGATGTGTCTATGATAAATTTGATCAGCTGGGCTATCTATATACACAAACATGTATAACAGTGAAATGAACAATTATTTATCTTAGACAAAATTGCCCAATTTGATAAGAGAGCAAGGTACTAAACTTTTCAAAGGTAAAAGTTTGCTAGATTTTTGCAAAATGGATAGTAAACATAAAGGTTATATTTCTCCTCCCACAGCACCTGAAAAATAAATGGATATTTGAAAAAGAAGAATTCAATAAGCAAGTCTCTTTCTGCTGGTCACAAGATGAAAGCTTATTTTTTGATAATATAAATAACTTGGTATCACATTAAAATACGGCCTGTAGGCTTTCTTTATATCAACTACTTAATTTTAGTTAAGAGATTATTACTGAAGAAAATAGGTAACTTGCCATTAACGACTCTCTGAATCATCACTCCTGAAACATAATATTCTAATAGCATCTTATAGTGTTGACATTTTTCTTTTGATATTTTTCTCTTTTGGTATCCCTTTCATAAGCCATAAGAAAAAAAATCCTCTCCAGCATTAAATAAAACACCTTTTCTAATGTTCAGTATTTCTGAAGTAATAAAACACTCAAATCTATAATCTGTGAGCAATTTAATTCTCAGTATGAATATACTCTTAGACTGTTGGAAATTAAGACCACAAGTGCAAAAGCAAAATTAAGGGAGAAAAATTAAGTGCTTAAAATATTGTTTAATTTATAAATGATAACTCATTATTACATCTTTTGTTCTTACTGCTATCATTCTATTTCAGTATATGCATATGTACGTATACTCCTCATTATTATATATTCTCATTTTACTTAGCAACACATTTACTGTGATGCAGAATTCTAGGTTTTCACGTAGTAAATGCATCTAAGTTGATTATTTAAACTTTAAAATCACCAATATGCAACTAAAAGACTATCAGCTGATTTTCTTCCTATTCCCTTTAGTATGCCAATTGATTTATTTTACATAAATACTTTCTTGAACTGTTTGACTTCTGTCTTTAATGAAATGAATTCTCCGCCTCTATGTAGAAGTCTGCTATAAACCTAAGTCACCTGGGAGCCTGGCCAAAGTCTGAAACAGCACAGCTGAAGGGTACAGCCATTTCCCAGGGTCCTCTCAGAGAGTATTTGGTTTGCTTTCCTAACTTGCTAAAAATAGTAGATTACACAGTCTACCTCCATCTCAGGGCTCAAGAACTCACAAAAGGCTGGACTATGGATTGTAGCAATATATAGAACACATTTTATTAAAGAAGTCAGGATATTACAAGTTTTCTAAATTCCTTCCGTTTACTCTCTGAAACAATACAAATGATCTAGCGGTTACTGGCATGGAAACCTCATAATGCTCCCAAATTTCAGAACTTCAGGCATGAGTCATAGAATTACTTTAACTGTTTTAAAATATGTTTTTGATCTATTTTAGCCACAAAATTGAACACAGGAAGACTACTATCTAAAAGGTGGGATTCTAAATACTCTATAAAGAATCACATGTGTTAGTTACAAACATACACACATACATATATGAAACATGGCTTTTTGAAACATGAATACTTAATTACACATCCAATTTTTTTTAAATTAATTCTTAACATAATTCACTAACATTTAAGGAGCTGTTGTTCTGGGGATGAAGCTCCACCAGAAATAAATTTGTGTTTATTTTTTTCCCTGTTATTTAAATCAAAATATCTTACCACATTTTAGACACTATAAATTAAATTTCAGTTTCTCTCAGAAAGACAAAGAATATGGACAACGTTTGCACTGATTAGCTGCTACAACAAGCTGCTTTCAAAAGTAAATTCAGGGCCTCCCTGGTGGCGCAGTGGTTGAGAGTCCGCCTGCCGATGCAGGGGATACGGGTTCGTGCCCCGGTCTGGGAGGATCCCATATGCCGCGGAGCGGCTGGGCCCGTGAGCCATGGCCGCTGGGCCTGCGCGTCCGGAGCCTGTGCTCCGCAACGGGAGAGGCCACAACAGTGAGAGGCCCGCATACCGCAAAAAGAAAAAAAAAAAAAAAAAAAAAGTAAATTCAAAATCTTGAAATTATTTGTTATTAAAAAAAAAGTCCTTGATGTTGATGTGGCAGTTGAACCCTGTTAACCACACAGCACGTCATTAAGCAATGCTGCTGCTTTACTCAAAGGGGGACTGTTCCATGGCCACAAGTGAGCAGCAACTAAAAAAATATTTTCAGATGGAAAAATAGCAACTGAATTTTAATGTTTCACAATGTTTCCAAACGCTGTGAAAGCAGGTCTTCTGTGAAACCACTCAGTGTCACAGCCAAGTTTAAGGTCCTTCATTTTGCAGCTACCAGTGCACCATCAACTGTCTGTGGGATTAAAAATTGGATTTACTAGTAATTGGGTCAAAACAGGGTTACTTATGGACACAGCTGGTTACCGACAAGTGTAATTAGCCCTTTGCCCCTCATTTTATGGGTCCCAGTCTCTAATCACACCTAAATTCAGTTGGCAGGAATTTAGGAAGACACATTCACAAGGTACAACCACTGTGCCCTTCATCGATGCCTTTCAAAGGAAAGGGAAAAAAAAGGCCCAGTGGTAATTTATAACTTTTGCTTATTGATCTTTAGCACTATGACACTAAGAACAATCTAACACTGTAAGGTATCTTTGTTGTCGTTAATACCTTTTTTTATATTCTACTTTGAAGATAATATCCTTGAGTCTTTGGTGAAACTTTAGCAAAGTGAGCTGCACACATTGGACCAAGAAGCAATTTACTGAAGTAGTTAACTCACAAGTTAACTCCTAACATTGGGGTGAGTTATGAGTTAACTTACATGTTAACTATTTCAGTTAATTCACCCCTATGGTATTAAAGAAAGGTTACTGTAGCACTATTTTTTTCTTTTTGCAAAAGACAAAATGGATCTATGAAACCTTCACTTTTCTATATATGTTGAAATAACAGCGACTCCCCTCTCCAAGGTTCAAAGAGTGAATTAAACCAGCACATTAATATTCAAAGGCAGTTCATTAAACCAAGTATGTAGAGAGTACCAAGGAATCGTCACACTTCTAGTCGACCTTGCACATCAAAATTAAGACATGTATGCTATCTTTTAAAAGACCCACTTTCAAACATGATACCTGAAATACGAACCCAATGACATTTTTGAATGTCGAAATATACTAAAGTGAACTTGCTGGCATTATGGTGCCCACAAAAGCTAACTTTTAACACCCCTAGCTGAGACTGTTACAAATAAAAACATAATAATCAGGAGGTAACAGAAAATAAACTGCTAAGTTACTTCACGTTAGAATTTTAGAAACTTAAAAAATCCAATTAATAATACTACTCAAGCGTTTCTACTGAATTATAAAAGTCACATTCGACAAAGTTTATGCCTCTGATAGGGTACTGTGGTAGCAGCCCAGAACCTTACTTCTAGTTATGTTTTCCACAAAATGCATTGCTTCTGGCCTTAAAATAATATGCTCATACAACAAAAAGGAACTCCATAATGTCAAAACATTAATATAAAAAGTCTATCCAAGTTTAGCTGACAAAATCTGCTATACTTTTACAACGGTACAGCACGTTTTCAAACAAGCAAAAACAAATCATCCCCATTCAGCTAGTGCCATGGCCTTGTATATAATCTATGCACATGCTAACACACACATGTATCTACATTGACTATTCCTATAGATAGGCACTGACTTAGCTATTATTAAGTACAAAGTAGCCTGACACCTTCTGCTCTAGAAAAAAAAAAATCACAGCATTAAAGGACGGAGAAAGTTATTCATAACAAAGAAAGTTTGGCCAGACTTGGTTCTATTGCTTCTCAGTAAAGTCCCCCACCTCAACATCATCAAGAACACACCGTATAACTAAAACTATTAACACAGCAATCCATAATTCCAAACTCAGTGGACTGTATATCCATATCCCCTTTATTCAATTATTGCATATCCTTAAAATAATATAATATTTACTCACTTTCAATGAATCAAAGCAGGCGATTACTCGTCCATTTTCAACTTGGCAGCTTTTCGAAGGATGTGCAAATTTACATTCCGTGTCTGGCCGTGAGCAAGTCCCCCTTTGGAACTCTCTACATACTTCCAGTGTTAGCCATTTTGTGTCCCGAATTGGTGTGACACTAACAGCCATGTTTAGATTTTACAGGTAGTTAAAATTTTCAGTGAAACCAACAAACCCAACCCCCCCCCAAAAAAAACAGTAACAACCAAAAAAAGAAAAAACTGAACTGATAAAACTGTAAAATGATGATGAAAATGTCTCCTCCAAAATACTTTTCCCCCACTCCCTGCTTTAAAAGTACATGGAAAATTGTGTTGTCAATATCAAGGAAAAGATCTCCCACTAGAAATTCACAGCATGAAACTGTTAATTCAAAGAGGTTTTGGTTTTTAGAGAAATACTAGGATCGTAAGTAGATGAATGTTTAAAAGTAGGGCCTCGGATCAGCCTTGTGCTCTCAGTAACCCCTTCCCAGTGCCAATTTGGAGCCCAAAATGCAAGCATGAAAACGTGGCAGACCCTTTGACACCGAATTTCCAAGCTGCTTTCAGCAAAGTTGTCTGAAAGGGAATCTCCTCACAGCTGAATTTGCAATGGAGTTTGGTGATGCAATCGGTATTGATTAGTTTGGCATAGACAGATGCAGCAGTTTAGAGCAAAATCGAGAAAATGATTTTTTTTTTTCCTCCTTGATTTCCTGGCAGAAGATATCTTACTTTTTCAGCAAACTTTTCTTTTAAAACTAAAGCAGCCTAGGGCAATGCCAGATACTTAGAGCTTTTCTCTTGATTATAAGTAGAAATGGGGGTGTCTGGGCTAGAGGTGGAGGGTGGATGTGCTGTCGTCACAGTCTAGCTGGCAGCAAGCAAGGCAAAAGCAGAGACTGCTCTAGAAGCGGTTCCAAGCAGCAGAGACGTCAGGAAAGGCACTTCTTAGTACCAACCTGTAGAAAAAAGAGATAGGTTAAGATTTACTAAGTAGCTCTTCACTGATGTCCTACAGTATCACAACCTTGCCATGTGCTACCAGACTAAGTAGTATTCAAGTCAGCCTCTCTCTCTCCCTTTCTCACACACTCACACTCTTTCTCTCTCTCTCTCTCTCTCTCTCTCACACACACACACACACACACACACACACAATACTTACAGTGAGGCATACTGCAGCCAGCCATCGTAGATTTATTAAAAAAAGGGGCCGTTTCCCCTTGTGAAGCAATGCATGATAGAGAGATAACCAATCACAGATAGTGTTGCAGCAATATTCTGGGCAGAAAGCCAATAGTGTGGGTTGTCTTATGAAAGGTCGCGCCTGTCAGATGTTCATTACTATGCTATAAGCACAGAAAATGTCCATCAGATGTGACTTATTCCACTGCAAGAGGACGAGCATGTGGGTTTTGAATTTACCCAACATGCAGTTAGTGGACTAAACCATGTTAGTTTCAAAACAGCTTCTCAAACAAGTCCAAGCACTTGAAGATCATTATCAGGAAATAAAAAGCAAGGTTTAAAAACTGCAGCTGATTTCCAAGCTGCTCCCCCTCCGGCTCCGCGCAGGCACGGGCACTGAACAGCCTGCTCCTGCTGTCCTGACACGTGAATAAAAAAGGAAAGGGGTGTTTACAAATGGTACATTCTCCTGACCTATCCAATTCACTTCCTTCTACAGCCCAAGTCCTGCCCCTCCACTGAAAGCGGCACTCATACTGTAAAACTATTCCATTCAGCCGGCAGACACTTTGTCAATATATCACAGGCAGGCGAGATATGAACAAAAGCATCCTTTATTCTAACATTTTTTAAGCAGAAGTTGAGGTCATGTGGGGAAAATAAGGAGTGCAGTGTTGTCAGTGTGGCTGGCAAATCTGAAGTCAACCTCAAGGGAGAAAGTGATTCCATCGCAGAAACATTAAATATTAAGTGAAGAATTTGATTTGGGCAACATGATGCACTTCAGAGGTACGAATGAAGCTGGAGGGTGGGAGCTGGGGAATCCCCTATTGCCTAACGATCTATTAACTCAGACCGATCTACAGCTGGGCATTTTTGCTTTTAACAACTTACTTTCTCTTTCAATCTAGATGGAAACACTTTCAGAAAACGCTCAGTAGTTACCAAAAGCATACTCTTTTCCCCCATTTTGAAAGATACCAAAGAAAACAAGGCTTTAATAACTCTAAAAGTTTCACACTCTAAAGAGCAATGACACAGTATAATAAATAAGTGTTAGGTTACACTTCTTCAAGGGCCAAAAATGGCCAACTAGCGTATAATATAATTTGGAAATTAGAATACAGGATATGAATATGAATATATATACATACATATATAGAAACCATGGATCTCTAGCCGAAATTTTTAAAATTTATTTTAGAACTAATACTGTCATTCTTAACATTAATTTTTTAAAACTCCCAGAGACTAGGTTTAGAAAATATTGTAGTAAGACTACAACTTTTGGAAAGGTTTTAAAAAGAAAAAAACCTCATACTGATGCTCCAGAAATATTTTTGTTTTTAAAAAATTTTCCGGTCCTAATTCCTGGTTCTGTAAAAACAAAGCCAAGTGGGTCACAAACTCTTAAGATTCATCCATCTTCCTCAATGTTTACTCTGCATTCAAAATTTCTCAACTTCTTCATGCCTTGCGTATGTACCACATCTGTGGTCAACATCTCTTTTGTCTTTCTGGAATCTTCAAGAGCTTCACCTGCAACTCCCTTACCTCCTTTAGAAGCTGGCTAACATGTCACTTCTTCCAAGAAGCTTTCGAGATGTCACTTCCTCCGTCTCCACCCACCCATATATTAACACTGTCTCCTCCCAATTACCTCTGCTCCCCTATACGGTGTTTTATTTGCTTACATGACTGACCCACTAGCCTAATGTTCCCAAGGACAGAAACAATGTTACTCATCTCAGTAACCCTAAGTGCCTGGCTTAGGGATGGAAAACAGATGGAGCTCCATAAACTGTGGCAAATTAAATGATTGATTTCTACATGCGAACTGGAATTCACTTTACAGCACATAAATACACAAACACATGCAGGAACACACCCATATAAACAAATACAAACACACACCTGAAAACACACACACTCACTCCTCATTGTCTCTATAAATTTCTATATGCTAGGGTCACTCAGGCCTCCCACTGTCTAGGAATCCTCCCCCCTGGCCCTGGACAGCTCCCTCTCACACTCCAGCTCTTCTAAAACTTCATTACTCTCAAGTCCCTCCTCCAACATGTTGGTCTCACTACCAACAGTAGATGATCTCATATGTCACAAATATTTCATAGTAAAAATAGTGGCCCTCAGGCATGGACTCTCTCTCACCTTCCCACCACCCATCTTTAAACTATCTTTCTGTAATCTTTCTTATCAGTCTCCCAGGAGCTTTCCCTTCTCCTGCCCAAGGTTAAGCGGCCACCTTGACTGGCTCCTTCTTGAGACTTCTTTCCCTCTCAACTCCCTCTCTATAGGAACACCTGCCTTTCGTGCAATTCCTTCTCTTAGCCCTCGAAGTGCCGAAGAAGCTCTAAACTGGAAGAGGGGGGCACAGCAGGAGGAAGAGGACCTTGCCTAGTTACACATCACCTCTCCCTAATGCTTGTAATCCAACCTTCCCAAACGAATGTCTGAAGAGTCACCTCCACGTGCTGTTTTCCTGCTTCTCCTCCGTTCGTGTTTGAATCTGTATCAGTGTAACCTCCATAACTATTACGTTAGTGCTCAGCGACGGTCCTCAGTGCTCCCAACAGAGCCAAATCCGAAGACTACCTACGCATAGTCCCTTGTCAATTACTTGACCTCCAACAGCCCATACAACTCCCTCTTTCTTGTCCCCTTTTCCTCATCTTGAATGGACACATTTTATCTTTTTGGTTTCTCCCAGCACTGCACCTCTATCCTCCCTGGGAGAGAGGAGCTGTGAGGAACTGCCGAGGTTCTTGGCGTTATGTCACACCCTCACCCTCGTGAGCTCCTGGGACTTGTTACATGCTAACCCTTTGTTTGGTCTGACACATACTTCTTCACCCCTTCAACTTGGCAAATCCCTTCTCCTTGTTGAAACTGCTATTCAAATATCACCTTCTGTAGAAGGCTGGGCCAACTCTGATAAACATTATTCCCTTTCAGAATATTCTCAGTACTTTGTATCTCTTGGTACTTTTGCCCCCAAGCTTATAAACTCCATGACAATAGAGTGTATTACCTTTTTTTTTTTAACTCAGTCCCTGGAACATAACAGATGTTCTTAAAATGTTTACTAAAAGAATAGGGGGGCTTCCCTGGTGGCGCAGTGGTTGAGAGTCCGCCTGCCGATGCAGGGGTCGTGGGTTCGTGCCCCGGTCTGGGAGGATCCCACATTCCGCGGAGCGGCTGGGCCCGTGAGCCATGGCCGCTGAGCCTGCGCGTCCGGAGCCTGTGCTCCGCAACGGGAGAGGCCGCAACAGTGAGAGGCCCGCGTACCGCAAAAACAAAACAAAACAAAAAAAAGAATAGGTTTTATTCAACCTACTAGGAATAAACATGTTTGGGAGAATGTGTGTCCAGTTCCGAGGAAAATTTCATCATGATCTATGGGATCTAAACAATATGAGGAAAGACAATGGTACCATTAGAAATATCTTCACTGCTTGCTGGTTATGTCTAAATACAACTACCAAATTAATTTCTAGGGTTGATTATTTTTCCTTTCTACAGTGTTACAGGTTTAGTTCCACTCAAGTACAAAATATACTTCAATTACTAAAATGCTTGTAAATGGGTGTCCTGATTATTTATATTTTCTGTAGCAGAGAAATCCTATTTACATCAAAAAGTATCACTGAAAGAATTATAGATATGTATTTGTAAGCTGAAAATACTATTATAAAATGTACTAGACAAGGATGATAATCAAAATGTTTATAATTAGCCAGGCATGGACAAGTGAGCAATCAGATAGGGCACCGACTTTTATGAAACAGTCCAGCTGCACCTGATAATGTGTGTTCCAGCCTTTGATACAGGGCACTGGGACTAACAAACTCAAACTTTATCCTAAAAATTGGTTTGACTAAATTGCTGATATCAGAATACTGTCTTGTAACCTTTTTCTTTTTCTTTATTGAAACATAAGAATTTCAGAGGAGACTAGAAATCTTCATAACTGAGTGCTTTGATAAATTAAGATTTTATAGGATTCGGGTCAATACTTCAAATGGCAATGGATTTTTGTTCTACAGATAGAGACAATGTTTAAAAGTGTATGGGTATTGTTCAGATTGCAGGAATTCTTGCAAATATATTTACCCTAAAAATATGTGTTGTTTGTAAATAATTACTGAAAGAAATACTTCTACTGTAAAGATATTTACTAATAGGTAAATTGTCTCCGAGGTAACTTTTTGACGAATATTTCAACGTATTATAATAAACCTCCCTGAACAAAAACAAACAAAAGAAATGATTGGGAATACAACCGTTTTTCAGTGAGAATCAAACTTTAAAAACCTGCATAACAACAAGCCCTCTAAACTGTAGAGTTCCTCCTATCATGGGACATGTTCTACAGACAGGCATATTCTTCCCAAGAAACAAGACCAATTTCTCCTTGAGTGATATCAGAGTTCACATGTATTTTCTACTTTAAGATAAGAGGAGGTAAATAGAAAGGAAAAGAAGAAAATGTAAAGATAGAGGAAAAGAAACCAAAAACAGGATAAAGTTTAAAAAAAAAAACCTACGGGGAATTACAAATAATTACTCTTACAGCAATTGATATATATTAGCATTACAGTAACAGTGGATGGCTTCATATAAATATCTATTTAAGGGTTGCATAGATTCTGCAGTAAAGGATAAACAGACACTTACAAGGTATAAGACTAAAATTCTGTTTCGGAGAACTGGATGGCCTCTATAAGCAAGGTTAAATTTCTTAGTCATCTATGTTTACTAATCAAATATAGACAGATTGGTTCTATTACATGCCAGAGTAGTTAGCTGGGAACTTGGGGGGCTTTTTCATAACTTTTGATTTTGAAATAAGTTACATATTGAGGAAGTTAACTTAGTAATTATTTGAGGTTTTTTTTTACTTACTAAGACAAGTTTCAATCTAACTGGAAGAGATGGCCAACTTCGCTGTGTACGTTTGGAGCTGACAAGAAGAAGCTCCTCGTCCAAAACAGTTAACTTTTTTCCCTGGCTCACTGGTGTCGACAAGTCCATAATTAGCAATGCATTACTTTAGTAAACTAAGTTAGCTCACAGTACAATTTTGCTCATGGCTTGTCCCAAATATTAACAGAGATTTCAGTAAACAAACAACTAACTAAGCATTTCTGGAGGCTGTATAGTTTTTTCTCTACTCACTAAGGTACTAAATAGAGTAACAAAGTTATTTATCACGTGGGAAAAACTGTGGTCTGAATGGGTTAATGCAATCTTCAGCAGTATTCAACTCCATATAACAAAAAGCTGAGATCAGTGTTTCTCAGTGAGGGGTAAGCACACTACCGGTAGCACCCATGGCGATTTTAAGTGATGCAGAAACAACATAATTTTAGTAGATGCATCGGAATGCTAAAACAAGTTTGTCAAGCCTGTGGACATCATAACTTAGGATGAGGCTAAAGTATAATAAAAAGAATTTAAAGAATAAGACTAAGTAAATATATTGCTAAAAATCATGAAGGAGATATGCAAATGACTGAAGTTTTAGAAACACTGCTGAGAAAAAAAGATAACTTTCAACCACAAATCCCCTGGAATGGCACAGCGATGGGCAACGTGGCTTACTGGTCTGACGCTCTGCACTGTGTTTTGGGTGACAAGCTGCTAGCAAGGAAAGTAAGATTATGTCTACCAACTCAAATAAGTAATCGAAGGTCTATCAAAGCATTCCTTTAGAATTCTGATAGGTTTGATTACCTAATCATCAAGTGGTCTCTTATTGAAGGATACTGAAGGAGTGTTGGTTAGGTGATGCACTATTGCTAAAGATTTGAATTCCAAAAGCAACTAACTAAACTGTACTCAAATTAGAAAATGACTCTTGTCCCTCAAGTATTTACATTTCAGACAAAATGAAACATGAAGCCTCTACTCAGACAATGATTAAAAAGTGAATTTTGAATTGATTCCTATATCAGGCAAAATTTTAAAACTTAAAAAGACATAAGAAGGGGCTTCCCTGGTGGCACAGCGGTTGAGAATCTGCCTGCCGATGCAGGGGACACGGGTTCGTGCCCCGGTCCGGGAAGATCCCACGTGCCGCGGAGCGGCTGGGCCCGTGAGCCATGGCCGCTGAGCCTGCGCGTCCGGAGCCTGTGCTCCGCAACGGGAGAGGCCACGGCAGTGAGAGGCCCGTGTACCGCAAAAAAATAAAATAAAATAAAAAGACATAAGAAGATAAATATCAGAACGACTCACTGCATTTTGTAGACTGAGCCACTAGTTTTGTTCCTAACTGTGCCTTCTTCCAGTCCCTACAGCAAAGTTATCTTCCTAGAAGATTTTCCCGCCCACTGTCAAAAGTATCCAAACCTTCTGTTCCTCTCAACACCAGCCCAGACTTGCCAGCCCCTTATCCTGCTTTATTCTTCTTCACAACAGTTGTTAGTATTTGGCATAATACTATGTACCTATTTCACTATCTGCTTATGAGACACAGTTTAAAACACTGAGATGCCACCTTTATAACTGAATGAAACCACCAGCAAACGCCACTCTTTGGAAAAAGCACAAGGCAGTGAAGTTAACATAGAACCATATGTATACACCTCCTTCACTGTGAAGTTGATGGAAGTTTTTGTCTTTTTTTTTTAATCCACGGAATAATTTGAAACAGTTCCACGTGGCTTTGCAAATTTAAAACATGTAAATAATTATCTGTGAATTTCTGACAGAATCAGTCTTCAACTCTGGCAAAAGAAGGGAAAATTTGCATTTTTTTCTGATGATATTCAAACAGGCAGTCTTTTAACATTTCCCTCTATTCCACGAGAAAGTATAATAACACTACGAATGTTACTTTATCATTCTTCAAGATGAAATACTAATCCTATTTAGTGTTTTATTTATTCTATATATTACCCAAAGAAGTTGTTATCTTGTTAGGCTTAGGTAGTCATTTCTCATCTGTCCATGTCATTGAATATTTCAGAATAATAATCAGGAAGTCAGAACACAAGTCTACAATAAAATTAACAATGTTAATATGTGCTCAAAGAGCTAAAAGACAGAAAAACCAAATCTAACCATTCTGGCAGTTTTCAGGAAGAATGGTACATTAACCCATCTGGAATCTACCAATGTGAAATAAGCATGATAAAACTGTGAATGTTAAATGGAATGCAATACATTGTGATACTGTTATTCCCAGGGCAATAATGCCATGATTAGGGACTTTGATTTTAAAGTTTACTTAAATGAGTTATATTTTATTTGGCACAGTAACTAGGGGCCAAAATCTTAGCTTTAATTTTCAATCTTTATACCCTCTGAACAATATCACCTAGCTTCTTACTGAGGTTGGTGGTACCTCCACCTAAAACATGTTTAAATATTATCTTCATTGCTTGAGGAGTGGTAGCAAATTCATCCATGCTTCCCTAATAACATTATTGCACAACTCAAAAATAACTATAAAGTTGATTAACGAGAGACTTGAGGAAATATCCCCACGGCACCCTGTGCATCAGTGAAACCTGCTGCATGTGTACCTCTTTGCCCCACTGTTTCCTTCCAAGGCAGAATCATTCTCACAACAAACAATGGTCATTAAGAGCTTCTCCATAATTAACCTATGCCTGTTTTCCATTTGAGTAGGTTCAATCGAGCAAAATTATAAAATCAATATGTAAAGAAGTGACAAAAACAAAACAAAAAAATTCTGACCAAAATATAAAGCATATCTCTACTAGAACCAAATGATCATAGTTGTCACACTTTCCCGAATTTCTAAAATTTTATTGTAGCAATAGCCCTCATTGCCATCAACTACATGTGAGCACAAAAGCTTGATCTTAACAGATAAATCTTGAATTTCCAGATGTCTGATTTAAAACCTAACCTAGTAACCTCAACCTGGGAAATCTTACTGGCTTATTTCTATAGAAGACTGCCCAAAATCTGTTGCTTAATTATTAATCATTATGAGAAAAATATGTAAAATCTATGTTTATGGTTAAAGAGATCTAAAATAATTATTCTTCAGAATATAATGAATGATATCAAATATGAATATAGGATGGTATTACTTGAATGCATCCTAATTAAATGAATTAATGGACTTCTCACGACAAAACACAATACATACATAATTCCTCCTTTCCATTTAATCAGTAAAAGTCCCCATCACTTCACAAATGTATCTCTTATTGCAAACTTTACAAATACTCAAGCCACAAAGGTACCACACAGTTTAACGTTTCAATCCTAGGGATATTTCTATTGATTTATATATTTGACCTTAAAGATTACCTTTTTAACAAATACACTCAAACATACTTTTAATAATATACCAATGTCAACTGAATTTATTCCTAATAAAAATAAAATATTAGAATCTCAGTTTGACTTGAGCTTTTCTAAAAAAAAATCACAAATTCACATACACTCACATGCAAATGAGAATTATGTTTTCCCTAATGGTGAGTCAAGACTTAGTTGTTTTTCCCTAGTTTAAAAAAAGAGGAAGATAGGTTATAAAACAAAGACATGCATTAATAACTCATTTTCACTTCAATGTAGCTGAAGTATCTTTTGGGGAACGTTCCATGTAACAAATATACTAAACTAGGTCTCAGATGCTGAACAACAACAAATTACGCTAATATTATTGCAACTGCTATAGAATAAGCCAGAGCTTCAGAATGTATTTTGCAGAAGCCTAAAATTTCAAAAAGCAGCTCCACAGTGGCAACAGGGAGGCATATTTTGTTTGTGCCTACCTCAATATTTATTAATTATGAGGCTTAACTTATAAAAAAGAAAAACACACTGAGAGATTCTGCACGTCTTGAAAACATAAGATTAACTGGATAAAAAGGTAATTTGTCTCCCCAATAACTAAATTTACATTTATACATAAATCATTTACCACACTTTTGTGCCACGAAACATACTTAAGAACTGAAATATCATTATATGAGCATCAAAGAACAATGCAGATCTAGAATCTCTGACTCATTCATTCACAGGAACTTTTGCAGACATACATGGAAATGCACGTCTCGTGGAGCTCACATTCAGAAAGAGATGTAAAATAAAACAAAGAAAAAACCTATCATGTGGTGTGATTAGACGGTGAAAATAAAGTGTTCTCAGATTTGAAATGTAAAGCCTCAGGAGCAAATTAAAAGTTGCACGAAATACTGTTTATTTAAATTTTGAGTTTTTCTCCCTCTACACTTAGACTTTCACATCTCCAGAGACTACAATAACCTGAATTATTTCAAATCAAAGAATTAACAATTTGCACTCTTAACTATGGTTCTGCCTTGTTTTGTGATTGAGAAGTATGGGTATAAATGATAAGGCTATTACCTACATAGAGATAGATGCTACTAAATAATAATGGAAGAGGTAGTAAAATATAAGTTCAAATGACGAAAAGAAACCTCTAGCAAGCAATTTATATGAATCATGTACATTAACTCCATGTATTTTTTCTTTCTTTTTTCTTTTTTTTGGTTTTAGACGTTGCTAAATGAATGCATTTTCACTGTAATAAATTTAAACCATACAGAAGGGTTTTCTTGAGAATTCTCCATCCTTCCATTGCCAAATCAGACCCCCTCTAAACCCAAAGGTAACCACTATTATTAGTATGGTGTGTCTAGTCCTTTTTTCCATGCATTTCTCATACACATACACACATCTACAGATACAACACACATACACAGTTCACCATTTTTACCAAAGTGATGGAAACATACTAAGCATATTATTCTGAGGCTTGCTTTCTACAATATATGTTAATGACCTTTCTTTATCAATAGAAATAGATCAACATAAATACTTTTTAACAACTGTGTATTACTTTACTATATGTCCATTTCTTTACTAGTGGTCACCTAAATTAATGCCAGTTTTTCATTTCTTTAAGCAACGCTGCAATTATAAATACAAAACTATGCATTTGAGTGGTATTAATAACATAAACACTTAGAACATAAAGTATATGCATATATTAACTTCGAACTAGAACAGCAAACTTCTTCCAAGAAAACATTTATCAATACCTGCTTCTACCAACAATTAATAACGTGCTTTTCTATATTTATTAAATCTATGCTAGACCTAAAAAAGATACTATCCTTAAATCTAGATTGTAAATTTCTATTGTAGGAACAGGTTAAAGGTATATGCCTTTCTTCCCATAAATAGAACTTAAAGCCTTGCGTTTCTGTTTTGCAAAATATTTTCAACTGTTAGCACTTACATGGCAGTTAATCAATGGAAACCTTTGTAAAATCAGTTGTTCAACTCCTGTTATTTCAAAATAAACGATCTAGTTGCTAAAACAATTACAAAATTTATATTTTGTAATTATTTGCCAAACAACAGGGGGCTGGAAGTCTGAATAAATGTTTCAGTTGACAGAGTATCAAAATGGACAATATATAGGTTACTATTCTTTTCTTATTACTAAAAACAAAATGTGTAGTTAACAGAGTCTGCGGGGCATGTTATATTAGGAAAATCTCTGACAGCAAAATGTCATATGATGAAGGGAATGCTTTTTTTACACATCATTTCTACAAATGTCAGAAAATATCCTGCTTCCCCCCTCCTTTTTTAGACACTAATTGGCTAAAGGAAATGGTTTCTGACAAGTGCTATAAATAATGCAATGCGTTATCAAACTAGCTAAGGCACAATAGAACGCTGGTGAACTCATGTAGGCCCAAACACATTTCCCCGTGTGGTTATTTCTCCTGAGGCCAGGGCTCCTCTTGCCCTGGAATGGAGCATTCTCCTGAAGTGGCATGCACTTCCAGTCTAAAGAACCGAGATAGGTATACACTTCTGTATGATTTTGCCAATGGACATATCTCCCGTTAGAAAATAAAACACTCTCCTCTCACTTTGCCCTCCTCAAACTCTTTCTCGCTTATTAAATAACAGTTCACAGAATAAAGAAGAACCTCAAACTGGATTTTCCAAAGACTTAAGATGGCTGGTTGGCAAAGTGCGGGCATTTCTAATGCTTTTATTCTCTTTTTGACAATGTGCTTTTACCATGTTGTCAGAGTATAAATAAAGTCACACTTCTCAGGAGATAAGAACAAGATTCTATTCCTAGGATTTTGTACTTTCCAAAAGAGCATACATACTGAACACACTATGAACAAACTAACATGGCAACTTGAGGTTTGGTTCCTTTGCTAAACGGAAAAAAGAACATCCCTTTCTTAAGTATTTTAATTGCCCGTAAGGTTCTGTGCATTCTGGAAAAGCTGTAACCCATGAGGAAATCTGAAAAGTGGACTATACCCTCCTAATGAGACAGTGATTAAATCTCTATGTTTTTCCACCAGCATCATATGCACTTAAAAAGCAATGACCTGCTTTCCATGGCAAATCACAGTGCATATGATGTTGATGGAAGTATGTGCAGTTTACCGTGTGTCAATTACATTTTAACAAAGCCTTTAAAAAAAAGGCTAAGAACAGACATTTGTCTCAACAAATAAATGTAGCAAAGAACAGAAAAAAAAATACATATTCCTGGGACCTACCCTAGACCTATGGAGGATAAAGACCAGTAATCTACATTTTAAGCAAACTCCCCAGGCTATCCTTAATCTCAATAAATTTTGGCAATCATAATCAACTAAAGCTAAAATACTACTTCCACGAGAGATTGTTTACTGCATTTCTACCTAATAATTTCCCAAAAGATGGCTTATTTGAGATCTGGCATTGTTGCTTTTGTTGTTGTCATCCATTTACAATGCTTGGTGTCAGTTTATTTATCTCTTGTAAAAATAAAATACAGTGTGTGTGTGTGAAAAAAATAAAATAAAAAGTCAAAAAAATGGTTAAGATGAGATTTGGTGACATGATTTTTGATTATATTCTATTAACTACTTTAGAAAATAGACATACCTGCAAAATGTATGCGAAGTTCTGTTATATTCGTTTTTTAAAATATTATTTTAAATCAGGCACCATATATGCCCCTCCACATCATTCTTATTTATAATGAGAATAATTTATGTAGTAAAATTATTTTGCAAAAAGATGAAAAAACAATTAAGCACCTATTCAGTCACTACAGTAAGATACAATAAATTGTCAATAGTATAGATAAGATATGAAGGATTAATGTATGTATGGGAGGGCAGATATGCATGTATGTGTGTTTGTGTCTGCATGTGTATCCAAAGAATAAGGAAAAACTTTGCATAGGAATTAGTCAAATCATGTTCTTCATACATAACTAAAACCTAGCTTTTTATTTAAATTCAAGTAAAACCTTTGTATTAAATTTAGTAGGGGGGAAAAAAGACTTAAATAATGCTTTAATCTTCTTCCAGGAAGAACCACTTTAGTTTGGATAAAACTACAAACCATGTATCTTCATTAAAAACCCGTGAAGAGATTAACTTTTGGGGAAGTTGGCTTGTGCTACATTTCTTTTTGATTTATATATAAAACCTGCAAGGTGTTCATCTTGTTCTTTAATAAAAAGCTTCTACTGGAGGAGCCACTTAGAAAAATTTACTTTTCCCTCAGAACTCATACATTCTATGATTATGCAACAATAGCAAATAATATTTGATATATTGGTATACAATTTACTTTCATCTGAATTTTGCCATTTGCTCCTCAGGACTCTAAGAGATGGTTATGTTATCTTGCCCATTTGTGAACAAATAAATTAAGGCTTGCACAGGTAAGTGACTGGCTCACCAAAGTCTCCTAAGCTAATTAAATGGGAGAATCAAGACCCAAAATCAGGTCTTTTGATTCCAAATTTAAAATTTCATTCGCAACACATGCTAGTAATTTAACACCAAACTTTGTAGAAATGACCTTAAATACAATAGAAGTCAAAAAACAGAGAGATTGGGGGTAGAGTGGAGCATGGTGCAGCAGCCACGACTACACCCCTTGTGGTTTGCTCTGAGAGGTAAGTGAAAGAGAAAGCCCTGTGTATAGATCCTGAAGGAGATAAGATGGCCTCTTCACAGAGTTGAGAGATGGATGTTCTTGTCCTTGTATGTCCATGGGGTATGTACTGGACACTAATAACGTACACTTAGAAATGTGAGAATTATACACTACAGGTCTATTAGTTCCTTCTAGGATTGTTAATTAGTTTTAATCTAGTAATTCATACATTACAGGGTTCTAAATACTCAGTAACTGATTTAAAGATTAATTGTAGAGGAAGAGGTGTGTGAGCATGATTTTATTTTTATTTGTCTGCTTTCTGGGCAAGAAGAGCCTACATTTTCTTCAGAGCTTTCGAGGAGCTTAGATTTCTATCAGCAGAAACCTTCTACGTAAGGAAAAAGGAAGTCTGCTCTAAAAGCATACTACTGAATATATGTTAAGCAAGTATGCTTACAGTAAGAATGATCTATATCAGCCACTAAAACAGTGTTTGAAAAGCAGTGAAGGAGATGGAATAACTGTCTGAAACACTTCTAAGCCACGTAGAGGCAGATAGATCTTTTGACGGCTGTTAAAACCGTAGAAAAGTGTGCTAGAGAGAAAGCACAGAGGGTTTGAAATGGTACAACTGATATTTTTCTTTTACGTGTAACAAACCTGTTCTCTAATATATTAGTTACCTTATGGCACCAAAACCAAAAAAATGGTAAATGTTAAGTTGCTTTCTAATAAGAAAACCCAAGGTCAAAACAGTAAAAAAAAAAATTACAATCTCAGTTCCACTGCCTCAAAATTATCTCCTTTGACAAAAACTGCAAGTGCTACTCCTCTAATTGTGCTCTTTACTTTTTTAGTTCTCTTTCTTTCTTCTCTACTATCCTAGGGGAAGAAAAATGTTTTCTTTAAAGAAATCCAAATACATTCAACACACAACAATAAACCTATTAAATGAATAAATATATTCATTAAAGATAAACAATACATAGATAACACTACACATGCATTGATTATATCAGCAGTTTATTGATGGTATGTATGTAGCCTAGACATAGGGGGGATACATGGATCCAGCTCTGAAGAATTTACTGCTTAATCAGGGGACATAAAGTATACAAATAACTGCACATAAGAGAGAAGGTGGGAAGTACACAGCACAGATGACAATAAAGCTTGGTGACTAAAAGAGAGAGGTCAGGGGTGGTTTCTTGATTGATAAGACATCTAAAATGGGCCTGGAAGGATGGGTTTCATTCGGTTGGAGACAAAAAGGAATGGCACTCCAGACTGTAGGAATACAGAGAAGAAAGGCAAGGATAGGGGAAAGCACAAAACATGAACACTGGGGGAATTGGTCTGTGCGGATCACCCATGTGCAATGGGGCTGGCAGGAGATAATCTGGGGCTGGAACCAAACCAGTAAGGGCCTTGAAGGCCAGACTGAAGATTCCAGCCTTCACTTCTTAATTAATTGGAATTCATCCATTCTAAGGTTTCACTCAAGGACAGAGTCAGAATATTTAACTAAATACCCTAAGGGCTAAGAATAAGACTGTATATGGGATACAAAGAAATCTTAATAAATAAACTTGGGATTTTTCTACTTCCTAAAGCTTTTGCTTTGGTTTCCAGAAAGCTGAGACAGAAATCCAGTTCTCAATTTCATCTCAAGTACTTGTTCAATCTCTTTTCCTTCTAACTGATTTGTTATGTCTCTTTTTCACAGTCCTGTTTTATATGTGCACTTACTGTTGCAAGCCAACCAACATCCTTTTTTGATGGAGCATACATCACACATAAATAAAATGATATTAACATTTGTCCTGGTACCAGGTAAGGTTGTAGATGCAACACTTAAAGTTTCAGAAGAGAAGAGACATATTAGAATCCAACCATCAAGTAAAGATTGTTCCTCTATAAATATTTCAATGAAAGATGGCCACATTGAATTCGGATACCCAGTTAGCATAGTGGACAATTATTCTAAAATCTACAACTGTTGGGTTCAGCAACCTATCTTGTTGCCTAGCTGTCCAGTTTGACCTTCCCTGTGAATTCGTGTTTCTACTATGATGCCAAAATGACCTTTTGAAACTTACAAGGCTTCCAAGGCTGCATAAATTTTCAGCTGTATCAGCCCTGGCTTGTCACAGCATTCTGCATGATATGGAGTGGCAAAACTGGAGCATACTGTACTAGCCTAACCTTTTAAACTTTACAATATTGTACGGCCACTCAAAATTGAGTTTTCTCTTCCTGCATTGCCTTGTAATGCTACTTCTCTTGCTTATTTGTAAGGCAGTAATTCTAAGTATAAAATGGCACTTTTCTGACACGAAAATAGAATACTTTACTTATACACAGTAAACCTAACATTGATAGAGGCTTTAAAATAAATAGTTACTGACATCTACAAATAATACTTTTTTAATTACTGAAAAGAGTATTTAACTTCTGTGGCAATGGGAACTATAATAATAGGTCATTATTTCTGCAATGGCCAATCTGAAATTTGAGAGATGTCTAAATTTTATAATTGCACTTTTATAATTGCATCTCTTTATGTTAACCATTATGTATGCAATGCCTAGCACAGTGCCTAGAATATAAAAGAACCCAAATTAATATTTAAGTGAATGTTGCAGAATCTACATGTTTAATTACACTTCATTTATCATAGAACTGTTGCACTGAAACATAGGTGCTAATTTTCTTACCAAAAAATTAGTACATTAGCATAGAATATTTATCTTTAAAAAAATACGCCTGAGAATTCTTGGTACACAAAGGGAAAATATTTTTCAAATCCATTAATGTCAGGTCATTTACAACCAGAAAACTGTTACTGTGCGAATAGGATAAAGTTTAACAACAGTAGGGAAAAAAAGCAATAGAAATCAATTCATTAAGACACAGTTAAGATTCTTAATAATGATATCTATCAACTGTTTGATCTCAAGCCTAATAACTATTAGAGAGTAATAATAAATTTAGATTTATACATGTATGTCAGAATATCTTTTGTTTTGTCACTGACATACTATATTTTCCCAAGTCCTACTTGTAATCAGTGCAAAGAACCACAAAATGATATTAATATTTCAGAGGAAACTTATACACTAACCTTATTGGTGAATGCATCCCTTAGTTTCATATATTTATCTTGTTCCTTTTTCAGCTATAATTTATGGACTACTTCATAGTCCTTTATGGAATACACATGTACATATGGATATAACATACATATATGTGCACATCACACACACACAGACATGCTCTAATTACCCTGCTAGGACTTGGGGGAAAGTGAGAAAAGTTCATCAGAAATCTCCAAGTGTATGTCAATTCTCAATGACATGTTTGATTATTTTAATGTTGGCAACAGATTTCTATCTTTTTTTTTTTTTTTTTTCTTTGCGGTACGCGGGCCTCTCACCGCCGCAGCCTCTCCCGCTGCGGAGCACAGGCTCCGGCCGCACAGGCCCAGCGGCCATGGCCCACGGACCCAGCCGCTCCGCGGCACGCGGGATCCTCCGGGACCGGGGCACGAACCCATGCCCCCTAGCATCGGCAGGCGGACTCCCAACCACTGCGCCACCAGGGAAGCCCAGATATCTATCTTTTAATGATGAGAGAAATGAACTGAATTACCCTAATGCCTTCAATAATGCAGCTGAATAAATTATAAGAGCATTTGCAACACTCTTTTACGGCTCAAGACACTTCTTAAAATGTGCCACTTAAAGCCATCCAATGAAGCAATTGGCAGAATGCTATGTCATTCAGAAGTGACACCAGAAACTTCACAGGTGGTAATGATTTTGAGTCTAAAAGTAGATTTTGCTGATCTTGGCGAGCGCTGGGGCAGAGGGTATTAGGTGTGAGTAGAACTAATACCGAGCAAACCACACAGGCAGATTAGGCCATTTGATACTGCCCTCTTTTCCAAGCCGGGGAAACTTCGAAGTCCACTCCCTCATCTCTGCTGTTTTATGACCACAACGCTTCAAAACCCGCCTTTCACATCCTGCCTCCTTTATTAAGTCTTTCCAGAACTAACCTGGACTGAGCCTCAAGTCTACCTTGCTGGGTTTGTTGACTTAAGTCGTGCCATCCTGATGGAAACAAACAGGCAGACAAACAAACAGCAAAACTGGGCTGAGAGCTCAGCACTCACAGTACCTTGCTACATGACCCTTGAGCAAATCATCTGACCTTAACCTTGCTGAGCCTCCATTTTCTCACCTGTGAACCAGAGACAGGGCCAGCAATGCATAAATCTCACAGCGCTGTGTAAGAACTAAGTATGGTCACATAAGTAAAAGAATAAGTGCCTACCAAGTAAGGAGCTATTTTTATAATTATTATGATCGCTGATGGTCTGGTCTTTTGTAGTTCTTGTTTTGTTTTCATTATTTCACGATGAATGGATCTTTTCCTTTGGGCCATAAACTTCACAAAAGAGGACCTATATCTCTAATTTCTCTTGAAAATTTCAGCCAAAAATCTTATCACGAAGGTTTTTATGCAGTGGGCTTTAAATAAATGTTTATGATTGCAAATGAAGAATGGCAAGCCATAAAATAAAAATTCTGAGTTTTCCAACCTAGAATGCAGAATAAACCCTGGAAACGAGGAACAAACACTTCACAGCTGAATGGGGTCTTATAGAGTATGCACAGTTGCACTTTCACCATTTGAAAGTTTGGAAGCTAGCCTACAAAATACAGCTTTATTTCCTGCAAACAAAGAAAAGCTGGAGGAAAAAGAGCTTCGTGAGCACATCTAAAACCTTTTGTCACTAAAGTTAAATACAGCACACCTCTCTTTTATGGATTTTTCTTTTCTGTTAACACAAAAGTTGCAGCCTCTGAAACCTGACTGTCAATACTGAGTGTTTTCATCTCCTAATCAGGGAGTTAGTGTGAAGAAGCTTCAGGTGAATTATGTCCCCATCTTTCTACAGAAGTGCCAACATCTGAAACAAATTAATCTCTTCTGTCTGGTCTACAATCACCCTACATCTGGGTCATGCTTATTTATCAAATACTTTAACAGAAAGATAAATAGCTTAAGTACTGAATCATGTAATTTGAACAAATTATGATTTGATTTTTGTCTTTTCTCCAATATACAAAGTATACAAAGAGTTAAGGTGTCTACTGGTTGGTTTTAGGCAAATTCCACACTCTGCCCACAAGCAGCCTATTCTTGGCTCTTCCGTGCCCACTTTGTTTTGCCCGTACATTACTTGTGAATATTTCCATCACTACACTGGAAACTACCCTGAGGACAGGGCGTATCTTACTCACTTCTTTATCCTCTGATAGGTGGATAAAAGCATGAGAGGTGGCACATGGACAAGTACACTCAATAAATATTTCCTAATAAGAGAGCTTTCCTTTGAGGTCAAAAGCAATGGCATACAATTTCTTCCATCTTTCTTCTCTAAACAATATATAATTTTATTTGGTATATGTTCAAAATACCTCTATGAAGAGAGGAATTTTTTAGCAAGTGAGAAGCTCCAAGAGAACCAGTCTTCTACTAATACTTTATCTTTTTTAAGTCATTAGGCTATGCCACATAATGACAGAGAGTACAGACTGGTGTGTGAAAATGATGCAACATGAAAGCATAAAATGACCATATGAAGATGATAAATAAATTTAGCATGTGTTCTGGAGCCATGCCTATCGTTTCTTGGTGAAAATTTTATGGCATCATGTCATTGGTGTGAAAGTACATTATCTACACAAAGCTTCCTCTGATTGGATCCCAGATGGCCCAAATGCAATGTTATAATGGGTCACACTACTGCATGCCCTTACCATATCTGCTAAAGACAGGAGGCTTATAAACCTAAGAAGCGAAGAATACAAACAGGTGTAAAACTCTATGCCATTTGTAATCCAATGTCAAAGCCAAAGAATGAAATGTACTTGCCAGCCTTTTAACTTAAATTTATACCTTCTTGAGCCCTGTCAATTCTATGAGTGAAGTTTTAAAATGACTGTATCATAACTATACCACATTCGTTCTCAGCAGAATCATAAAAGGGAAAGAGAATGCTGGTTTTGAAGTGAGAAAAGACCTGGCCTCAATTCATTTTGGCTGCTCACCAGGCTGCGTGAATTTAGGCAAGTAGGTTAACCTCTCTGAGTTTCAGCTTCCTCATCTCTATCAGGAGGATGGTGGTTCCTGCCACACAAGCCTGTACCCTAATTGTGTAGCACTATGGTTCTTTTCTGGAAAGAATGTCTCACGTAGAGAAGGTGCTCAAATATGGCAGCTAGCCTCATTCTGTTCCTACTGTTCGTACCGTTTCCCTCTATTTTCTGAAAAGATTACCTAACCTTCAGCCTATGGCAGGCCCACCTCCTCCACAGAGCGTGCCCTAACCATTCAGTTCCACAAAGACTTCCTTCTTTGTTTGTTTGTTTTTTGCGGTACACGGGCCTCTCACCACCACGGCCCCTCCCGTTGCGGAGCACAGGCTCCGGACGCGCAGGCCCAGCGGCCATGGCTCATGGGCCCAGCCGCTCTGCGGCATGTGAGATCCTCCCGGACCGGGGCACGAACCCATGTCCCCTGCATCGGCAGGCGGACTCTCAACCACTGCACCACCAGGGAAGCCCCATGACTTCCTTCTTTGAATTTCCTCCTTCGGTACTCAACTGTATGGTGCCAATACTGATTGTACTGTTAACTTTTCATGTCTTTCTCCCCAACTCAATTACATGTCAAAGAAGAATAGAAACTGTGTAATTCTCCTTTGAAACCTCTTCTCCTGACCTACTACAATCCCTTACTTCTGACAGGTGTTCAAAATATGTTTGTTAATTGACTATTTAGCAGAGCACAAAGAATGAATTGATTTCCCTATATTGCCTATTGTTAACATAGGAAAATAACTTTCTAAGTGAAAAGACCTCAGCACATAATAAACTTTAATCCATTACTGAGAAACAGACACAATAATCGCTTCCTATATGAACTGCTCCCAAAACAATATTTACTTTTAAAATCCAGTCCTCAAACTATATTTCTCTGAGAGAGTCATTTCCCACGGACAATTTTCAGTGAATGTGGTCCCCCAGAAAGCATTACGCAGAATTCCATTTGAAGTACATTTTTTTCAATAGTCTCAATTATTGTTCTGGATACTTCAGATTAATTTTTGGAAAGGTCCTGCAATACCTCAGAGAGACTCTACACCTGGGTTAAAGATGTACTTGTATTCCCTGTTTTTCACTTCCGCGACGCTCATCAAACCTCTCAAAGCCTTCTGGATAAGGTATTTAAGACCAATTGCCTTATATGAAGGCCATTAAGTTGACAATGAAGCTTTCCCTGAAATTTTCAAATAATGAAAATTCAAATAATGGCTCAAAATAATTCGGAGTAAATTTGTCTAGTTAAGATTGGCCCAATGAATAGAGAAAGCAAAGAAGAATTTCTAATTTTAATACTATTTAATCTTAGTTACTTTAGGATGAAATTTTCTAAGCATTATCTATAATTCAATGAAAACATTCTTACCATATCTTTGTAGCACAAGGCCAAAACCAGATAAGGTAAAAAAAAAAAAGTCTAATAATAGAAAAACGCATGTTCTGAGTGTGGTTTTCACATAATACTAAAAGGCATATAAACAAAAGGCAAAATGAAACAGTTAACATTATTTTCTCTAGCTCTACATAAGCATGCTACATTTAAAGACATCAACAGTGCAATTTTAAAATTATTTTCTGTGGATACAGACCATCTAAATAAGGTGGTAAATATTTATAAATAGAATCTTTTTCTTGAAAACTGTCTTGATTTCATGAACTTCTCCATGTGTATTAAATACAGTCATTGTTCTGACATGCTCTGCTTAAACTCTCTTAAGCCATTTACTTGTAAAAAGCATGTAAGTGCCTTATGTAAAAAGGCCTACGAGTACTCCTGCAAAGCTTTCTATTCTATTTGAAATCTAACTATCCTCACAACTCCAGGTAACTGTTAACTCAATGTAACTGGTTATTTACTCCCATAGGTAAATCATTCTGTTTATAAGAGCGTCTGATTATTAAGGATCTTTATTTCCAGGAAAAAGAATATCACAGTTACACTGATACCTTCCCTAAAATAGCAAGGTCTGAGAAGTATAAATGTCAGCTACATTGAGCACATTGCAAACTTGTTTTATCATGTATCTATCTGCCACCTGGTTTATCACTGAGGATCATTTACACCAGTGTTCTGCATGAACTTTTAACAGGGGATCAGAACTGCCTAGCCGTCAATGAGACATTTCTTAGTAAACAACAACATACCCCTAAAGATGAAATTACGCTTACTTTAGAATGACCAATTTGGAATAAAGAATTTAACAGCCCTGTCTTTGAAAAGAGCTTGACACAGAAATGAACTGTTTTAAGAATTTAACAGGTATCTTCCACTTACCCAAGTTACAGTTCCTGATAAAATATAATTTTAAGTGTTTTTCTCTGATATTTTAAAATATAGTTCTTTATACTAAAAGAGCTCACAAGGGGCAATGTGATGAACAGAGATAACATTAACAAAGTTTTAAAAATTTTGGATGAAAAGTTTAAAAAATTCTTACCATATTTTTAAAATCATTTTTAATACCTCCCATCACCTTTAACATCCACATCTAACAGCTGCTACATCCTGTGGACCCAAAGCCTGTCACTTTTTCCCTAGCACACATGTCCCTTTCATTCTCCTGTCATTGTTCTTTTTTAGTCCCTCATCTCTATCCTACAATCTCCACTTCATCCTATGTATGTCCTATTCTTCCTCTAAAAAAATGTCACTAAAACACAACTCCTGTACAGCTACTTGCCAAAGCAAATGTTTCCTAATGTTCCCACTGTGAATCAAACTTACTACCTGGTCCTCAGGGCCCTCCAAAGTGGAGCCCCTATCTCCCTTTCCCACCCGATTCTTCGTTTCTTCTACCCTGTTAACTGCCCCTCCCCAGGCCTTTTCTCTCTCTCCTCTTACTTTCTAACCATTCTTCTAGCGTCTCCTCAAATGCTGTAGGAAGTTTTACTCTTCTGGATTATCCCAAATGTTTACAGTTTCAATCTCTTATCAGTACCGAACACAAGTGTTTTTTAAATTTTGTTTTTATTCTTTGACGTACAAGCATGGGTTCTAGAACTGGACTACCTTGGTTCCACTCCTTGTTGTGCCACTTCCTAGTTAAGAAACCATGGGCAAGTAACTTTGTGCCTCAGTTTCCCCATCTTTGAAACCGAGATATTAACAGTACCCATTTCATAAGGCTGTTCTGAGGAATGTGTGAATTAATTCATACACTTTACCCTGGCACAAAGAAAGTAGTTCAAGATGCTAGTAGTCATTGTTAAAGCTATTCTCCTCATCACCATTCTTTGTATATGACTGCAAGCAAGACAAAAAAATTGGTTAAAAATATGGACACGGGAATAAAGAAGAAAAAAGATCTCACAACTCTGCAAACTACAAAAAGTGTTTTCTAGTCATGCTAGTCATCTTTAAGATAAAAGTCATAAGGGATATTTTACAGCTGTCAGAAAGATTAAATGAGATATTTTGTAAAGAAATGTATAGCAAGTGGCACTTCTATTATTAACATGTTTATAATTTCACAGAGGTAAGAATTAAACAATGGACAGAGTAAATGGTTTTTCCCAGTCCACATACCTAGTCACATCTGGTTTGGTGAAATAAAATCTATACATTGTGAGACTTTCGTGCCCCACCTCCCAAAGTCTATTACTCCTTTCAAGATAGAGACAAAATGCAATAAATATATAAAGATACGATAATTTTTAAATGATAATAACATCAGTATCACCTCTTATATTTACAAAGTGTTCCACTTTTCAAAACATGTTACCCCCAAATGAGGTCTGTTTTTGTTGTTCTACCTGCACTGCAACAAAGATTGTACTTTCAAAACAAATTTAGATATACTGTTTATAGAAACTGATGTATCATTTCATAGCATGGCTTTTTGAAACTAAAATTTAGTAAACAGAAATATCAGTGAGGGAATCTTTGTGGAGAATACTGAGTTGCAAACTCAATGGCTCAGAGCTTTCTTTCCAACTTTCCCCACCCCGGCCCGGCTGGCCATTTGCCCTCCTATTACATCTGTGGCCTAACTTGATATCACCATCCCACCCCAGACTCTCTTTCTACTAGGATAAGAGCTAGCCATCCACATAGAGTGCTAAAAGGTCATTGTAAAGGTAATTCTTTTCTTGTAATCAGATAAGACAGAGACAAATAAAATGTTAACCTATCATTATTACTATCATCAACAATGCTGATAAACAGATTGTTGAATACTCGATTAGATTAAATTTTTTGGATGCAATAAGCTGTGTATGGTCTGTAAGTTTTAATACTAAGTCAAGTTCAAAAAGTATCTTTAGTGATGTTCTAAATATGAATATGAATTGCTTAATGCCTTATTTGGCATTCTTGTTATTTAACCTGCTTTTGACGTGTTTTGACTATTAAACTGTAAAGTCTTTCACTGTTTAGATTTCCTCACACTCCCACTGCATATACTATTGTTACCATACATTTTTCGAATTTTCTGAAAGAGTCTATTCAGTCATAATCATTGTAGACAAATGTCAGTATGCAGGGATTTGGAGTACAGTAAGTATATACAATGTTACCACATCTTTCACAACCATGTACTTAAAATATTCATGAATTATTTTTAAAAACCCACAAAATTGTATTCACAATTGTGACACTTCTACCAGTGCCTGAAATCATCAGCTATATCTTGTTTTTATTTCTTCACTTTTCTTCTATTCAACGTCACATTAAATTGTATACTCTGGCTGTCTCTGATTAAAATCTCCCTGCTAATATACAGTTCTCTCATTGCTGTTCATTATATATTATACATTTCCTTTCCCAAAATGAAATCACTGGGTTTTTGGTATATTTTAGTATTACTTCCACAGCTTAACTTTAGTATATAGATTTTTTAGCAAACAACCTTGTAATTATCAGCTTACTTTTAACCTAGCTTTCTCTTGAACAAATTTTCTACATCCACTATTCACCCCAGTTACCCACTTTGGTTTCTGATACATTTGTAACTATGTGGTGGCTTCATAAACTGATATTTTATGGTATTCAACAGTAATACTAATGACAAAGCTATCAATATTTTAGTATAGGACGTTTGGAAATCTATATATTTCTACCAGCAAAACGAACTAAATAAATGAACTAGAACATGTATGAAAATTATGTCTGGATGTTGAATGTATACATATGAAAAATATGGAAATATCACTAAACAGATATAATTAATGCTGCTTTAACAGAATAATATTTTTATAATGTTAAAAAATAAAGAATACCTTCTGTTTTCCACTATTAATGCATTAGAACTGTTTGTCCCCGTTATTACACGTATTGGTCAGAGCTACATTAAAACGTACCTTTCCTTATCTCAATTTCCATACCATGTTACCTAGCCTCTGCTTATGAAATATCACTTTCCACTTTACAGTTATTTTCAAAATTCTTACTTCCCCTACCAGACTGCCATCTCTTTGAGGAAAAGGTATATCTTAAGTTTGGTAGATCTCACTGAACCTAGCTTGCTATTTTTGCCAAAATACGTATTTTCCTATGAATCAACTTTACAAAATAAAATAATATCTCAAATCAGCATGCAATGCTTATTTCACATGATTAAATGTGTTCCCATGATCCTGGAATCTTGTTAGCTCTTTAAAACAAATTTATTCTTAATTAAGAGCTCCCCGACTATTTTAAAAGTGGAAATATAGCGAAAATCCAGTCTCAAGATAAATTTTTTTAAGAATCCTTTGGAGGAAGAAATAGTGTCATTTTGTGAATTCTGCTAAAGAGGGACTGGAATGGAGTTGATGTGTGCATGGACATTAGCCTTTGGATTACGTAGTATTTATCACAATTCTTTTTTCTTTAACGTATTTATTGGAGTATAATTGCTTTACAATGGTGTTATCACAATTCTTTTTAATAATATTATGTCATTTAATATCCAGGTGATTTGAATAAATTGGCATTGCCTTGGGAAAAGTTTTATCTTCATATATACATTCACACACAAATTGTACCCACACTTGATGGGACTATGTACCTTATTAGCTATGATTCACCTCTTTGCGTATATGAAAGATACACCTCTCGATTTCTTAAAACAATGTCCAGAGAGATGACAGCTTTTTCCTTTGGAGCACTTACACTACTTGAAGCATGATACTTATTTCAGAAATACCTTCACCTTTTTAAAATAATTGATCTCAGTGGAAAAGTAATTCTCCACTCTATCCAATATGCCTACATTTCATCTTGAGATTAATATATCCTGAACTCTTTTTGACAAAGGATCACCACAGAATCCTAGAGTAAGATCTCAAAAACAGTGGGAAAAGTAACAAATACAGAATGCCTAAAACTCTAACATAAATTCTTCAAAGGTTTTTCATTTTTATGGACATCCCAGGCAGAAGTGATAAGATGCCTCTCAGAAAACATGAATAATTATCTGAAAGAGATCTAATGAAATCATTAAAAGACTAACCACAATATGTAGAAAACTATAACCTCGTATTTGCTAAGTGTTTTTCCAAGGATATAGCTGTAATGCTTATATAAATGTATATTTTTATAATACGAAAACACTACTACATAAACCCCGAGTTCCCTACCTCAACTCTAAAAATACAAAGTACGTCTAGAGACTTTTAGTGCCCTATGTCAATAGCTGTTCTTGAATCCTCTGCTTTGCGATCAATAATTCTCCAACCATTAGTGAATCTGCTCCATGACTCATCAGAAATGATCTACCAAGTTAATGGGGATCAGTGTCCCCAGCAGGTTCCACGCACGCATTGACACTAATGGCAGTTATGCCTCCTGTAGGTGGGGGACAGATTCAAGATGGCACCAAGACGGGAGGCAACTCTTCTGAGATTCTCCATAATACCTGCTCCCTTCCCCCCCACCAAAGAAGAACCCACTGCATCCAACCTGTCTTATATCTTTGGCATCCTTCAAGGAAATAAAAGTAAGCATATGTTATATGGATAGAAAAGAACCACTTTTTTTTTTTTCAGTTTAACGCTCACTGTGCATGGCAAAATGTACTTCAGTTTTGAAAATGTCTGAAAGGAATGTTTCCAGGACCTAGGCCACTGTGCTTTGTTTACCAGTCAGATGCTTTCTCAAAATGTGTTCAAATTATAAAGACAATGTCTCCGTGTACAGCAATTCCTCAAAGCCCAGAACATTACTACAGAAACGTATTCTTACCTTTCCTAACATTCAAAACAATGCCCTCTTCCCTCCAGGTGAAAAATCTTTCATTCTTGTGAATTCATTAATCTTCGATTAACATACAGTCAGGAGTTTGTCTGGATTTATTTGGGGTTTTATTCTCTAAAGGTGGAAAGTCACAGCAAAGGGAAATATATATGAAGCATTTGAAGATAATTGCTATTTACTGAAAACTCTATTTTAAAATAAATTTTAGTGACTCGTTTGTGTTTGGTAACTTTAGGACAATGATAACTATAGTGTCTCTAAAATGTTCCTAAGTAGCAATCATACTCTATTCTGGCCTTTGAGAGGTGTTAAGACTCATCCCCTAATTATAAGCCTTTTCTCTGTTATTACTACCTCACCATTAAATCTCTAAACTAAATAGTAGTTTTGAGGATACAAAAATAGATGTTAGGTGGTGTGTTTTCTCAAATTTTGGTTACAATGGATAAGAAAGATGAGGTATTCCTATGTATAATAAACTTCTTTAGCTTGTAAAAATAAAAGTCCTTTTTATTGTGTTTTGACCAGCAAACTCCTTAGGCTTTCTACCAGAATAGTGCTTTCTTGCATTATTCTAGAACAGCCCTGTCCAATAGAAATACAATGCAAGCCACACTTGTTATTTTAAGTTTTCTAGTAGCAGTATTTTTTAAAAAGTGAAAAGAAACACGTGAAATTAATCTAACAATATATTCTACTGAAACCAATATATCCAAAATATTATCACTGCCACATATAATCAATATAAAAAATATTATCAGATGTCTTATATTCTTTCTTTCGTACAAAGTGTTCAAAATCCAGTATGTACTTTACACTTAGAGCAAACCTCAATCCAGAAAACCACATTTCGAGTGTTCAATAGTCACATGTGGCCAACGGCTACTGTACTGGACAGCACGTTCTAGATTCCAAAAATATGAAGCTTTTTGGCCTAAAAGGCCACACACTTTAAAGTCTCCCTATGTAACATCCTCTGTGATTGGTATTGCCATTAGGATTTTATATTGAACCAAATATTTAAGTGACTATATTTCAACTCCTTCGTCTGCTCCCCTGACCTTCATATCTACTGCCCACCCTGATGCCTCAGAGCGTAAGAAACCCCAATCACCTATTCTTTTCATCTTCTTCTAAGCAAGATCTGAGATATTCTCTAATCTCTGCATCTTCTATCACCGAGCAGAAAGCCAGAGGTGCAGCAAGGCTATTCTCTCTGTTTCCATAAATAGATATATCAAATACAGGCCTAATGTATGGCGACAATGATAAATGCAAGGGCAATTTTTTTGCTTACAGTAAAGACAGGAAATTTTATATAAAAAAGTAATACACGCTTCCTCAATCAGAAATACGATTTTACTCCCTCCCTCCCCCACCAGGAGAAACCTTGAGATATTCTGTTCTTGTTCTGGAACAGAACCCAGTGTTTCATTTCATAGGAATTCTGTGCCCAGAGGAAGAACAGAATGTTGGAATCAAAATTTAATGAATTCAACTTGGAGTCTAAGTTTGCCCCAAATGTGGAAATGTAAACACAAGCAATAATATCTCAAACCATAAAACACTTTGGATTCTCTGTTGGCATGGCTGCATAGAGTATCACACACGATGTGTGTCTGCACACAAATTTGTTCTTAGTTACATGAGGAAAAAAAATTAAACTAGGCACATGTGAGGTTTTCTGAGGCTCTTAGTAATAATACAACCTGATTATTACGTCTTCAGTGACACTGTAATTATAGACGAATGGATAAACAGGTTTTCTGGTGCTGACCCAACTTGTTCCTTAAAACACAAAAGGCAACTTTTGCAAGGAAACCCCCCATTAAAGAAATAAAACTAAAAGCTTTGTCTACCTTTTGAAAGAAGGCCTAACAACACACTAGTAATCCCCAAAAAAATTCACCCCCATGCAAATACACAACACTGATGAAAATCAGAAAGCTGGAGATTTCCTAAAACACAGTTCTGAGCTGTAGTTGTCGCCAACTTTAAGAAAGCAAAGATACAAGTGGCAACAATGTGCTTTCACAGGCTACAAAATAACTTTATTCAGAGTCTCCAGCTATAGCACCATATCTAAGACATTCTAAGGACTGAACTAAGTGTTCCTGGGATACATTTAACAGTCTTTGAACTTTCATTTTAACTTGTCTCAGTGATAACATTTTATCTCAACAGCAAGACAGGGAGAAACACCAACGCTCTCAGGAACCCACAGAGATAACATGGAGTGGATCACTTATGCTGGTATAGAATAGTTATGTACTAAATACCCTCTAGGTATAAACAGGCACCGTGTTCAAACCCAGGAGGGGGGAACATTGTGTCCACTGGTGTAGTATTTCAAAGCACATTGCAGACGGCCTGCAAATCCAAAGGCATTAATTATGACTTCTCTCTCACTGTATTAATTTGTTTGAGAAATTCCTCCGAGTAGAGCAGAGTTTACCATCCATTTGCTATCGGCCTGTGCCTGGGCTGGCGGGCACGCAAAGTAAAGGCAGTGGCAATAACCTTTCTGGCAGCTTCTTACTCAATCTTAATCCTAGGGAAGCGCACTCCACGGAAATACAGCACAGAATCCTAATAGCCGCATATTCTCCCGGCCCAGGAGAGATTTAAGAACACAATTACTCTTCCAGCTTCACCACTGTAGTTGTAAAGTGCTGTGAGAGGGGCAAGCATAAGCTCCACCATATACCTGCTCGTGTTACAGGCTCTGGAATCAAAGTATTCTCACATGACACATTACTACCAATAACAGATTCCGGCTCCGTTTAAAAAAAGAAAAGGGGGGGGGGGGAGGCCGCGCTACATATTTGTCCTGCTTTTGTCTAAAAAACCAGAACCCAAGTCCTAACTACTTTTCATTCTTTTCAACCTTTCATGAAAGCAATTCAGTCCACTAACTGCGGCTCCACCCTGAGAGCGCCTATACTTACTTTTCTTACAGTTTTTGAGTGACGCACTATAAAACGATGGGGGAAAAAAAAGAGCCCTCTCATGCAGGGCTTCTTCCGCCCTGTAAACTTGGCAAAAGGCAAACTGGACTGAAATACAGCACTCTCCATATAAGGAAGCCCAGCTAAACATGTCATGCGTAATTTATGGGTAGCAGGCAGAGAATTAACCTTTCCGTGCACATATTTGGCCCAGATGAAAACCGGGCTGGATGGCAGCCCCAGGGGCAGGGATGCGGGATCTCTTGGGAGAAACCGTGGCTCCCATCGGATGGACTCCCATCTCCCCCCGACAAAGGTCGTTAAGTTGTAAGTACACTTCCACGCACCTGTTTCTTTTATCCGCCACCACCACCACCCCCCTTCTTTCTTTCTCTTTCTTTCTCTTAGGCTGCCAAGTGGGAAGCTGGCAGTGCTGACAGTGTCCGCAGAGCCCAGGAAGGGCTCCTCGCAGCTGGGCTGCAGCTGCAGCCTCCCGCTTTCCCTCTAGCTCGAGATGGTGTGTGATAGGAAACCATCCAGCGTGCTGAGCCGGCCCAAGCCTCCTCTCACTTCCTCCTTCAGCCATGTACAGCCCCGAAAGAACACGAACAATGCAGAGCAGCAGACCAGCGCGAGCAAACTGTGAAAATGGAAACTTACCTCTCACATTTTTTTTTCAGAGGCAGCCCGACTGCCGAGCGAGTGCCCAAGGCATTGTGGGAGTCATGATTCCAAGAGGCCCGCGATTTAAAATTGAACTTGTCAGTTCCCGGTCACGGGAGCATTGTGAGCGCCACAACTCATTCAGCTTCAGTGAAAAGACTGTTGCATGTCGCTGTGCAGCCTCTTATCGCCGAGGTCTGGTTTCCGCTGCTGCTGCGCGGCCCCTCCCCCGCCGGCCCAGCCCCACCAGGAAGCCCTGGGCGGACTCGTCGAGCCCCGGAACCCACGCGGCGGCGAAAAAAACGCTCTTCAACTTTCCGCCGCCTCTCGGCTCTGCTCCCCCGCCACCTCGTCGCCCCTCAACCAAACAAAGTCCGCTGGGGGTGGTCGTTGCCACCCGCCGACCGGCGCGGAGAGCAAAAGGAAACCCAAGCTGGAGCTGGCGAGGTGCATCCCCGCCGCCTCCCGGTGGTATCTTCCATCTTAAACGTTCAGCATTATAACCTCCGAGCTATAGTGCAGAGAGGACGCACCGCTACTACTTTCTGCTCCTTCCGACTGGCTGAGCCGACAAATCGGTTCGTTGTTGAAAGAGGCCCGTGGATGGGACTTGGTAAGGCAGCCGGCAAGGTTAGACTGAAGGTGAGTCTCAAAATCAGGATAAAACAGTAGGAGCTGGTGGGGCTGCCGCGTTAAAATGCACCACACAATTTTTGAACCTGGATGGCCCACAGGCGGGAAAGACATCCGCACGACTGCCAGTGTGTATCTTTTTCAAGTAACAGGGTGTCCCCGGTTTTGGAATCCCTTAGTAAAACTTACTGTCACACAAGCACGAACACTCACATACCAGCTTCCCATCTACTTTGTAAATAATATGTGGAATGTAAAATCCCCTTCCTTCCCAGCTCTGCATTATATGATTTATAGAAAGAAGAGCCCCCCCTTTCAACATAAAATATTCATTTTCTAAAATACTGTAATAGTCCGAGGCAAATAAGTCATATCATTGCTGGAACAAAGGAAACCACAGCCCCAGATCATAATTCACTGGGTGTCGTAAGATGTAACTTGCCTTCACTTTGAATAGAAAGAATCCTGGACTATCGTTATGTGATCAAGTTTTAGAGATTGGGGGGCGCAGAACTTCCTTTGGATTTAGGGAATAACGTGTTCAATGACGATTCTAATTAAAAACATCTTTTTCCACGTTTTGGACACAGTTTAGGACCAAATGCTAGCTACTGTGCGATGTACTTCCTACAAGTTTGTTAGGTTGTGTTAGAGAGGGTGGGGACAGCTTCAGGAGGAGAAGGAAAAACATCATGAAAGGTGCTAAAACATAAAAATACTTCTAGAGGCATTAATAACAGACTTGCGTTCTCGACGCTTGGCTAGATCCACAAAACACTGAGTTAATATTGCGCACTGCTCCCTTCCAGAACAAATAAATTAATTAGATGGTGCCACTTCTCAGTGTTAATCATTGAAAAGTACCCAAGTGCACACACAGTGGAAGCAAATTTAAAAGGAAACTGACACTTTCTCAGAGAACAGGGATGGGCATTCTCTATCTGCCAGTTGGTAGCTACCCCAAGCTATGAGGACTTCTTTTCTTCTAATTCAGTATTCATTTCAACAACTACATCAAGTGCCTGCTATGCCAGAGATTCAAGAATGGATAACACAGAGTTCCTACCCTCAAGGATAATACCTCTACTAAGGAAGAGACTACTGAAGAGAAAAATAAACCAATTAATTCCGCCTGAAGGATAAATGCTAAAATGATGAAGGCAAGCCCAAGATGGGCCTGAGTAGAGTCAGGAAAGCTTCCTGGAGGAGTGACTTTAACAGGTGCCTTGAAAGGTGTGTAGAAATTAGCAAGATAAAGGGAATTGAGTCCAGGTCCACTGGAGAAAAGAGCCTGGCAAATACAGTGGACCTGCCAGTCTTTCTGTTAGAAGTGCAAGCCGGATACTTCTAGGAGAGTGGCAGCAAATGAGCTAAAAGTAGGTCTGTGTTAATCCAAGGAGTCTCAACTTTACTCTGAAAACTGTGATGATCTAGATGAGTTTACACAGCAAGGAGATAGGTGAAATTTGGACTTGCATTTCAGAAAGATCCTGTAGCAGCAGCTTGGAGGGTGAATGGGAGTGTAGGGTGGAGGCCGATGGAAGAAGGGTGAATGGGTGTGGACAGACTGGAAGAATGACTCATGCAGGGAATGAGGAAGGGAGGAGACTCCCAAGTCCCTGGCTTAGCCTCCTGGATTGTTGGCTACTTGCTTTTTAATTTCTCCAGTTTGCCTCCATTCTCCTTGACAATAGACCTTGACTTCTGAGCTGGGCCACCTATGCCTGTGCCAGCAGGTGGGTGCCCTCACTGGCTTCCATGTGCCTCTCCTCAGAATGTCCAGTGAACCGCTGAGGGCTAATCCTGGTTGTAGGAACTTATTTTCAGTTGTTCTCAGACCCTTGCAGACTTCCAGGTTAGAGCTTTGGTGTTCTTCTTTCATGTGGGTTAGAAAATTTGCTGTTGGGAGCAACATGGTGAAAAACAAGACTTTGAACCTGTGTGGTGCAAGAGTGGAAATTATTTTTCCACTTCAGCACTGGAGGAGGGGAGACATTCTGGGAACAAAAGAAAAAATTGAAGCCGAGACAAATTTTCTGCTCCACTGAACAGAATACAAAGAAACACAAGAAAGACCCTTGAATGTTAGAAACAGTAGAATAAACATCCTAGTAAATGACAAAGAAGAGAGGAAAAAATGTTATTTCACATAAGAAAACTCATACAAAACAATGGTCAACGTAGGACTCCAAAGTGAGTCAAAATAAATTATGATATAAAACTGCATTGCCACTGGTTTAGCTTAAGTTATTATCACTGATAATACTATAACATGAATAACGACATTGAACGTTTTGAAGCACTGCAGCAAACACCAGATCATATGTTAAAAATATTAAATCATGTTGCCAGCTTTCAACTACCAGTGGCATTCTAACCACATTTCAAATTGTGGAAATTATTAAAAAATCATTATAGTAATAAAAAGTAAATAGTTCCCATTTATAATACCAATCATATTCCCTCAGTGCTAGGATAGCATTATGGTTTCTCTTACTTCTATGAAGTGTAGTTATAGTCCATAGGCTTATGAGTAAGTATATCTATAAGTATAAAAAGAATGTCATTTGTGGGTGGAGAGGGAAATCATAGAAAACAATTTCAGATGAAATAAAACTACATTTTCAGATAAAGGAAAGAATATTCACTGCAGTTTCCTGAAATATTTCAGACCATTCAAGTCTTAATTATACCAATGAATCCCAATAGAAATACAGTTAAGGAATATAGTTTTCAGAGATAACATCAGCCACCAGGTTTACCAATAATACAGATAAAGGAAATGGCAGCATTTATCTTTTTCATTCAAATGAGAGTCTTTACGGCACTGTGTAAGCGTGTGTGTGTGTGTGTGTGTGTGTGAGTGAACTGTATCTTTCTTGTCCTACACACCACATGTATAGCTCAGTAAGCTCTCACTGCTGTCCAAATATTTGCCTTTTCTGCCCCTCCCCCAACAAATCATCTAAATGAAAATATCCCAAGGTATGCTTCTTAAAACTCGATATATGAAAAGGTCTTGAATCGCAGATCTAGGAATACTGTTTTTTATTATACCAGAGTAAAAAGAATCCATTGCAAGATAGTGTCAAAACTGGGACCCAAATTCAGGCCCCATGATTTTTGACCCATGTTTAAATATAGATGGTTAAGAGAAGAAGCTGCTGGAAGGCAGTGAAGAATTGGAAACACTTTCGTATGGTGAATCTATTTTAAGTAGATGCATTAAATGTATCTCCATTCAGTTTCACAGCAGGGAAGGGGGTGGAAGCATTCTTCTGTAGCCTGGATTCAAACTTGTTCAGATATCTGAACAAATATACTTGATAGAATTGTATGAATTTAGTTTATCTAAATTTAGTTTAGGACCTTTATATATTTCACATATCAAGTAAGTTTTTAAAATTATGCCTAGTATTTAAATATAAATAATATATATTCTATTGTGTGTATATATAGTATGTTATATAATAGAACATATTGCATATATAATATATACCACTTAATGTACAAAACACATAAATGTAAAAATACATAAAACCAATATATTTGTCTTAAAATGTTTATAAAGATTAAAACTGAGTTAAAATATTCATTTTATCATGCATTTTTCAATTAACCTATTTTACCTAAACGTTGAATCTAAATCTTCATTATAATCATTTTAGCATCTAGAAATAGGGAAATAGAAAGCAAATACGTTTCAGAATTAAAGGTTTAGAACCACAGAATTTTAGGAGAGAATGGAACATTAGAGCCCATCTGGCCCTGTTCCCTTGTTAGACCAGAGAATATTGTATAAGTAAATTGGAGCCATGACAGAGAAGAGCTAGCGTCAATGTCTTCTGATTCAGGCCATTTATTTTCATCATTTTTCTTAAAGACACGGGGGCAACAAGCATATAGGCCTAAGTGCTCCCCAAGTTTAATGTGAAGAAGAGCCACATTAGATTTCTAGGAATACAATACTTTCCTCCTCTATTTCTTCCTTGTTTTTTTTTTTTTCTCCTTTCCATTTTTCCATCCGTCCTTCCTTCTTTCCTTATAGGAAACACTTTCACACAATGCCTCTGCTTCACAAATGTTCATGGAGTATCCACTGTGTTAAGTCCTGTTCTAGGCAGTATGGTTACAAGAAATGAACAACACATCCCAATCACTTCCTTCAAGGAGTTTACAGTCTCTTAGAGGGAGACAGGCACTAAACAAGTAAAGAATAAATATGTAGAAAAAGATAAACATCTGAGGCAATTTCAGATGGGGGTAAGTACTATGAAGTAAAAGAAAGCAGGTGGAGGGGAAAAGGAGGGGAGGTTGTGTGTTAAACAGGATGGTTGGTCAAGGATTGAGATGGTCAGAAGTAAGCAGAGTCCTCAAAGAAGTGAGAACTGGGGAAAACTCATTCAAAGCAGTGGGAACTGCAGGTCTAGAACCTTAAATCCTGAGCTCATGCTAGGGCTGGAAATCCCAGGACTGATCAAAACTAATGGGATACCTAACCTCAAGGAGTTTACAGTCCAGTGAGAGAATCGATGAATCTTAATAAAATTAATCACACTCAAAATGCAAAGCTCCAATCATGATAATTTTGCTCAGCGGGAACCATTGACATGTTTGGTTATATTGGAGTTGGGGGGGCCAGTATAATTGGCACAGGATCCAGATTTGCTTTTCATGGAGATAACTAGATTATACTTGACTGCTGTGTGCAGGAGCCTGATAGTCTAATCGCAGAGCAGAACGCAGGCAATACACCGCCGCTGAGAATGAGAGCAAACCAGAAGAGTGGGCTCTGGCCAGGACAGCAAAGGCAGCAAATGGCTGGAGACCTGAGAGAAGAGAGTGATTTAGTTGCCTATAGCAGTGAGATACAGTAAACATTAGAATCTTCCATCTCAGAGCTGAAGAGAATCCATAAGATGACCAGCTCCAGGCCTTGAGAGAAGTGAAATGTGTGTGTGTGTATATGTGTGTGTGTGCGAAAGAGAGATTTATTTCTTCCCTCAGGTCAACACAGGATAGAAACTCAAAATTACTGAAGACAGAACATTTTCATAAAATTCAGCAGTGATTCCAGTTCCCAGAAATAGACACTGATAATATTACAGTTTACTTCTTTCCAGGTTTTCCTCAACACATTTTTTTACCCAATTGTTATTGTACTACATGTGCAATTTTGTGCTGGTTTTTCTCCCCACTTTACCTCATAATATAACTTTATAAAGCAAATAATATCTCCATGTTATTCATATTCATTATAATCCTCATTTGTCACATAAAGTAACAGAGACTGGAGAATTGACCCCTGACCAAAACCTCACAGTTAATAAGGGGTCAAGCTTCCTGCCCCACAGTGCAGCATTTCTGAGCCTACGTCCCAGATCCTGAAGTCATGTGTCTAATGTGTAATACATTTCTAGACACTCTATCTAGGATATACACACTGTCTTCTAATACAGACTGTCATTAAGGAAAAGAAAATGTACAGTCATGGTCTTTTAATAAGTAAAAATGTTACAAAAATAAGTATGAAACAGATACCAGAAGGTCAAAATGGACATATTACCTATATTATGTTACCTTACAATATATAATTACATGTAATATTGTGAAATACTTTCTACCATCTCATAAAATGGTGTGCTGTGGTTTAGCAGAGAGTCTCCTTGTAATCTTTTAAAAACAGTATCTATTAGATCTAACAGTATAAATGTTATAGTGTAACTATCTTATGGACTGTAATCCAAACATTTCTACATGTTAACTCTGTTCTATGTAGAATAAAAGCATCTGGAAAATGTGGCCATTGCCTTATTTCTTCCTAAATGCAAAAAAAAAAAAAATTGAAATTGCCAATAGCAAGGTTGATTTTTCTTTTCCTAAACGTCCACTGTATCTATTTACTCATTTATTTCTGAAGTTCCTTTCTTTTGGCTTCTATGATATTCTACACCCTTCTTTCTTCTCATTCCTTTGTGTGGGTTTTCTCTCTCTGGATGTTTTGTCGGCATCTCTTATTCCTGCTTCCCCTTCTGTTTCCAGAAATTACCTTCAGACCATGTCTCAAGCGATGTCCTAAAGCAGGGGTCCCCAACCCCTGGGCCATGGACCAGTACCTGTCCGTGGCCTGTTAGGAACCGGGCCACACAGCAGGAGGTGAGTGGCAGGCGAGCGAGCGAAGCTTCATCTGTATTTACAGCCGCTCCCCATCGCTCGCGTTACCGCCTGAGCTCCGCCTCCTGTCAGATCGGCGGCGGCATTAGATTCTCATAGGAGCACGAACCCTACTGTGAACTGCGCATGCGAGGGGTCTAGGTCGCGTGCTCCTTATGAGAATCTAATGCCTGATGATCTGAGGTGGAGCTGAGGCAGTGATGCTAGCGCTGGGGAGCGGCTGCAAATACATATTATCATTAGCAGGGAGGCTTGACTGCACAGAGACCATAATAAATCAGTTGCTTACAGACTCATATCAAAACCCTGTCAGTGAGTAGCAAGTAAAAAGAAGCTCAGGGGGCTTCCCTGGTGGTGCAGTGGTTGAAAGTCCGCCTGCCAATGCAGGGGACACGGGTTTGTGACCCGGTCCGGGAGGATCCCACATGCCGTGGAGCGGCTGGGCCCGTGAGCCATGGCCGCTGAGCCTGCGCGTCCGGAGCCTGTGCTCCGCAACAGGAGAGGCCACAGCAGTGAGAGGTCCGCGTACCGCAAAAAAAAAAAAAAAAAAAAAAAAAAAAAAGAAGCAGCTCAGGGCTCCCACTGATTCTGCATTATGGTGAGTTGTATAATTATTTCATTATATATTACAATGTAATTGTAATTGTATAATATCTATATTATTAAAATGTAATAATAATAGAAATAAAGGGCAGAATAAATGTAATGCTCTTGAATCATTCTGAAAAACCATCGCCCCTCCACCCCGCCCCGGCCTGTGGAAAAATTATCTTCCACAAAATCAGTCCCTGGTGCCAAAAAGGTTGGGGACTGCTGTCCTAAAGGGACTTCTGAATAAGAACAACTTTTGTCACCTGAATAAACGGTGGGAGCTTCATATACACATCTTTTTTCTCTTCTTCCCTCTTTGCCTTGTCCAGTAGTGTGGGAACTAAGCAGTACAGTCATAAATTAATTCTAATGTCTTAATGTAGGCATCAGGGTGCTCCCGGCTGCTCCTTGATTCATTTAACAAATATTTATTGAGCACTATGTATCAAGAGTTACAACTGCACTGGGGACACGGAAATTAAGATCTCTTCGAGGTGCTCACAGTCTAATCTAGTAGAGGGGGACAGACATAGGAAAAAAAACCCTGCACATTTGGAAAAGAGTGTAGCAAGTGAAATAATTCAATTAAACCCATGTGCCAAGCAGATGGCAAAGAGGATAGGGCTGGGCAAGGCCTTGCTCCTCATAGACTCCCAACCAGCTGGCAAATGGTATAATTACCTGGCACATGTTAAGTGCTTCACGGCAGAAAGAAAGACACCGAAAAGTCAGCAAGAGCCATCAGACAGACAAGCAACCTGACAGTAGGAACACTTTAACAAATCATTGCCCTAGCAACGTGAGGAGAAGTTTGTTTTTCTTATTTTTCATGCTGCCATTATGTAAAGCCTACTGAGTGTCAAGTCTAGTTCCCAGACGCTGTGGCTCCAGACAGGCAGGCTTCCTCACCCTGCCCTCAAAAACCTCCAGGCCGCCCTTGCAACTCTCTCTCTCCTTGTTTCCCCCAGACCTTCAATAGTAAATCCCCAACTAGGTGATAGGAGATTATCTGATTAAAGTCATTCACACTAAGGCGAGAATGAGGCTTAATCCTTCAAAAGTGTTTGCTCTGACAAAAGGATAGCTTGTTAACCCTAATGAACTGCTAATAGGCAGAAGTTAGAGGGCTCTATGGATCCCTCCTCCTCACTTTCCCAGACTCCCCCAACCCCACGCCCTTCGCTTTCTATTTCCCCTCCTGAAATAAAGGAAGAAGGGAAACTGGTGAATTCAGCAATATTATGGATTCCTATTACACACATTATCTCTTTGAACCCTCACAAGAGACGTGTGAGATGGCATGTATGAGGCCCTCCTAGAAATGAGGAGACTGAAACTAGGGCAGTGGTTCTTGACTTTGGCTACATTTTTAATCTATAGAGTGCAACCGTCTATCTCTGGGTTGCAATTAAATCAGAATTTCTGGGAGTGGCACCCAAGCACCAATTTTTTTTTAAAGAACTTTTTTTTTTAATATCCTCAAGGTTTTTATTTATTTATTTTTGGCTGTGTTGGGTCTTCGTTGCTGTGTGTGGGCTTTCTCTAGTTGCGGTGAACAGGGGCTAACTCTTCGTTGTGGTGAGCAGGCTTCTCATTGCAGTGGCTTCTCTTGTTGTGGAGCACAGGCTCTGGGTGCGTGGGCTTCAGTAGTTGTGGAACATGGGCTCAGTAGTTGTGGCTCGCGGGCTCTAGAGCACGGGCTCAGTAGTTGCGGCACATGGGCTTAGCTGCTCTGTGGCATGTGGGATCTTCCCGGACCAGAGTTCGAACCTGTGCCCCCTGCATTGGCAGGCGGATTCTTAACCACTGCACCACCAGGGAAGTCCCCATCAATATTTTTTTTAAGTTTCTCAGATGATCCCGCTATGCAGCCAAGGTTTCCTACTGCTGAGCTAGAGTTTATGAAATAAAATCCCTCAGAAACAGTGGCAATGTATGGACCTACTCTGTTCCCTCCCCTTGGCAAGTTTGTCTGGCACAATAGAAACAGTGTTCTCTGCAGGAAACTTTATCTCAAATTGAGTTTAGGTTTGCCCACATGCATGTAGAAATGCAGGAGGCGGCTAGTTGTGGGGAGGTTAGATGCTGCGGCGCCTTTGTCATGCACCTGGTTGGACATGATGCTCCTTAGGCCACCAAAATATGTCTCACTTTGTACCATGTAAGCATCAGTGACCTGTGGGCTTAAAAACAAGCTAGAGAAACAATCAAGCCCACACAGAGGATAATCCTACATGTTCTACAAGGCTTAGGTTGCTGTTTGCTTAAAAGTCTATAACCTGCCTCTTTCTGAGAAATTGTGATCATGAGCACAGTTGAGAATGGCATCAGGGCCTCTAAGTATCCTGGGCCACTTCCTTTTGGGTTTATTTATATCAGACTAAAGAAAAAAATATACATTCTAGAATATATACATATATGTATATATTCATACATATGTATGAACATGTGTGTATTCAATCTATACATATATGTATAGATTGAATACATATGTATAAATATGTATGTATTCAACATATACATATATGTATGATGTATATACATATATTGAATACATATATTGAATATGTATGTATTCAATATATACATATATGTATATATGCATACATATATATGAAAATGTTATATGAATATATATGTATATATGTATATATATGACTTTTTTAGAAATAAAAAGTCTTTGGCAAATTTTAGTATGTTTTATAAATTCACTCAACAAACTAACATAGTTAAATCATAAATACAAATAAATTAATAGGACATTTCTCATTTGAATCTCATTTGCGGGTAATGTTAGAAGTCTTAATTTACTGTCTTTGTGAATGTGCCGTCAGCCAGAATGTGGCTCTCCTGGCCACACCTGGCTGGACTCAAATGCCTTTATTTCTGTCACCGGCTTAGCAATGAGTAACTGCTGACAGGACCTGATCCCATCTAGCCTTCTCAGTAATTTATGTATTTCTAGACAATGTTGAACATTCTTCTCCCTTTCAAACTTTTCTGGCCGTAGGCCACCAGCTCACTGGTAACTGCTGCATTTTCACTCTAAGTCGTTTTGCTGTCAACTTTCCTATCTGGTCCACAAATAGTCACTGAGTACCTGGCGTAATTCTGGCCTTTCCTGGAATCTGAGGCTACAGGGTAACACTAGACCCCAAGCCTCTTGAAACATACATTTCCACAGGGGCAATAGATATGAAATAATAAGTAATTATAATCAATTAAGTAAACAATACAAATTTGCAAAGTGTAGTGAAAGGGAAGGAAAAAATGTGAACAGGTGAATCTAAACTCAAAAGACAGACAGTTATTATTTTTATGATCTCCCCTTTATTTCACTGAATTCAAACATCTGAAATTATAGCTCTGTGAGAGCCATCACAGTACTTAAACTACACATCTACACTGCTTGAATTCCTCCTCATCTGTAAGACAGAATTCTATTACTGGTTGTGTGAAACAGTGACTTTATTTCTGTTAAGATGAAGGGTGTCCACCACACAGGCCCCGAGGGCAAGGTTTAAAGAAATCTGTGACTGATCATTACTACCCTGCCCTTGCTGTGTTCTTTGGTGTTTACTTTCATTCATTTCCTGGGTTTAATCTTTTAAGGCTATGACATCTCAGACAAAGCCAGCTTCTCTCTCACACTTTTGGAGAGTATAGTATGTCAGCTTTTGAATTAATATATGAAAATCCACTTGTATTATCTTTGTTTTTGTCAAAGTTACAGGACGTTTTTATCCTTGTTGTAAATTTTTTTTTTTACTATTCCTGGATATAAAAGGTAGTATGTGGGGGCTTCCCTGGTGGCGCAGTGGTTGAGAGTCTGCCTGCCAATGCAGGGGACACGGGTTCGTGCCCCGGTCCGGGAGGATCCCACGTGCCGCGGAGCGGCTGGGCCCGTGAGCCATGGCCGCTGGGCCTGCGCGTCCGAAGCCTGTGCTCCGCAACGGGAGAGGCCACAGCAGTGAGAGGCCCGCGTACCGCAAAAGAAAAAAAAGGAAAAAAAAAAAAGGTAGTATGTGCTTATTTTGAATAATGTATCAAGTGCCTTTGATAGGAGTTTATTAATTCTGTTCATGTGCCACTGTAAAGATGTTTATGCATGATTATTCTAGATTAGCAATAGAGTGGTGGTGTACAACTCCTACCCACATGCTTACTCCCATGCACAATGTAACTTCCTTCCACAGCTTCAAGACGCCCACGTTCCTGCAAAAAAAAAGTACTTTCCTACCTGTCATTTAGTCTTTACAATCAAATAAAGAAAAAAGTAACGTATAAAAGAGGCTGGCCACTCTGAGCCTCTCTTTTCATAAAGTCTTTCTTCTGTAAAGATACTCTAAATTACAGACTTAGCCAGAACAGTTTTTCTCCTTGTGATGACTTTGAAGTCTGTTTATTCTTATAATATACTGGTAGGTCTTTCTTGGAAGAAGCTGTAAACACTTCGTCAGGTCCCTAAATACTGAAAACTCTACATGGTCCCTGGGAAGTTAACTCAGATTAGACTTAAGCTTGTAGAAAAGGGCATATTTGTCACCAAATATCCAATTTATGTGAGGCAGCCAAATTAATTATTAGGAAAATGGAGTACATGGATGATACTTGGCACACTTTTGGATATCTTCCTTACCATGATGGACGAAGACAACTGAAGTAAGTCCATTTCACTTATGACTAACTTACTGGGTGACTAAAGGGAACACACTGTCTACTTTGGGGTTATTGGCAACAGGTATACACATGCCAAATATGACACATGGGCCAGTTTCCACTGGCAAGAGTCACGGCTGCTGCCACCTTGCCCCCTGCCTGTGTTGTTTCATGCTCTTGAAACAAGGCACATCCATCTCCCCCAGCCTCGTGCAATGACCTGTGTTTGCACCACACTCTTTAGAAGAATCAGGTTAAAAAACGGGGGGTAATTTTTCAAAAGCTGCTGCTCTTCCCATGACCTTGGCTCCTGTGAGATAAAAGAATCTTTGGAGTCTACTAGACATGAGATTCTGGACAGTCTCTCCAAGTCTCAGTTTCCTGTGAACTTAAAATGTCTACCTCATAAAATTGTGCTGATGAAAGACTTCATGAGAATTAACCTAACATGGGTGAGACATTTGATAAGTTATAGCCATTGTTATTATTTTAATTACATAAAATTAATAGTGGATAGTAATTACAATTTTTTTTTTTTTTTTTTTTTGCGTTACGCAGGCCTCTCACTGTTGTGGCCTCTCCCATTGCAGAGCACAGGCTCCAGACGCGCAGGCCCAGCAGCCATGGCTCACGGGCCCAGCTGCTCCGCGGCATGTGGGATCTTCCCGGACCGGGGCACGAACCCGTATCCCCTGCATCGGCAGGCAGACTCTCAACCACTGCGCCACCAGGGAAGCCCTCTCTTACAGTTTTCTGAATAGACAGGTAGGATGTAATTTAAAAGGAAATCCCAGATGTTCCCTGGAATGATAAACAGGTGCTTGAGAAACATCTCTCTTAATTGGCCAGTGAACAGCTTTCTTTTGTCCAACTTTCCCCACCCACTTTACAAGGGAAATCATAAGAAGGACAAGCCAAGCCAAGCAAAAGGCATCTACCACTTTAGGGACTTCCCTCATGACGCAGTGGTTAAGAATCCACCTGCCAATGCAGGGGACAAGGGTTCGAACACTGGTCGGGGAAGATCCCACCTGCCACAGAACAACTAAGCCCGTGTGCCACAACTACTGAGCCTGTGCTCTAGAGCCCATGAGCCACAACTACTGAGCTCGCGTGCTGCAACTCCTGAAGCTCATGTGCCTAGATCCCGTGCTCCGCAACAAGCCACCGCAATGAGAAGCCTGTGAACTGCAAGGAAGAGTAGCCCCCTCTCGCCGCACCTAGAGAAAGCCCGCGCGCAGCAACGAAGACCCAACGCGGCCATAAATAAAAAAATAAATAGAGTTTAAATTTAAAAAAAAAGACAACTACCACTTTAAAGAACAGTTTATATGCACAGTTGCATGGAAACCACTTCCTTTGGAACCGTACGTGAAATTATGATTTTTTTTTAACCCAGTCAAAGCTGTTGCCACAGGATAAAAATTTCGTTGTCTACTTGCTTCTTTTAAGTAACACTAGTCAAGAGATCCTTTCAGACATAGCTTCCCCTTTTTCAGATTTTACTCCTACCTCCCTGAAAAAAATATATCTCTCAACTTCATTAGAACAAACATGCTCAGAACTCTACGAGGAGAAAATAATGATTATGTGTTGCTAAGTGCTATTTAGTAACAAAGGCTTGGGCCACAGGAATGATGACATCACCCGCAGAAAGAGGAACATTTACACTTTTGAAAGAGATTCTTTTCCAACATGATGGGTCACCGTCAGAAGAACAAAGCCAAATAAGGCAGGAGGAGAGTCTGCTTGGCCTGGAGAAAGCATTCTTAGCATCCAATTCTGGACAACTATCCGCCCCAAGTTAACTAAATAGAGTCACACCCCAAGCCTGCGTGTTCTTTCTGTGCTTCCGTCCTCAATCTTGTTCACGTCAGCAAATATGTACTACTCTTATTGCAGAAAACCTGCAACTCCATAGTTTCAGTAGGTTTGCTTCTTGGTTAAACTGCCCAACTATGGTAAGTGGCAGGTCAGAGAGTGGCTTCATGTTTCAGGACTGGTCTCTAATATTCACACACTGCAGATATTCATGCATTTATTCCCTCATGCACTTGGGAACCACACACCATCTCACACTTTGCATTAATCCGATAACATGGTGAGTCATCACACCCACATATTTACGTTATAGGATGGAATGCACTGCTTAAATAGCACAGAAGCCATCTGCATCCCTCCACACTTCCCAATACGAGTAGCATAATGGTTTTCTATTTAGGCATTGTCAGGAGTACTCAAAAGTTAGCTTCTGACTCCTACAGTATCATGTCTGCCTGCCTTGGGGAAATTATGATTGTGTTCCTCTCCACCCCACCCATTGCCATCCTTCTAGCACACACTCAGTTCAAGGTCAGAAGTAGATTTTTTTCTTTCTCATCTCTTAACCCAAACCAGACAGAGAAGCAGCCATACTAGTTGTAATTCATTTCTTAAGTATAGGGGGAGGCCAATCGTTCTTAAATATTGAGTTTGTTTACTCCATTAAAAAAAAAGAATATGTCCTTTTCAGTAAGCTAGGTTATATTCCCTTCCCAAATCATATTCCACCTCCCACCTCCCTCAAAAAGTTGTGTCCAACTAACTCTAGGATTTAAATGGTAGTAATTGGGTCATTTAGAGCTCTTGGGATAATAAAAATAAATCAGAGGAAATTTATAATTACCATGGAAAATGCAGAGTAAGTTACTACTACTTAGAAGAGGAACAGGTTGATATTGCAAGGGTCTCTATCATCACTGGCACTGTGATTTAGGAAGAATAAACAAAGGAACATCTGTTGTCTCCAGGCACTGGAAAACAGCCTTTTCTCTAGTCTTTTCTGCTTTACATCCATGCAGAAACAAAGGCGCCTAATGACCCCATTACCAAACATCAGTGAACCTATCTTCAATGACCACAGTTGGGGTCAGTTAGTCCACGGCAATCTTGCTGAAAAATCTTAAGTTGACAAATTTAAATGATATTTGAGACCTTTTCACTTTTATCAAACTCACACCTATTATGGAAATGAAAAGGCAAGAAAATGTAGTTAACCTCTGAAGGTAAACTTAGCTTATCTGAAATTTATCTAAATATAATAATTTATCTCCTAAGAAAGCTTTTGACCTATGTAGTAATTCCTGCTTCTCTTCAAACAACAGCTTTTCCTGGCCTGTGTTAAACACAGATAATGAATGGGTCATTCATGTACTCCTCTACCCTATCCACACACGTGCATGTCCTTGCAAATATTTGCTCACACTGTACAACTCCTTTCCTTGGCCTACAACGTCAGTTCCCTGGCCCTTTGTCCACCTCAGCTCTCCTTAGCTTCATCTTCCACTTCCCTCCGAGGACTGGACTCTTTCTGCTTCTCAGATATGCAGATAGGCCAAACTCATTCCTGCCTCTGCACTTGCCCTTGCCCGTTACGCTTCCGGGGCCACTCTTCCCAGAGTCCATGGTTCTCTCAGCCTTCTCGTCATTCAGGTCTTGGCTTAAATATTACGTGTTCAGAGAGGCCACCTCGGGAGGCCAGCTGTCTCTCTGTCCTTCTACTTTGCTTAATTTTCTTCGTGCTGCTACCCTCATCTGAAATTCCCTTTTAAAAAATGTACTTGTCTATTGGTTTACTCACTGTCTCTCCCCACTAGACTGAAGGGTAGAATGCTGAGTGTAGAATCTTGGTCCTGTCCATCACTGTTCCCCCAGCATCTAGAACACTGCTCAATGCATGATGCTTGATGTAGGAATACATGAATAAACACACTTCAAAATGAAAACAGAGTCTTCTCACAAGAATTAAAAATCTTCTCTTCACATAAGCCACTTCCTGAGAAGAACCACAAAGTCAGGGTCACCAAATACCTTGTGTGGGAGGACCGTAAAATAGAAAAAAAGTTACCCAATATTAAATTCATGTAATATTAACATTGTTTTAGTTCTTTGAAACTTTTCTGAAATTTTCCAAAAAATTTATTATCTCTTTTCTACCAATTAAATGTTGATGGTTCAACTTTAAAGCCGATTCCTTCAGGAAGCCTGTGCCATCACTATACCCAGAAGTATAGCTTTCAATTATTTTGATGTCTCAAAAGGTATATAATACACCTTATATATTTTTCATACTGGGTCTCAAAATCCACTTCTTTTAATATTTCATCTACCAGATTGTAAGATTTCTGAGGCAGGGATTATACCACATAGTCTATAAATTTCTAATAGTATCTAAGCCACAGCTCTGCCTACCTTGCTTCTCAGTAAATAAGTAGTAGAGGCAGTATAATACCATGATAAAGACTCAGCATGGGCTTCCCTGGTGGCGCAGTGGTTGAGAGTCTGCCTGCCAATGCAGGGGACACTGGTTTGTGCCCCGGTCCGGGAGGATCCCACATGCTGCAGAGCGGCTGGGCCCGTGAACCATGGCGGCTGAGCCTGCACGTCCGGAGCCTGTGCTCCGCAACGGGAGAGGCCACAGCAGTGAGAGGCCCGCGTACCGCAAAAAAAAAAAAAAAAAAGACTCAGCTTAGAGAAAGACACACCAAGATCAGTTTTGTGCATTATCAAGCTACCTCTCTCTGAAGCTCTCTCTCTTTTTTCTCTTAAATCTGTAAAATGAGAATAATAGTACTAATTTCACAGTGTTGGTGAGGGTATTAAATTACTCATGGGAAGCACCTGAAATACAATAATATTTTTAAATGGTACTAAAAAATAGTACTGAAAAGGGACATACAATGTTACTAAAAACTGGTGCTAAACGTATAATAAAGCTATTATCAGCATCATCACCACCACTGTTATTTGGGGCCTAATAATCTCAAGAACCAAGTTTTATGTTTATAACCTGAAACTTGACATCTTGCACAGGCAAAAAAAAAAAAACCAAAAAAACCCAAAACAGTTTTCCTAGAGTAGCTTTATAATCCACTTCAAGACCAAAAATAGAACCAGGAAATAATTACAAAACAATATGTGAACTGCATGCATAGCCATGAGGACAGCACAGACAGATGGTTCATCAAGAAAGTATTCTGGAAGGAGATTGCTCTTTCATTTGGCTTGGAGAAAGCAATGAACCCTAACTGGCCAAGAAGAACGGGTGCATGTTTTTCTTGGTGGTGAGGGCAAGGGCAGAAAGAGTGTAGAAGCCACGGGGCAGCAATGCATAGCAATTGTCCCTCTGGATTCTAAGAGGGTAGCGGCAGCCGCTGTGAACTCATCTCTTTTTAGCTCAGTGGAAAAAAGCCAACAGACACAAAAAAGAGAACTTCTTGGTCCATTTGTTGTCTCCAGGGACCACATTTTGTTTCAGTTCCTTTCACTCAGTGGTAACAGAAGTATCCCCACCTGACAACTGCATGGCAGTTTAGAGCACTATCATAACCTTGGCTTCTTCCAGACAACCTTGGGAGATAGCTGTTATTTTTATTATGCCTGTACATGAGGCTTAGAAACATCAAAGCCTTTGGCTTAATGATTTATTTGTGTACCTACTATACTCCATGCAGTGTTCTAGATACTGAGAATATATCATGAACAAAACAGACCAAATCCCTACCCTCATGGAACTTACATTCTAGTGGGAGGAACAGACAATAAATAATTGAATAAAGAAATAAAGATGAAAATTTTTTTTAGTATTAAGTGCTATCTAATAATAGAAAATTTAAATGGGGAAAAGGATAGAGGGCGACTGGGATAGGGACACTACAATAAAATCTTCGGTTGGTTATGGAAGACAACCCTTTGAAGGAACATTTGAGCAGAGGTCTGAATAAAGAATGATTGTGTCACAATATGTGTGGGAAGAGCATGCCATGAAAAGAGAAGGAAGAGCATGTGCAAAGTCCCTGAGTCAGAAATGAGGTTAAGATACCCTAGGAGCAAAATGAAGAGTGGAGTCAGAGCATAGTGAGTGAAGGGATGAGGAGTAGGATATGAAGGAGGAGATGTAGGTGGAGGACAAGACATATAAACTAACAGGAAAAACTTGAATTTTATCCCAATTAAAATAGGAAGCCATTGAAGAATTTTGAGCAGCGAGTTATATGATATGATTTATGTTTTAAAGAGTCATGCTGGCAAGGATGCATGAGTAGAAAAAGAGAAGTTTCTTAGGAGGCTAGAACAAGAACAGAGATGCCTTCAACAGAGATGACAGTGTCTCACATGGTGCTCAAGATGGCAGAAGGGGTAAGCCTGATCAGTGCTGGGATATATTTTGGAAAAATATATTAACAGACTTGCTGATAAGTAGGATGTAGGTGAGGCAAAGAAAGAAATTAATGATGCTTTTGACCTAGATAACTGAGTATAAGATGGTGCCATTTACTGACCAAAGAAGATTGGGGATGGAGCAGAGAAGGGTAGGCAATAAGGAGATTTTTTTTTTTTTTGGACCTGTTGACTTTGACATATCTCTTAATACCTGAGTGAAGAAGTTTAATAATCACTTTGAGGTATGAATCCAGAAGTTGGCAGAAAATTAAGGAGGTATGGTTTTTTTTTTAATTTAAAGGTATGGGACTAGATATCTGGAGAGGGAAAACAAGTAACTTATCTAAGATCCATAGTCAGTAAGTGACAGAATTGAAATTGAAAATGAATCTTTTGACATAGACCCACTTGCTCTTGCTGCCACAAATATTAGAATGTATTCATAGTTATAAGCACTGGAATAGAATATGGTGGAGTGCTGGGGGCAGGAACATTCTAGAATCACTTATATAGAAGGGTGAGAATTTTTTCCAATGTTTATGGACTACACAAATTCATGGTTACTTCTTATCTTACTTTCTTTTCTAATTATTTTTTGTAAATGTGGTGATATACACACAATTAACTTTAAAAAATCTCTGGAATGATAAACTCATAAGGTTGGCCAAGTACTACAGATAGCTACTTTCTCATCTGAAATGGTCACTTTTTGCAATACGCAAGAGAATAACTGACTTTAGCCTAAACGTAGACTGCACAGAATTGAAATATAAAGATAAAAGTTCAACCAGTGGGGCTTCCCTGGTGGCTCAGTGGTTGAGCGTCCGCCTGCCGATGCAGGGAACACAGGTTCGTGCCCCGGTCCAGGAAGATCCCACATGCCGCAGAGCGGCTGGGCCCGTGAGCCATGGCCGCTGAGCCTGCGCGTCCAGAGCCTGTGCTCCACAACGGGAGAGGCCACAACAGTGAGATGCCCGCGTACCGCAAAAAAAAAAACAACACAAAACTTCAACCAGCAACTCGAATAGGTATTTCTGAATTGTATTATAACATTTGAATTAGGTTGTATCAAGCTTGTTTAATAGAAATGTCCCCAGGCAAGTAGCAATTCATCTCCATGGCTTAAAAAAAAAAAAAAAGATTAAATCAATTCAAAAATAAAATAAAAGCAAAAAGAATGCAAAGGAAGAAAATTTAAAACTGGAAACAAACTGAAACAAATGAATCTAATTGTATTTTAAATGAATATTATGATAACCCTGACTGAAAAGGAAAAGGAGAGTGAGGGATGGAGGGAAAGAGGAAGGAAGGAAGGAAAATTTACTCATCCAGTAATTTACAAATACAATATTTGGTAGGGTATGGGTGTGGGGGAGAGAAGTGCACACAAACTCTGCCCTTTTTTTTTTTTTTTTTTTCAGTACGCGGGCCTCTCACTGTTGTGGCCTCTCCCATTGCGGAGCACAGGCTCCGGACGCACAGGCTCAGCAGCCATGGCTCACGGGCCTAGCCGCTCCGCGGCATGTGGGATCTTCCCGGACGGGGGCACGAACCCGTGTCCCCTGCATCGGCAGGCGGACTCTCAACCACTGCGCCACCAGGGAAGCCCTGCCCTCTTTTTCAGTAGGTTTGTTTACTGTAGTAGTGGTTTTGGTAAAGCAATTTAGAAATTACTTTAGAGATGTATCATAGGGTTGAGTGCACGAGTAAGCATGTTGACGTTAGGATCCAGGGCTCACATTGTGGAAGGAGGAGCACACAAATATGGAAGAGGGAAGGGCAAGAAAGAACCCTACAGGGATAGATTGGAATTGGAACTATCAGATGAACTCATGATGTCCAAAAGAGAGGTGTGTGTATACAAAAGGTTTTATGCATAAGCATTTGTGAATGCATGTTTTTGTGTTTATGTCTCTACATATGTATGTGCATTAACATATTTCTCCCGAAAGAGTCAAGAGGCAAAAATATTCAATGGCAGTGAATATGCTAAACATGCAGATCTGGGCCTCTAACACCATTCCCCACTAAAGGAGATGAGAAATGAATGATTCCAGGGGTGAGACAGGATGGGTATCAGACCAGCCTACAACATCTTCTTTTGCCAGAAAGTAAGAAAGTACTCACTAACATGATGGGGATGTGCCACAAAGGCATCAGAAGTCAGAAAGAGAGGGCTCCATTGGCTAAATAGGGACCATTTGAGCACCAACATAATTAAAGCAGTAATGAATTATAACCATTGAAAAGGCAGAAATTCATGAGTTCACACCAGTAACAGATAGATACATAAATTAATAATTAAATAAATGGGAGAGAAGAGAGTTCTTTTGCTTACGGTAGAATGTGCAAGACTGATGAAAATGTGCAGGGAGTGCTGGAGTTGGAAAATCATCATTTGGTAACCATTATAGTACAGATTGCATCAGATGAGAACACCAGTTAATGCGAAGCCCAACTGGAAATTTTTTCACTAGGAGCCTTCCTAATAAAATGGAGAAATTAAGCAATACCTTGACTAGGTGGCCAAAATTAACACTCCCAGTGTGGGACAGATGAGCATCATGTGCCTCTAGGTGTGATAGCATGAGAGGAACAACATCACCTATATGTGCAGTATTCTAGCAGAAAATGCATAACCACAATCTAACCATGAAAAAATGTCAAATACAAAATGAGGAACTCGGTGTTAAAAAGAATAGAAAAAAGAGTAGGTGGATAAACTTTATTCTTTAAAATTTTCAATTCCATAAAAGACAAAGAAATAGTGTGGAAATATTCCAGATTAAGGAAGGCTAAAGAGACATTACAACTAAATGTGATTCATGACTCTAGACTGAGTCCTTTACTGGAAGGGGAAATATTATAAAGGGTATTGTTAGATAAATAGCAAAATCATAATATGAACAAATATGAGATTAAAGTATTGTATCCATGTAAATTTATGAAGTAGGTAATTATATGTAACTGTTAAATAAGAGACTTCTATTTTTAGGAATTACACACTGAAGTAAAGGGTCAGGTTGTTTGTAATGTGCCCTCAAGTGGTTCAGAAAAAAAATGGAGGTAGAAAGATAGAAAGAAAGAATGAGAGCAAATTATAAAGCAAATGGGGTAAAATATTAAGATTAAGCAAACCTGGGTAAGAGTATATGGGAGTTCATTATACTGTTTTATTTTTACAACTTTTTTGAGCTTGAAATTATTTCTAAATAAAAAAATCTTTTAAGTAAATGAAGTATAACAAGCATTTCTAGTGAGCATTTTAAAAAGTCCATTGCCATCAGCTATCTGATTTTATTTTACTCAGAAAGCCGCCTAATTGCACAGAGAATGTTTTTGCCTTTCCTCTAATTCAGATCTGTTCACCAACACAGGAAAAGAATAAATGCATCTCCTTATATTTTTTTCTTATGAAAAGGAAAAATAAATTGAACTAAGTTATACTTCAAGAAAAATTCTACTAAGTTTATTTTCAGAATCAGAACTGGTGATGTTTTTGCAGATCATGTTACTATTTATATCAATAAGAAGAATTTTGAGAATGATTACATACATAAAAAACTAAAGGCTTATGATGAAATATCTGTAAAGTAGAATAACAAATTTTCTTTAAATTTGGATTTTAAAATCCAAATTTAGCATTTTCCTCAATAATACTGAAAAATTAAAACTTATTTCTTGTACACGCATGGAATAATGAAAACATAAAGCTTAAAGCAATTTGGAAAACATCATATCTAACTGCCTGATTTTAGTTCGTGTAAAATAATTAAAAATATCAATGATGTCAAGTAAGTGTTGGAAATATAACAATAATGCTCAAAAAACAAATAATTTGCATTTTAAATATTTTAAAAATTAGCAGTTTTTAAAAATTTTTATTGGAGTATAGTTGATTTACAATAAATTAGCAGTGTATTTATTTTCTTCAGTGCAGATGTGTAAATTAGACTGCACTTAACATACTGTTTTAAATGGGAATACTCAGAAATATAAAAGGACTTGCCCTTGTTCTTTATATTTACGGAAATTATTTCTTATATGGAAATGAGATTCATATTCTATCTCACAGACAACACATAGTTCCACAGTGCATATTTTTGGGAAAACAAGAACTTTCCGACTTATTTAGCACATATTTTTATTAATAAAATAAATATGAATAGGCTACATGTGGCACTTATTTGGAAGTCATATACATTATAAATAAATAGAAGATCAACAGATGTAGGTGGACACAAATTTGCTTTTAAAATGCTGAAAGACCCACGTTACCTAGATTTAGGGTATTTTTGTTTCTGAATTTAAAACATTGCGTCCTTCTTAGTCTGCGCTTAAGCCATAATCTTTCTTTCAGGCAACAAACTTTCTTGTCTTTGCTTTTGTTTTTGCAAATGGGGAAATAGCCAAAAGGAGGGAAAACAAAACAAACAAAGAAATGTTTCAGTGTTTCAAAGGTTCTTTTGCAAATCCAGTTATTTATGTCAAAAACAAATAACGTTGTTTCAAAGTAAAATTATTATTTGAAAGATGATGTATTCGGGTGGGATAGAGCCCTCTGTTAGCAGCATTCTCTTCCACAGGTGGGCAGTTTTGGGAAGTTCATACTGCGAAAGAGGAGACAGCCAGGGAACTGTGAGATTAGCTGGATCAACCCTGGATCTCGATAGTCTGACAGATCTCCAGCAAGATCAACCACAGGTCACATAGTCAACCGTGTCTTATTAAGACAGGTATAAAATTTCACAATGCCATACAGCGGTCATCCAGTTTTAACTTTTATTAGATTCAATGAAAATTTATGTCTTAGATAGTGGGTCACATGAATGTAATCCTAACGAAACATAGTAAAATATGTGTCTATAGTTCAAAAGTCAAAATTTGTGTTTTCCAGAAATGAATTATTTACAATATTATATCTAACATCACTTAAAAATTTTGGATGTGTGAGCAGGGTCTAAATGTTTGTTGTAATGACAGTATGTGAAATAAAAAGTCTATGCAATGCATCCAGCTGTTTTCCTAATAATGCCAAGAATATCCCTTTCAACAATCTATATGATTTATGCAAACACAGCCATATAGGCACTAATTTTTTTCTGTAGATAGAATTTTCTCAAAGGCAGAAAAAATTCTAAGCTTATTTTGCATAGTCTAGGACTAGACTGTTCATTCAGAGACTTCAGTAATTCTCAACAACATCAACACATCTGTCTTGCTAGCAAGATAGCATTTTCTCTACTTCTTTAGCCTTCATTTGTGGTTCTGAATTTGCAGTGGTGATCAATTTAGATCGTAATTTCCTTGGGTTATGTTTTCTCTTGGTTGTTATCAGTTATTCAGCGTAATGCCACACTATGTATAGCACACCCACAGCACTTAATAGTTCATGATGTCAAAATATCTCATACTTAAAATTCTGGACATTTAAATATACTTCCATCACTTTTTAAAAGAGAGGGGCATTAAAAATGGTATTGTTGCAAATAACATAACAAAGTTCTGATGGAAGTAGTGTTTAACTAGTGTATGATACATAAAGATGAAGATGCACAATTTTAATGGATTTCTCAATTCTAAAATGTTGATCTAGTTAAGGATGTCAAACTTTATACTTCCTGAATTTATAATACTAACAGTCTGTTTTTAACAGTCTGTTTTTCCTCTCCCTATAAGCAAAAGACAGCAACTCTTGTTACATCACATTGCATGAAAATAGTTTAAAAAAAAAAAAAGCTTTTTTCCAGGTAATGTAGTAGAACCAGTATGACAGTACTGTTTACCAAAACAGTAAAAATTAAATCCATTAATTGATGGAACAATGTAGACTGTCTTTATTGGAAGCCATGTGAGTATTCTAATTAAAAAAGCAAACCAAGTTAAGTAAGCATTCAAATTATTATTGGACTATATATATTATTTATATGTATGTGTATATAACTGCATTTTTCTTTTTAAAGATGTATTAAAATAAATTGTAATGTTTTGCCAAAGTACATAGAAACCAATTGTTTTTAAAAGGATTTAAAAATTGCTATATAATGAATACAATTGTATTAAATACAATTGCTATATAGTGAATACAATTGTGTTAATACAATTAATTAATGTTAATATGTGTAAACGTTACTCTAGATTGGGACAACAAGAAAAAAAATTCTGCTGGATTCAGATTACTTTAGAATTTCTTAATGAGATCAGTTTCAGCTTAGTTTGACCTCCAGTTATGAATGCAAATGGTCTTACCTTGTTTTAGTTCTTGTTCCATTGCCATGCATTAAACTGTAATTAATCTTATTAAGACAAACATGAATTTCTAAAATTAGATTTACTTATTTAGATTTTTAAATCATATCATCTACACTACAAACTGCTCCTAAAGTATTTATGTATCACTGCAATGTGATGATATGAAAAATAACACTGAAATGTCACATTTTAATTAATACAATATATTTTCACAGTGGGTAAACAAATGCAAGAATATCTTTTCCCTGTAAAACGTTCAACTAATAATATGCAAAATTAACAAGCCAATATATGTAGGAGAATTTACAAATGTTAGGAATTTGCTAGAGCTGGGGAAGAAAAAAGTTCTCAAAATTTATTATTAATATAAAAGTTATTTTAGCACTTTTAGCACTAAACTGTGTACAAAATTATGAAAAAAAGAGAATGCTTTACTTTGCAGTTAAAATAATTCAGCGATTGATAAGAACTTTTAAAATTTCCAGCTTTTTAAATGTTGTATGAAGTTGAAACGTAAATTTACTAAACTTTTTCATTTGAAATATTGACTACTTACTTGAGAGACGTATCGGTTTTATCTAACCTACTTTGTAATCTGGCCAGCAATTTAAACTCTTATTCTATAAGTAGCAATCCAAATAAAATGAAAAATAACAAGTAAAACTTTCTTCTTACCTCTATGTCTTATTTACAGTTGCTTGTTGAGCTGCTTAAATAGTTGAGTTAAGAGCTCTGTTCTCTGCTCCGCTCTCTTCTCTAGACACATTTTTTTTTCCCTCTGCAAAAGGATAGTCTACCAAAAGAGGAAGTTGTGAAACACCAGAGTCATTATGCTTTATAAATTCTATGGAGAACAGAAAATTATTCACAAAGCGTACACTTGAAATCATGGTAACAGGCTATAATTTATGTGTATACATACATAATTAATGTATACACATATTTATATGTGTAAGCAAATTTTAGAAAAGTTATTGAAATCTATACTTAAGTAATGCTCATTTACATGAGGAAACATTTCCTGTGTGGCTAAATGATAATCATAGAGGAACAGAAAATACTGCTCTGTATGGAAGAAAATTATCAAGCTGATACATGAGAAATAAACTTGTTTTTATAAGGCTAATTAATGTAAAGTCTTTAGAGTATGACCTAAATCCTAATCTGACTACAGATATTTTGTAAAAAGAAAAAGAAAAAAAAAACTTCAATAAACGGGCATTTTCCTGGAATCTGAGTAGTGGTTTTTTACCTACAAGTCTTAAACTTCCTTTCCCATGAATAGTTGCCTGTTACATATAGATAAAGCATTGCAAAACTGAAACTGTTGCTTATTCATGAGCTATGGTCTCTCTCAACTTCAGCCACAAGAATAAAAAACAGGTGCAGATCCTGCAATGTTGAACATTTAACTGGTTAAGTTTCTAACAAGATGGGGCATTAATTAAAAATATCTATAGGACAGTAGGGACAATGTTTGAAAAAGGACATAAAAACAGTTGAGCAACACAAATACTATTTCCAACTTCAAATAAAAAGAAATACTCAGGGGCTTCCCTGGTGGTGCAGTGGTTGAGAGTCCGCCTGCCTATGCAGGGGACACGGGTTCGTGCCCCGGTCCGGGAAGATCCCACATGCCGCAGAGCGGCTGGGCCTGTGAGCCATGGCCACTGAGCCTGCGCGTCCGGAGCCTGTGCTCCGCAACGGGAGAGGCCACAACAGTGAGAAGCCCGCGTACTGCCAAAAAAAAAAAAAAAAAAAAAGAAATACTCATGTATGTACTTCTCCCAGGTTACTGGATAATAGAAGCAAATGGGTAGCTGCAATTTGTATGTGGCGGTCTCTCCCAACCTCCCTTGGTCGTTGGGGAAGAGGAAGGGGGTGGATTGCAAGAATAATTAAGTAATTATGTAAACCTCCACAGATTGCAAGAATTACTTTCTGGACTTTAGAAACTACCACGCTCTCAGGGTATCACACTCTGCTTTTTAGTTAACCATATTTTCAAAGAGGCAATAAAAAGTAATTAGGGGATGATTAAAAAATGGAAACATTTTCCATTTCACCTAAAGTCATACTTAATGTGAATTTGCAGTAAAAGTAAATGAATAAACAATACTAAGAAAGCTGCCTCCACTCCCACACAAAAACCATAAAACCAAACCAACCAAACAAAAACCCCTCCATAGCGTCACCAATATAAAATCTGATTTGAATTCTCTAGTGAGATAATTGTAGAAAAACTTTTGAAGAAAAAGTTATTATTGATGTAATTAACATTGCTTAGATGCTATGTGTTTTTTGAGAAATGTTCAATATTACTGTATATGAGTATTATTATAAAACATTAAGCCCATCTGCTCCCCAGAGACCCAGGATCACTCCTGGAAGCATAGTGTTCAATATCTGTGGATGATTTTAATGTGCTAGCTCAGTATTTGTGTCCCTTTTACCAGGTGGTGGATGTGTATCTCTCTTTCTCTAATAATCCTTTCCAGGCTGGTGAATATGCTCAAGGTTCCTCCATCTTAAAAAATCTCCTCTGACTAAACTGCCCTATTACTTTCCTTTTTGAGAAAGTTGTCACCATTGACTTCCTTCAATTCCTTATACCCTCTGTATGTGTATATGTGTTTGTGTGTGTGTTAGAATATATATAAAATAAATTGACCATTATTGTCATTTTTTAAGCATATAGTCCAGAGGAATGAAGCATTTGCACACTGTTGTACAACCATCACCATCATCCATCTCCAGATCTTTTTCATCCTCCCAAATTGAAACTCTGCACTCATTGAAAAATAAATCCGAGTTTCTCCTTCTGCTGCCCATTCCCTGGCAACCACCATTCTACTTTCTGTCTCTATGAATTGACTAGTCTGGGTACCTCATAGAACACTTGTCCTTGTGGCTGTTTATTTCACTTAAGTTCATTCAAGTTATAGCATGTGTCAGAATTTTCTTCCATTATATGTATATACCATAGTTTGTTTCTATTCCATTATATGTATATACCATATTTTATTTATCCATTCATCCTTTAATGGATACTTGTGTTGCTCCACCTTTTGGCTGTTGTGAATAATGCTGCTATGAACATGAGCGTACAAATATCTGAGTCTCTGCTTTCAATTCTTTTGAGTATACACCCAGAAGTAAAATTGCTGGATCATGTGATTATTCTGTTTAAATTTTTGAGGACCTACCCTACTGTTAAATCCTCCTATCTTCCTCATGCTTCATCCCTCCGCATTCTGGTTTCTGTCTCTCCTATACACCAAGACTCTTGACAAAGTCACTGAATGACCTTGTTACCAAATCCAAACGACACGTCAAAGCCCTCGTACTTGACCTCTTGGCAACATTTGCCACTGTTGACCACTTCCTCCTCCTAGACGTGCTCTTTGTGCTTGAATTCTTGACTTCACCCTCTCCTTCTGATTATGGAGCAATTGCTTCTTTGACTTTCTGATAGGGTTCCTTAACTGTGTTCATCCACTGAAGGTTGCCATTTCTCAGGATTCTGTTCTGGGCCTGCCCTTCTTTCTTACCCACAATCTCCTCAATATATTTCCATGGTTTCAGTAGGCAAATACTTACTGCTCCCAAATCTGTCTCCAACCTAAATATCTCTCTAAAGAAGTTTTGACCAGTGCAAAATACAAGATCATTTTTACTTGTCATCTAGAGAAAAAGATTTTGCCTGGAAACCCTAAGACCAGCCTGAATTAATTTTCACCTCTACTATTGTTTAGCTTTGCACATGTCAGCCATTATTTCTGAGCCCTCTTTCCTCATCCATAGAATGGGGCCTTAAATGCCCTCCTTAGAGAATCACTGGAAGATGATTTTCTTAACATTCAAAAAATCATGAAATAAAGAATACTTAAATATTTTATTGTGTTTATAGTATAAAAATACAGATAAAGCAGAAGTCTACTCTATTTCCTTCTAACATGATTCTCCTCCCCTAAGGTAACCAATGATATCAGTTTGATGCATATATTTTCAGACCTCTTTCCTGTGCAGTTATATATGTATATATAATATACATATACATATATTATAGCACATATGGAACTAAATAATTTTGGGTTTTTTTTTTTTTTTTTTTTTTTTTTTTTGCAGTACGTGGGCCTCTCACTGTTGTGGCCTCTCCCATTGCGGAGCACAGGCTCCAGACGCGCAGGCTCAGCGGCCATGGCTCACGGGCCCAGCCGCTCCGCGGCATGTGGGATCTTCCCAGACCGGGGCACGAACCCGTGTCCCCTGCATCGGCAGGCGGGCTCTCAACTACTGCGCCACCAGGGAAGCCTATTTTGGGGTTCTTAAAATATACATAACATCATACTGTATGTTTTTCACTGTGGCTTTTTTTAACTTTAAAACATAGCTTGAAGGTATCTCCAAGTTATTCTTTTTTTTTTTTAATACATTTATTTATTTATTTGTTTATTTATTTTTGGCTGCGTTGTGTCTTTGTTGCTGTGGGCAGGCTTTCTCTAACTGCGGAGAGTGGGGGCTACTCTTCATTGCTGTGCGCGGGCTTCTCATTGCGGTGGCTTCTCTTGTTGTGGAGCACAGGCTCTAGGTGCGTGGGCTTCAGTAGTTGTGGCATGCGGGCTCTAGAGCGCAGGCTCAGTAGTTGTGGTGCACGAGCTTAGTTTCTCCGCAGCATGTGGGATCTTTCCAGACTAGGGCTCGAACCCGTGTCCCCTGCACTGGCAGGTGGATTCTTAACCACTGCGCCACCAGGGAAGCCCTCCAAGTTATTCTTTTGAACTGATTCATATATATCTAATTCCTCTGTTGACAGAATTTGTGTAACTTCTTCACAAAACTAGAGCCAGTCAGCAACATTATAAATGTCTCTTTAAAAATATGTGCAAGTCTTTCTTTAAGGTAGATACAGGAAAGCAGAATTGTTGCTCCAGAGTGTATATACATTTAAAATATTAATTGTCACTGCCAAATTGCCCAGTCAAGAAAAGATTTACCCTTTTGGCTTCCAACATCTCCTGGTTTTTGGCTCTTTTGTCAGTATTTAATAGACTGAAACTTTTAAAGATTTGCCAATCTAATGGACAAGAAAATGGTGTCTTAATGTTTTTAATTTATATTCTCTGATTATTGTGGAGACTGAACATATTGTAATGTTTGTATCTCACTTTTTATTTCCCGTTTGTAAATTGTATGTTCTTTCATTCTAGACATTTGTTTATTGGATAAATGTCAACATCTTATTGATTTGTAGGGTTAAATTTATCTTGTTTCACTGCATTGTCATCATTCTTTTTCAATGCTCCAGTGATTGGCTACTCTAACTTTTTGAGATGACTCCAATATTCTTTGATAATACACTTGCTTTTTGGAACAGCAAGATGACCGAGGCTTATTTTGTATATTTCCTACCATAGGCGTGAACTTAGTCATTTCTCTAAAGGACCCTGGTTCCTTTTTAGTAGGACAGGGTTTTTTGAGACTACAGTTTAGACCTTAATCGTGTTCATTGCTACCGAGTTATCACAAGCATTAGAGTTAGTGAATAAAATGTTTGCTCTTTCTACATGCCAAGTAGCACTTAACTGCAAGATATATTTAAATATGTGTTAGAAGTTTATGTGTTAATATTACATATTTTGCATTAAGAATAATATAGGAATAATATATCTGATATAAGAAAATACCTTTTTTAAATAAAAATTGGGCGTTATTTTCTTATGAAAGGATATTTTGATAAAGAAAGGCAATAGCATAGTAATTGTCATAGTTTGCATTCAGAATGTTCAAAATACCCTTTCAAAGAAATTTCAAAAATCATCTAGATTGGAAAAATATTACACAGCTTTCATATTTTCCATTATTTTCATCCACATTTATCATTATGATTCTCAATCTCTGTTCCCTTCATTTTTTCCTATTATGCATTTACCACTTAAAAGTAAGCAAGCATCTGTGCATATGTCCCTGAAAACAGATTTCAATTAAAATAAAATATATTCATGCTTTTAGCCACTATTTTTTCTGAAGATATATTTTCATGGTCACTTGAAAACCACAGAAGTAGCAATATTTCATTTTCTCTCTGCATATCTTAATGGTGAGAGAAGTACTTCTGATTCACTGATATTATTTTTAACTTCCTATAGAAATGCCCTTAATATTTAAGCATTCATGTAATTTTTCTGTTTTGTTTTCGTGCAGCTAGAGAATCGAAGAGGAAAGCAATGTCTGATCATTCTCAAGTACCTTTAATGCTCAGTTCCTTATCTGAAAAAGGGGATGAGAATATCAACTTCACTGGGGTGCTGGAAGAATTAATTGGATATCCAGGTAAAGGGCAAAGCTGAGTAAGTTTCCTGATAAGTATGATGCTGATAATTTCCAAATCTAATTTGAGAACACACAGTTGGACAAAAATTTTTCTTCTAATTTGTGAAAGTATTTATTTATTTGAAAACATTGCAAAAGGTTTACAAAGTAAATCACATCTAGTTCCACATTTATATTACACTTATTGTATTCATTAAGAAAAATGAATGAAGAGAGCCAGGAATATAGGAGATTTCTGGAGAGTCATTCATTCATTCTTCTGTTTAAGATTTATTATCTGCTATATGTAAGGATTTATATTAGGAGCTGGGAACACAAAAAGAACAACTGGACTCTGCAGGTTATTCTCTGTTTCACTCTTTCCTGCCCTGCTTCTTTGCCGAGAAGCTGATCTCTACTCACCACATTACTAGGCTCCCTTGCCCTCTTCCTTCTGGTTGAATTCAGCCAATGGATGTACCAGCATAAGATAGAGAAGAGAGAATTTGGAGTATTTATTTTATCCCCTTCATCCTGTCAGGGCACAGTTTAGGAAGTAACAGGATTCCTCTCCCTGCAGCTGCAGATCCTCTCTGCCTGTCTTTCTTCTTCAGACATAGCACTGACCAAGTTCCAGTAACACGGTTCTTCTTGCCTTTCAGGTCTAGAGGTGGCAATGGCTTCCTACCATCACCAACCTATAGGTGCTTTATTGTACCTGATTGGTTCCTAATTATTCCAACACCTCTCAATCATTCCTTCATTAAATCACCTGAAATTGATCCTTTAAAATGCACCATCTCAGGCAGACCTTACTCTCAACATCTACATTAGTTCTGTCGTGCAAACAGATTATACATGTTAATTTGAAAGTGACATATTACAAGGTGTACAGTTTCAGAGGGAACACAAAAGTGGAAAATTATAGAAGATGTCCTAGGCTAGGGGAATCGAGAATCACAGCTCACAGGAAGTGATAATTGGACTGAAACTGGAAAGAAGAGTAGGACTTTATGGGTTTTTAAATGAGAGGTTGCAAATGGAAAAGGCATGGAAGTCAGAGGAAGAGATGTGAGCTGGAAGGGCTGGGAAAGGGATGGTGAAGGACTATAATAGAAGAAGCCAGAGAGAAGGCATCAAAAGATGACAAAGGGCACCATAAGTAATGGTGTGTTGAAATATGACTCCCGAAGAAGAAAAAAAAAAACACTTTTTTAGCATGGCAATCAAGTCTTGCAGGTAGCTGTACTTTTTTTTACCCACATTACTGATTCTTTTTCTTCTGGAAACAATTTTCGTGGTTTTTCTCTGACGAACAGGCTCACCCTTGGTATCAGCCCATGTAAAGTAAGTGGCATTGACTGTCCTCACACTCTGACATTGGTGTAATGTGACCAAGGTCTGGCAAGCAAGTTTAATCCTTTTCCTTTGCTACAGTGACTGGTTCAAAGATGGGCATGTAACTCAAGCAAGCCAATGAGATTTATTTCTGGACATTTTAAACTCTGCTTTTGCTGAGATTGGCTATCGAAGAGACTGAGCTCTGATGACATCCTCTTGAGTCCCTGACTCCAGCTATGCCTGAACTCTTATCTCTGTTCTTTTCACTAACTGAGCCAACAAATTCTTAGATTTCTCTCACTTGCAGCTACAGAGCCTTTTACATCAGGAGGGAAACTCTGGAGGAGGAAGCATGTTTTCTTGAAGCATAGAATATCATCAGTAAAAGAAAGCTTTTTCATTATTCCTAGACCAGGACTGTTCAACAGAAATGTAATACAAGCCACATCTATCACTTAAAATTTTCTAGTTATTACATTAAAGAGGAACAGGTAAAAAGAATTTTAATAAGGTATTTTATTTAACTCAATGTATAGAAATATTACCATTTCAGAATGTAATCAATATAGAAATTGTATCATTTTAAATTTAAATTTAACAATTAAAATTAAATAACAATTAAAAATTCAGTCACACTAGCCACATTTCAAGTGCTCAGTAACATTGGACAGCACAGCCCTAGACCAGATCCTAGAGTACAGGAGGAGTCAACAGAAGTCCAGTTGAAACTGAGTCCTTAGTCAAAGTTTAGGGTCTTAGAATAGGGAGATAGTTAACATTTTTGAACAGGGAAATGATGTAAGCAAAACAATGCTTCAGTAAAAATAATCCGGCACCTACAGCATCCTTAAAGCTTTCCTGATTTCCCAGTCAAATTAATGATGCCTTTTTCTATAATCCTCTTGTATGGAGTTATAAGGACATATGTCAGATTCTCTAGGGGCAGAAATACTTATTCACTTAGAGTGAAGTAGCCAGGAAAATAATCTGGTGTTCAGCAGGATTCTTTCAAGACCTTGCTATGCCTTCCTTTGTCCCTAATGAGATTTGGAACATTCCCATGGCATTACGTGGTGTGCGAACTTCTGAATCCTGCTTCTAGACAATCAGGTACAGTGGATTGATGGAATCAAATGTATGATGAACAAATAATTTAAACTTTTTTTCCTAATTTATGCATTAACTTAAAGGTCAATCTTGATTTGAGACGTATTCAAATAGGAAAACAATAAGAGTCTTAGAGTCAAGCAAATATACTATATATTGTCAGCTCCAAAGTGGGAAAAAGTTGCTTTACTTTGCTTTCATCCCATCCCAGGTTCTTGCCCATAACAGTTTCTCAAAAAAATGCATTTGGAACTAGTGAATTATAAAATACAAATAATAGTCTTTCAAGTTTTCTTGGATAAGTAATATAAAACAGAGAACTTTGAAAACATTTTTCAATTTTTAATCTATTTAACATATTTGAATAACTTCTTGATTAAAATTTTCTGATCAACATTCCATTTTCTTTCCATTTTTCATAAACAAAATGATTTAAAGATATAATACTTTTCTTTCCTGGAACATTCATTATGATTTTAATCAAATGATTATATGAATTCTAAGAGTCTTCATTTGCTAGCAGATGAATTACATTAACAAAAAACTTTCTTGTCAGAAACACTCTTTTTCTGTACGAACATTTCAAATTCCTGAGCAGAGGCATTTTACATGGTTAGTGAAACACTTTGTTTCTGCCAACTGGGAGAGGGCTATGTTTGTTATTTCTGTGGTGAAACAAAGAAAGGATATGTTCTTCTTCAGTGGCACAAAACCGCTACAACAGAGGAACATGTTTCAAAATGGGGGTCAGGTCAGGAAAAGAAGTCCCCAGAGGAAAACTGCTGGGGACTGGCCACACCTAAAACTAGAGAAAACAGTGCAACAGCCATTGGTGGTGACTGCAGCAAATCATAGCCTCTGTGAGATGGCTCTGTCCCCTTTATAACAAGACTTCCAGGGAACAATGGTGTTATATAATGGTGGAAGCTCTTGTAAAATGATACATTGGTGTCATTTACTTGCTTTTTGTTTGTTTGTTTTGAGCAATGATGAGATATATATTTGAGAATGTCGTGGGGATTCAGTTTGTGGGACTGTAAGCATCAAAAGAGAAGAGGTATTTCTTAGTGGGATTTAATCTCTGCTCTTTGGAGGTGGCTGTCTTTGTCAATACAGTTAAATATTTTTTACTTTTGGAGACTAGTTCTGACACTTGATGGCAAGTATGGATATCCATTTGGCCACTACTGACTGAGCCCCTGGTGGTCATATTATAAAGCTTTACAATGTGCCTTTTGTTACAAAACATTTATATGAGGCTTAATGCATTCTGTTCTTCCCAAAAGCCAATTACCAGCAGTTACTCAGCTTTTAGAAGGCTTCAAATGAAGACACTTATGTTTCATAGTGGCTGAAAATTTACAAAAATATCAAAGCTCAAATCCTTTATTCTGTGTTCTCAACTGAATCAGTGGTTCCCAATGTTTTCTGAGTGTCAGGACATGAAGCACTTTTGATTCCTGGAAATACTGTCTTTTTTTTTTTGATAGATAAATAGCTAGATAGAGATGTAGATATATGTATATATGTATATATACATACTATGTATATAAATGGATTTTTTTGGTGAATGGGAGTTATAGAAGTAATAAGTGATCATCATAAAACTATAAGGGTAATAAAACTATAAAAATCATTTTTGTTTCAATCAGCTGGGGATTATTACAATTCAATTTTTATATATAGCCTTCCAGATTCATATATATATATATATATATAAATTTTTCAGAAATGGATTACATAAAAATATAGCAGACTCCTATATAACTGCATTTCTATATTTATTATTCACAGACTGGGAAAATACTTAATGACAAAGCTACTATACATTCAATAACACTTCTTATTCACACCATCACCTCCATCCCTTTGAACATATTCTTATAGAACATATATATCCAGGCTACTGAAATAACTGTGGATGTATGGTTTGGAAATCTTTCATAAAAAATATGTCTTTCATATTTAGAACCACTGATTGAAATTTTTTCACAACAAGCCCATCTTGTGTGGCTGTGCTGATTGCTCTACATCCAAAGCAAGTTCACTTGACATAGCTTCTGTTGTTGTCAAGAAACACACATGGAATATTTGCTACAAACCAGAATAGGCCTCAACTTGTAAGAGAGAGGCATGGGAATCAGCCTGTCTGATTATGTAATTATATGACTTCAGGAATTAATCATTAATGGTTCTTAGGCTAAAGGTGAGTGAGATGCATCAATAATTTCTTTCCACAAAACCTGGTAAGACTTCTAAAAAGAAAGAAGATCCGGAAGAGGTCTTTAAAGAAGGAGTTATAATACTTGAGGAAGTTAGTTGGGCAAATGAAGCTTTCAGGGAGATGTACAGTCAAAATCCAAAAGAAATATCCAGTGAGTATTGTACTGAGGATGATCAAGAGATCAAAATTCACAAAGGATTTATGTTAGAAGCAGCAGAAGTCATACTTAGAACATGACAAATTTCTTTTTAATTTGGGAACAAAATTCAAAATAAAGGTAAGTTCAGAAAATAATATGATGAACAACTGTGTAACCACTATCAGAATAAAAAGCTATTAATGCCTAGGTATCTTTTTGTTAGGTAATTTTTCTTTACATAGCTCATTTAAAAATCAAACCTTGAAGTACAAGGAGTGGTTGATAAAGTGTTGGGGATATTATAAAAGAAAATGGAAAGGAAAAAGCACCTTTGGGAGACATAGCTCATAATGTACATGACACACACTCAAAAAACTTTTAGAAAAATGACTCATTGGAATTACTTAAAATTGCAGAGACTCATCAAAGATGGGAGGTTAACTATGACATGATTTAACATGTTCTAAGTTCCTTAGTTTCCACAGTCATTTGATTATAACTCTAACTGATTAATTTCAGAAATACAGACAGACTCCAAGTTTAACTGGGCTGTGATCCAAAAGTTAATTTGTGTCTTAGTTGTTTGAATTTGCTCCCCCATAGTTACAAGGTTATATTCTGTTGTTAACTCTCCTGACTGGTTCATAAATGTCTATTTAACATGTCAGCCAATATTACCAGCTCCTTTAGGACCCCTCATACATCACATATAAGAAGCAGTGATTGTTAGGTCCGATAATAGTAGGGTGGTTATATTTAGAAAAAAAAGATTAGTTTTCTATGGCTGTGTAACAAATTATCACAAACTTACCAGCTTAAAATAATACGAATTTACTATCTCACAGTTTCTGTGGGTCAGGAATCTCATACAACATGGCTGAGTTCTTTGATCAGAATCTCAAACTGCTGAAACCAAGGCGACATTCAGGGTTGCTATTCTCATATGAGGCCTAGGGTCCAAGGTCAAATAGGTTGTGGACAGAATTCAGTTCCCTGTGGCTTTAGGACTGATGTCCCCATTTTCTTACTTGCTGTTGACCAGAGGCTGCTCTCTGCTCCTACAGACCACATTCTTTGCCACCTGGTCCCATCTGTCTTCAAGCTAGTAATGGAGGGTATCTTGCATATCATATCCCTCTCATGTGTTGAATCTCTGACTTTCTCTGTCTCTGATCTCTAGGCCTAGTTTTAAAGGGCTCATATGATCAGGCCAGGCCCACCTAGAAAAATCTTCCTATTTTAAGGTCAATTGATTTAGAATCTTAATGACTTTTGCAAAATCCTTTAAAACAGTGCCTAGGTTAGTGTTTGATTGAATAACTAGGAGAAAATGTGTACATATCAGGGCCCAAGAATCTAGGGGCACCACCTTAGAATTCTGCCTACCACTAACCCTGTCAGTTAGAGATACATACTGACATATGAAGGATGGAATGACATGATGCATGGGATTTGCATTGAAATAATCGAACAACAAGAAAAAAAATAAAGTGAGAAATAGATGAAATAAAATTGTCAAAATATTGAGTTGTTGAAATGGAATGATGGGTATTTAGGGGTTTATTTTACTATTCTTTCTGCTTCTATTACATTTGAAAATATCCACTAAAATTTTAAGTAAATAAATAAATAAACTTTGATGCCATTGAACTGTAATCTTGTTGAGTTTAAACTCAGAGCCTGATTCCTTCCTTTCTTCTGAATCCCTTGTCCAATCATTCCTCAGCATTTTAAATCCATGAAAGAAATTGGGACTGAGTGCATCCCTGGGCATACCTGGGATGGCCAGGATGGTAAATGTTAGTGCATGGATAAGGACCAGAGCATTTGCTATGCTGAAGGTGAGGAATATGTGTGAGACAGAGATCTCTGGCCGAGGGAAAATTGTGATCAACCTTACACTGGTTGGAAGGGGTAAGGAAATAAGGAGGCCTGAAAAAGAAGAACTGTCTTCCATACAAATGTTAGCAATAAATGTAGAAGAAATGATAGAATTAGCAAATTACCATTATGCAATCTGTGATGTAACAGGAAATTTAGACAAGGATATCAGAGATATGAAAATCAATTGGTGAAAGTTTGTAAGAGAACAAAATATTCAGTTTTAAAATATCACACTGTGAATAGCTTTTTTTAAAAAAATTACAAAGGGAAAATGGATCTTTATAATGGATCAATCATGCAATTACTACCTTAATAGAGCTGTCTAATTTAAGATAACCAATAGTGAGACAATGTCATTTTATGATTCCTGATTAATACAATGAGAGTGAATTGCTATCACTTATGCAACATTTCTGCCCAAAATTTTTAACTTGAATACAGTCATAAGAAAATAATTATCCAATCTAAAGCATGGAGTATTTTACTAGACAACTGGCCTGAACTCTTACAAAATTCAGTGTCATTAAAAACAAAAACTAAAAGCATAGGGATTGTTTTAGATTAAAATACTCCAGTGAGACTTAACCAAATGCCGTAAATGAGCTTTGACTGGATCCTGCTTTGAAGAAAAAGTTTATGAGGACATACTGGAGAAAAAAATTTGAATGTGAATAGAACATTAGGTGCTATAATTGATTTACTGTAGATAATGTTGAGGGTAATAACAGTATTGTGCTTTCGTAGGAAAATGTCCTAATCAGGAGGTATGTTCTAAAATATTTAGAGATGAAGTATTATGATCTTTAACAGCAAGTTTAATATACATACACACATGTACATATGTGTAGTATGAAGATAGAGGGAAGAAGCAAATTTGTCAAATGTTAACAATTGGTGAAGATTATATAGGCTTTATTGTACTATTTTTTCAACTTTTCTATAGGTTTAAACTTTCAAATATAAAGGAAAAAATCATACAACCTTTTTAAAAATAATTTTTAAAAATATTTATTTATTTTATTTATTTATTTTTGGCTGCATTGGGTCTTCATTGTTGTGTGCAGGCTTTCTCTAGTTGTGGCGAGTGGGAGCTACTCTTTGTTGCCATGCACAGGCTTCTCATTGTGGTGGCTTCTCTTGTTGCGGAGCATGGACTCTAGGTGCACAGGCTTCAGTAGTTGCAGCACACGGGCTCAGTAGTTGTGGCTTGCAGGCTCTAGAGCACAGGCTCAGTAGTTGTGGAGCACGGGCTTAGTTGCTCCGCGGCATGTGGGATCTTCCCAGACCAGAGCTCCAACCGTGTCCTCTGCATTGGCAGGCGGATTCTTAACCACTGTGCCACCAGGGAAGCCCCTCATACAACCTTGCTTGACTTTAGTTTCTATCTACATCTGTAAAATGAGGGGGTTTGAATAAATAATCTCTAAGTTCTTGACTATTCTTTGATTAAATGTAAATTGAAACAAAGGACAAAGCAGCAGCTGAATTATTCAAGAATTTAATAAAACAGGGCTTCCCTGGTGGCGCAGTGGTTGAGAGTCTGCCTGCCAATTCAGGGGACACGGGTTCGTGCCCCAGTCCGGGAAGATCCCACGTGCCGCGCAGCGGCTAGGCCCGTGAGCCATGGCCACTGAGCCTGCGCGTCCGGAGCCTGTGCTCCACAACGGGAGAGGCCACAACAGTGAGAGGCCCGCATACCCCCCCCAAAAAAAAAAAAAAGAATTTAATAAAACAGACTAGAATGATAAGAAACGTGATGCTGATGACATGGGCAGTTAATTTAAAACAATTTTTAAAATAGCATTGGGCCTCCCTGGTGGTGCAGTGGTTGACAGTCCGCCTGCCGATGCAGAGGACACGGGTTCATGCCCCGGTCCAGGAAAATCCCACATGCCACGGAGTGGCTGGGCCCGTGAGCCATGGCCGCTGAGCCTGCGCATCCGGAGCCTGTGCTCCACAACGGAAGAGGCCACGACAGTGAGAGGCCCACGTACCGCCAAAAAAAAAAAAAAAAAAAAAAATTGCATGTTGTCTACTGCCCTGCACATAATTAGTTATGGTGTTTTAATTTGTTAATGGAATTACACTACACATTGATTCTTTCAAAATATTAAATATAGTAAAAGGCCCAAATTATTTCCATTTTGAGAATAACAGTTATGTGGTTGATATATATAAGGACTTCTATTTATTTCATATCCAGAATATATTTTTTGAGAAAAATAGAAATTCATTAGTAATTATCGGTCAAATATAGTGGAGAAATTTTTAAAACCATAGAAACTTTGTATGTATGATATATTATTCAAGTACTAAACATTCTTTTCTACTATTAGTTCTTAAGGAAGTAATTTTATTTTATTTTCAAAATTAAGGAATTTATTTTATGTAGGTAATACTTTGATCATCAGGACATTTTCAGATCTACATTTATTCTGGTGGCTAGGCCATAGTATTCCCAAATGATTAACTTTCAGAGTATAAACAATGCTCAGACAATATGACTGTGGTAGAACAATACAGAGACATGATTATTCTGTAACCTTGTGTATAAGAGAGATAAGAACACTATCAACACACAAACAATCACACAACTGAAAGTCCTCTTCTAACATGAATGATTAGTACGTCTTTACTAATGACAACTCTCCTCCCACCTTCCAGATGAAAAGTATGAAGTTAACCCAGTTGTCCCCACTTCCTGACACCACTCATTACATAACTGGCTTCCACATCAACCCTCTACAGAATCACACTGGCACTCTTTGGCTAGTGGGCTTGGACAAGTTATTGTCTATCTCCACTCCCTCCTTTCTCCCTTTACTCTCTTTCTGTATTCTTTGTCTTCCTTCTACCCTCCCCTCCTTTTTCCTCGTCCTTCAGGTCCTGACATTAGGCATCTTGCCTCTTCAGGCCTCTTACTACTATAGTTTTTGAGTTTTCTCTTTTTACCATTTCCTATTTTATTTATTTATTTACTTTTAAAAGTTACTCATATCAATATGCTCCTTCTCTCTTTACTTTAATGCCTTAGAAAAATAATCGGGCTATAAAATATTTTTTCCTTTAAAATAAAGTTAAGGAAGTAATTTTAATTTTTCATTCAGCAGACTAAATATCTACGTTCTTTAGCAGCTAGCAAATTAGAAAAATTAACAATTCCCAGTTGGTGAGCATCAATTAAAAATTATATCTTGTTATGTCACATTTACAATTAGGTAGCAATACTAAAGGACAGAAATATGTTAAAATATACTCTAAATGTAAGAATTTTAGCTGTTTCACTTGAAAATTCCAAAAATGTTACACAGAGAGCCTAAATAAAATATACTGAATTGTTGATGAATCATATTCTTTCTCCAAGTGACATAAAATATTATTTGAAAAGATAAGAAGGATGAAGCTTCTCCTTCAGTTAGAAAGAAAACTGTAAATAAATAATGTTTCTTAGATGATTCCTTGCCTATACTGTAAATATAATCAATTTTTATGAATAATTTTTGACATTGCCTTTCCTCTAATGGTTTATTTACATTGGAGTATTTTATTAAAAATTATTATACATCTAAATCTATCATAATTTCTGTTTAAAACTGTGTTCAAAGGGAAAAAATGAAGAAAATTAATCTAAAGTTGAGATTTTTTTACTCTTTATTTTACTACATATAATGTGTAGTTAAGAATAAAAGCAAAACTGATATAATAGGATATGATATATCCTGGTAAAGTTTTCAACAAAGTATCAATATTAAAAGATTTGTCCAGAATATGTTTTTTTAAACACATGCTTCCTATTTAAACATTACAGGTTCCTGTTAACTAATCTGAGCATCTTTCCAGTGTGCCTTCATATTATATCTAGATTTTCTTGCCAGCAAGAACATCACAGACCATGCACCTATGCATCAACTGGCTATTTTGTCTTTGACTAAAACTTTGTTTTGTCTCCCTTGGTAAAATCCAAACTGATGGGTAAATTAATTTTATAAACCTTGGTCATGTTGGTACATTTTTTTTTTTTTTTTTTTTTTTGCGGTACGCGGGCGTCTCACTGTTGGTGGCCTTTCCCGTTACGGAGCACAGGCTCCGGACGCACAGGCTCAGCGGCCATGGCTCACAGGCCTAGCTGCTCCACGGCATGTGGGATCCTCCAGGACCGGGGCACAAACCCGTGTCCCCTGCATCGGCAGGTGGACTCTCAACCACTGTGCCACCAGGGAAGCCCCATGTTGGTACATTTTTAAGTGATTCTTTTTTCTTGTAAAATGCAAATGTAAATGTATTGTGTTAAAAATGAATTCTGCTTTGTTGTGTACTGATGGAGTCTTGCTCTCAGCTAACAGTGAGTATTAAGATGGCTGCATTTTGATCAGATGTAATTTGCATCCCCCACGTCACTTAATACAACATTATTTACAGATATATATATATATATATATATACACACCCATATATATACATATATATATACGTATATATATAAACACACACACGCATATTCAGTAGATATTTGCTGAATGAGTGGTTCGATGAACGGACTATCCTGGTAACTAAGAAGGTGCTTAAGGCTATAGGATAAGGTTCCCATGTAATAAATAATTGTTTTTAAAATTAATATGAGCATTTGCTCTTAACACTTTGAGATCTGTAGGTCTTCCTATTGTTTAGTAGATTTCCCAGACTTTGGTATCATATTTCTGCCCATTCCTCTTCTACTTTTTTTAATGCTTAATTTATTACAAATTTCAGAATTGGCAAAACATAACAGTTCTTACTACTAAAGCATTACTCCTTGTTCACCATAACAGAATATATTTAGCATTGCTTAACTAAACGAGGAAGAAACATTAATTCTACCCCCTGTCTACTCATATGCCAGATTCACATCTTTGTCTGATTTACTTGCATCTGTTTTATTTTAGCTTGGTCAAGAAAACAATACAGTCTTGAACTGTATTACAAAAGACCAGAAATGTGACTGAATCAATGAATCACCATCCATTACAACAGTTATATTTGAAAGGGATATTGTTAGAAAGAAGTCCTATAACTATAAGGGACTATAGTCCTATAACTATAAGAAAACATCTTGAAACCTATGTGCACAGTGCTTTACAGCTCTCCAATTTATAGATTTCATGTTGGATTAAATAATTTGCAGCACCCTGACTCTTTTCAGGCAATTTTCCAAATTATCTAAGGCAAACTCACCACTGTTTATGCTACTGAACATTTGAAGTTTAAAAAACGTCACAGGGCTATTGCACTTAAATATGTTGCATAAAGGCCTTTGCTATTTACCTGAATAAGTTAGTAATTTTACTTAGGATGACTTTTATGCATAAATGAGTATTTTTTTAAAAATGTAATTCTATGTACTCATAAGATTTACACTACCCAACACTATTATTAAACTATGAATGTCCTTGAATAAAGATTTATGTCAATAACAAAAAAATCAATTGAGTATTATTCTCCCTCTAGGGCCCATAGTACATCTTAATTATGCACTTAAAAATCATTTTTTCAGTTGAAATGTGTTATAGAGATATGAATAATGATAAAAAACACTGGTACAATATAATCTTTGCACCATTTGCATCCCATAAAATCTGTGAATTTTTTTTATTCAAACAGAACAAAGTTATTCAGTTATATGTTCACTAATGCTTCATGATGATGGTTATATTAAGAACAATTTTGGTAATAGTTCTATATTTCTCATCTTCTAGGGTAAAAAAATATGACAATTTCTGCCTAACTTGATCTGCAGCTACTTCCTTTTCTGGATTTGGAATGAATAGTAATTGCCTAACTTCATAGTTACATTTAAGACCAGATTTCAAAAAATTTTAATACAAAACCTTTCTGTCACATCATCTTGAGTTTTACTGAAAACCTAGAGGTGCATATAACACCTAGAATAGGAAATAAAAGTCAACCATGAAGAGAAAATGTCTTCTTTCAATTACCTTTTATTAATTAATTGTGATAAAACTCTATGTAATTTTCATTTTCACTAATGTTTAAAATTCATTCTTTTTTTTTTTTTTTTTTGTGGTACGCGGGCCTGTCACTGCTGTGGCCTCTCCCGTTGCAGAGCACAGGCTCCGGACACGCAGGCTCAGCGGCCATGGCTCACAGGCCCAGCCACTCCACGGCATGTGGGATCTTCCCAGACCGGGTCACGAACCCGTGTCCCCTGCATCAGCAGGCGGACTCTCAACCACTGCACCACCAGGGAAGCCCTAAAATTCATTCTTATGGTGGCTTGCAACTCCAGGTACCACCCATGATAACTGGAACTGAGAGCAAACAGGACCTAGTTCTATCTTCTCATACATCTCTACCTGTTTCTCCATCTATAGTACAAATGTCTCTTTTTCCTAAAGTGGTATCACATATTCAGTCAAGAATTTAGGTGAAAAAATATTTAGAATTTCTTGAGAGGAGAGAAGAGCAACAACGTTAAGAGAAAGCAATCACTTATGCAGGGATATTTTATTTTGTACATATATAAGCACAGTGGTGAGAGAGGATATTGTGTGTTAAAAAGCAACTGAAGTAAAATCACAAGCCTAAAAGGAAGTCGTGTTTGAAAAGCAGGATATTTCTGCTTCTGGCCATAAGGGAGTCACAGAGTCTAGAATTGCCTTTCATCCATAAACAACTAGAAAACTGGGCAAAATATAGAATACATCTATTTTCAGAAACTGGACCTAATGGTCCCTGAGAGAAGAAGCAAATGAGTTGAGCTTCTTGCTTGGAGGTAATTTCTGGGCTGCAGTATAGACATAGGGAAACCAAAATGAGCCTGGAAATCTCATTGAGTTGGGTGATAGATGTCCCAGTTTGAGGAGGCTGCAGCAGTTAGAACTTGTAGGACAAAGTATCTGAGATAAAGGAAGTGTGTAGAGAAAGAACTCTAACAATCTGACTAGGGATTCCTATGAGTCTTTGGCTAAGTATCAAATATACATGAATACCATGAAGACTCATGAGTCCAGACTGGTAACATCTTCCAGGGAAAGAATAATTATATTGGAGCTGTAAGATGAACAATTCCCAAAACTCACACAGAGCTGGGAATTATTTGAGTTCCCATCAACCAGAGTAGAGATGCCTTGTTGGATATTCAGTAGAGTACACAGAAGAACCTGTATCTTAAAAGTGGGACCAAAATAGCCAAGAGAAAATTTTATTCTAGACTTTCCCTAAAATGACTTTAAAAAGAGCCTAGGGAGTTCTTTGGTGGTTTCATGGTTAGGATATGGCACTTTCACTGCCATGGTCTGGGTTCAATCCCTGGTCAGGGAACTGAGATCCTGCAAGCTGTGCAGTGTGGGAAAAAAAAAAAAAAAAAAGCCTTGAAACATCAAAGTTCTAAAATGTGCACCCAGTCTAACAATCTTTAAAGGAATATAACAAAATCCAGCACTCAGCAACCTAAAATTCACAATGTTCGGCAACTGATAAAAAATTACTAGCTATATGAAGAAAGATAAAAATTTGACCCCTAACCCAAAGAAAAATCAGTCAGAGGAAACAATCCTAGAAATAAAAGGGATGATAAAATTGGTGACAAGGACTTTAAGATATCAATATAAATACGTTCCACATCCTCAAAGACGTAAAGGAAAACATGAACATAATGAGGATACAAGTAGAAGATATAAAAGAGAAAAACTGGAACTCTTAGAGATGAAAGTTAAAATACCTGAAATAAGAAATTTACTAGATAAAATTAACAGCACTATATTCATTTCAGAAGAAAAGATCAGTAAATGTAAAGACATAGAAAAAGAAGCTACCTAAAGTAAAATATAGAAAGATCAAAGACTAAAAAATATAAACAAAGCTTCAGTGTGACCTGAGGGACAATATAAAGCAGTCTAGTTTACAGAAGACCCAGAATGAAAGGAGGGAGAGCAGGGGACAGAAATAATAGATAAAATTCTTCAATTCCATGAAGCTTACAATCCCAAAGCAAAATAAACACAATGAAAACTATCCCAAAACATAACACAAGCAAATTGCTGAAAACTGCTGTTTGAGAATGGAGATGGGTATAGGGAAAGGGAAGGAGATGGAGTTAGGGTTATGACTGAGATAAGCCCCAGATAACTGAAGCATTCCATTGACCTCTCCTTGAGGACTCACAACAAGCAGGTATAAATACTTAACATTGACTTTAAATACTGGCATAATTTTTTTTTAGTCTGACATTAAAAGTGAACAAAATCAAGAATACTTAATCCAAAGCTGAGAAAAATATACACCCTACACATAGCCAAAGATATTAATTGGAGATATATGGGGGGTGTGGGTGATAGCAGAGAATGGGGTAAAGGGAAGCTATGGATCATTTGTCATTTATTTTAATTTTTAGCTACCCCATCAGAAGTGTCTTCCTTGTATACGTGGAATAATGCTATGTTTCTTTAGTATTACATTTGTATTCAAGCCCTCTCACTGTGATATTTTATTCTGTAAATTCTCTCCTCCTCCACCTTCCTCTCTCTTCATCTGCTCTTTATTAAGGATATAGCATGATATTGGAGAAAAGAAAATGGAGAATATGAAATTCTACCCAAACAGAAGGACAACTAACAGAACTTCTAGGGAATATAAAAGAGTCAGAGAGGGAAATGAAGAGGAGAACCCAGGGTCTAGACACCCACTGGGCCCCAGAGTTGGGGATAATAATTTGATGAAAAGATGAAAATGCATGAGTAGTTGGAAAGATCTCACAAGATAAAGGGCTGTAGCCTGATTCCCAGAGTTTATGAGAAGGGCCACAGGCCACCAAAGGATACCTTGGTCCACTTAGGTTCATACTGTGGGCCTGTGGTGTAGTTGAGCAGAAGTATCTTGAGTTATAGTTGCCAACTTTTTCTCAATGACAAATGGCAGACACGAATCCCAAGGTTCTTGCATTCTCTTTGGGGTGATGAGATACTGGTCATGAGGACACTGGTGAGAGCTGAGGTAGGAATATACCATCATAGTGAATGGATAGACTAGAGGTTGGGTGTGGAGGTCACAGGACTTAGGGGGCTATTGTGATGAGGACCGGGAAAGATGGGCTTATGTCAGCAAGGGAGGGCCACAGGGCCCTGACAACATTAAGAGAAAAGACTAGAAGTTCACTAGCCATGAACTAAGCAGAAGCTATCAACAGGATCCTAACAGCCAGGTGTGTTTAAAGAAAAAAAGGAAGTTGATTGTTTCTACATGGTTGACCCTCAAAATATTTTAATTAGATGAATAAAATAATGCCTGAAATAATCTATATTCTAGGGGTTTTAAGTGGCTCAACACTCTTTGAGAAATTTTTTTTTGATATAACCATAAATTAACTATAAGTTTCAACTAGTTATAGAAAACTATTTTATCTAAAATATTTTGTAACATGATTTTTAAAAAAACTAAAAGAAATACAGAAAGATTTTAAGAAAATGCATTCATTTTAGAAAGTGTATCACTAACATATGTCATTTCTTCTTTTTTTTTTTTTTTTTTTTTTTTTTTTGCGGTATGCAGGCCTCTCACTGTTGTGGCCTCTCCCGCTGCGGAGCACAGGCTCCGGACGCGCAGGCCCAGCGGCCATGGCTCACGGGCCCAGCCGCTCCGCGGCATATGGGATCCTCCCAGACCGGGGCATGAACCCATATCCCCTGCATCGGCAGGCGGACTCTCAACCACTGCGCCACCAGGGAGGCCCCATTTCTTCTATTTTTATGTAGCACTTCCACCTGGCTCAAACTTGGTGGGAGATGCTTACTTCTTGGTAGCGGGTAGGGCATGTTTTCTAAAGAGACAGACAGCTGGGAGCTGGGCAGTGTATTTAAGATAGGACATATTTCAACATGGAAACTTGGAAAGATCATGTGATGCATCACATTGCCAGGTGTCCAACCTCTGGTCTCATTATCCACATAAGTATATGAGTCTTGTCATCTCAGACTCTGATGAGATCGCTTGGAATATTAATTGTGGCTGAGGTGTCAGATGGAGTGGAGAGAGCTCTGAATGGGGGAGCTGGGTGTAGTGACCTCTGCACTGGTTTCAGCCATCAACCAGCCATGTCACCTTCAAACTGAGGCTTAGTTCTTCTACTTATAAAAGGTTGGGGTCAGGACTAATTATTTCTAAGATCTTTGTCAGCTCTAATATTTTTTGAACTTTAAAAATAATTTCTAATTTCATAAACCTAGAAAACCATACCATCAACACCAAGGTTCAAAGCTTTCAAAACATGATGATATTTAAGAATTAACAGGGCTTCCCGGGTGGCGCAGTGGTTAAGAATCCGCCTGCCAATGCGGTGGACACGGGTTCAAGCCCTGGTCCGGGAAGATCCCACATGCCGGGGGGCAACTAAGCCCATGTGCTACAACTGAGCCTGTGCTCTAGAGCCTGAGAGCCACAACTACTAAAGCCCTCGAGTCTAGAGCCCGTGCTCCGCAACAAGAGAAGCCACTGCAATGAGAAGCCCTCGCAACCTAACGAAGACCCAACGCAGCCAAAAGTAAATATGAACAAAATGAGAGTTTTTAACGTATCATTTATTTGTACTCTTTATCTAAAAATCTATGCCCTTCTCCATTGACCTAGAATTCTTCTCACTGTATTAAAATGAAACATAAAATACCAGATGTACTTGCATTGAATATAACAACCAACCATCAGTACAAATAATCTGGAGTTTAAAAGTAAATCAATCACTCATTCTTCTGGTGGTATTATTATAAATACTAATGGTAATATTACTTGTGAAGATTGTCCAAGGAAGACACAAAATCTGACTTTATTTTGTCCCACTTTATAACTCACACATCTCTAATTTCTTTTTTATCCCGATTTCTTCTTTGCAGGTATGTGGCACAATCCCTCCGAAAACTAGAAGTCATCTGAGGCCTCTCCCTAACTTCCACCCAGCTGCAATTTTTTTTTTTCTTTTCAGAGGTTCTTCCCTAAATTTACATTTACAGAATAACCTATTTTATCCATTTTCTCTCTCCTCTTAGAAGAAAGCGTCTAATAAACTCAGTAGTTCTAAGATATTAGTGACAATTATGTGATTCATAAGGAATATTTATTTTTAAAAAGATGTAGTAATGCCTACCACTCCCCCATACACACCATTAATTCCTAGTGATATCTGTTAATTGTGGACCACTAAAGAGACATCTTTTAAAATTAATTAGTATGTTTTCTTAGCTCATGAAGATTTTTAATTTTTAAAAAATATCACTTTTTTTAGTGCTTTCAAATAGGAACCCTAGTAACCTATTGTAAAAGGAATAGTTAAGCCACTGCATAATGAGCCATAAACTACATCAAAAGCACGAAATGAAATGAGTACTACCATGTCAGGCACTGTCACAATCAAAAGATTTATAATTTCTTTCATCATGAAGATGTTGGGTAATTATTCTTACTGTACAAAAGCTTAATTACATTCATATATAGGCATCTCTGCACCATTCACTCATTAAACATTCATTGAGCACCATGTTCCTTGACTAGTTCCTTGACTATATGTTAGTATTTATGCAAATATATAAGGCACACATATTACTAGTTAGGTTATGCCCATGGCAGCCACCTAACTTAGAGGCTATGAGCTGGTATGCAAATAAACACTGAATAGTAGTTTACATAGGAGAAAAATTTGCATGTAATAATCTCCAAATTCCCACCCCATAAATACTTGTACTACTTATAAACTTATCCTTATGCATCAAAACTCCAAAATATAGTATTTTGGTTAAAACAAAATTTTTATTGGATTGACAATCCTAGATTCAAAGGGTACGGGAGCTGAAGGAAACTGTAGAAATCCTGTAGTACTGTGGTGCTTGAACTTGCTTGAAAGAGGCCAGGTGGCTGCCTCAAGCGGGTTGGAGGAGTGGCATGCTGCTGGGGACAGACTGGCTGAGCAGGTGGCCCCTGGAATAACCAGAGCAGTAAAATCCCTGGGGCGGGGGTGGGGGTCGGGCAGCGCCCTCTGCTTCACACTCAGCCTGACTTTGCAAGTCACATATTTACATCATATGCCCTGGTCCTGTAGACATCTGAGTTTGCAAAGCCTACATTATATCCTTCTCTTTCTTTTTACTCATTCTTTCTTTCCACTCAATGTCTAATCACTAAGGAATGAGGTTCATGTCACTGGCTGATGTTTTCCTAGAGAGCACATTTTCCCCTGGCACAAAGGGAACCATCACCTTAAATAATTTTTACTTTAACTTATGAACAGCCTAAACAATTTTATGTAAATGAGTTGCATGCTCTGTGGACAGGCATCATTAATGTATGTTTGTGAAATTATTTTTATTTTAATAACACTATTTGTGATAGCTGAAGTGATGGATCCAGGCTTGGAAGTCTGATGCATCTCACTCGCTTTAGATTTCTCACAGGTAAAAGCTAAGTGGTACTACCGGTAATATAACTCCGAATCCTTCAGAATACTTAGAAAAAAGAAAAACTTAACAAAAAATCATCGTGTTTAATTTGACGGGAATGAAAATTGGAGAAATGGTTTCAGTTTCTATTTTGCCTGCTGCACTGTCCAATATGGTAGCCACTGGCCACATCAAGCTATTTAAATTTAATTGAAATTAAAAAAATAATTTTCTCAGTAATACCAGTTATATTTCAAGTGGCTAGCAGGTACTTCACTAGACAGCTGAGATATAAACAAATTTCCATCATTACAGAAATTCTGTTGGACAGCACTGTACTAGAGAAATACTGTAATTGAAGAAAATTGCTTGTCATCTATAAGCATGAAATCTTTCCTTCCCTCTGTTTCTTGTCATGGTAAGGAAACTGTTACTCTGAAAAGAATACCTAGTGCATTTGCTTTCCTTCTGACATTTCTTTCAATTGTCATGTCCCCCTGTATGCCTTTTACTTCTAAGGGTTCATCTTTCCTGTTCAGTCCACACATTAAACACAGAGACATTAACCATTACCATCCATAGCCTTCTCTGTTAAATAAAGCAACTCTTCCACTATCACTAATATTAACTATAAATTGTTATCCTGCAACTAGAAAAGATTAGATTGTACAAACCTAAGGAAACAGCTTTATGCCTTTGATGGATCTCCAGTAAATATCTCTGCCTCAAAATACCTTCCAAGAATCTGGTCACAGCGCCTGAAATCCCAGCATGTTCCAGAAAAATTTTAGTTTGTCCAAAGTTTATTACTAAAATGCAAATTCCTGGCTGCTGTGTATCAATCTGGTTTCCGTATGTAGCTATTTGTAACCCAACAGGTTAATTCTCCTAGGTTTAGAACCTGGAAGGAAAAGGGCTTTGGCAACTAAAGAGAGCAGTTTGTCAGGGGAAGTTTTCACGAAAATGCCAGGTTGGTTCTGAAAACGTAGACTTCCTTACAAAGAAAGGAGACCAGAAAACATGAGGATGCTGTTTGCAGCGCTATGGGATAAACCTGGCTTTGATCCTGAATCTGTAATGTTCTCTTGTGCCATTGGACATACTTCTTACCCTCTCTGACCTTCAGTTTTATGTCCTTAAAAATGGGTCTAAAAGTAACTTATCAGGATAATAAATGATGTGTACACAAGGCCTAGTTCTGTATAAAGCGCATATTGGAAGTGACAAAAAGGAGCTACTGTTGGAATTACCTGCCACCCTTGTCACTTTTAAAGTTTATAAACCTTTGATTTCGAACTAAAAATGATGACCATATTCAATGTCCTTTCCTCTCTGCCTTAAGTACTTGAGAGTCAGTCAGAGCCAGGAACTGACTCCAAAAGATTTCAAAGAAGGTATAGAAGGGAACTTCCATGGAGCATGTGATGAACACAAAGAAATGGCTTGCCTGGAGCAGAGAATCATTAAATCATTATCCAGAAGTGCTGGAAAAGGAGATTGGAAGGCTGGGATAGAGATAAGATGTAAGGCTTGGCAGAAGTTGTTTTTTTGTTTTTGTTTTTACATAGAAGATTCCCTCAAGGACTGGAACCAGAAAGTGTAAATTATTCCTAATTGTCTCAGTTTCTTGCATCTGTCTGGTTTTATACTGATCTTAAATATTCTTTTCAGTTACAACCAGAAAGTATTAATAAGTGCATATTGGGTACATATTTGTGTCTATAAAATAGGCATATCCTTCCGTTTAGGAGTTGTTTTTAAGCCTAGAGGGGCAGATAGATTTTAAACAAAAATTTCTATAAGACAACATGACATGAACCATGATATAGGGCAGCGCAGGGTACAATGGGAGTGCAGGGGTATCTGCTCAGAAAAATAAACTTCCCCTGTAATAGCTAGCAAAACCAAACACCAAGTGGATGTCATTTCCTGCAGCCATGACTCTCAAAAAAAACAACAGTTTATTTAATGTTTTGGGATATTTTCTCTATGTCCTTCCTATCATACCTTTTAACATAAATCACCTAGAATCAAATGGAAATATTTAAGTTTATGAATGTCCCAGAAAATTACAGTAATAGTCAACTTAATCAGAAATCCTTATTCAATAACCTTACCCATTGGGAGTCAATATAAAGGATACCAATAAAATACTTCTGATGGCTACATGGCTGCCACAAAGTAGTCTTGAAGATCATGATTTATACTGACTTTTATTTTATATGCAATTGTAACACATTTTTTTGTGTTCCTTTCTTGTTTGTTTTGGTGGCCCACACAGGCTGACTAGTGATAACAAATGAGAAATCTGAAGAAATCACGCACTTTGGAAATAGAAGTGGCAAGATATGAATCAGAAAGGTATCTGAATTTTGAAAAAAAGGCATTAAGATTTGAATAATACTGCCATTCCAACAGCAAGCCAATGGGGAGTGCATTTTAAAAGATTTCCTTCAAAGTGATCAAAATGGAAAAAGAAGGCATCTAAAGTAATAAGCTTCCACTCTTTGGAATTTTTACTTATATGGAATATTATTTTTATTGGTGATGATTGATAAATAAGGTGTTATAAAACCTTTAGACATAGTATTTATGTCTTCAAAATATTTGCCTCTGATTTCTAAAGCCTTGCAACAAAGCTATTAAAATCTTTTCTCTCTACACTCTGGTTCCAGTGTCAGAAAAGCCTACGCTTTAGGAAGGATGTTAAGGAAAATTAACATCCTGTCTTAAGTTTATGTAACAAAAAATAGAAATACTGTAGAAATTAAAGGGTCTGGACTTATTTAAACCAAGTTATTAAAAATTTTATACACTTAAATAGTGACATGTGATTTATATTTAGTTAAGTACCTTAAGAGTAATCAGGAAAAGTAACCTAAGAGTCTTTATGAACCAAGAGCTAAATAACTAAAACTCTAAAGAAAAAAAAAAAAAGGAAAAATCTTCAGACCAACATTTCCAACCAAAAGGTTTCATTTCTTTCTTTCTTTTTTTTTTTTTTTGCGGTACAACGGGCCTCTCACTGTTGTGGCCTCTCCCGTTGCGGAGCACAGGCTCCGGACGCGCAGGCTCAGAGGCCATGGCTCACGGGCCCAGCTGCTCCGCGGCATGCGGGATCTTCCCGGACCGAGGCACGAACCCGTGTCCCCTGCATCGGCAGGCGGACTCTCAACCACTGCGCCACCAGGGAAGCCCCTTTCATTTCTTATGTAACAGTTAATTTCCAAAGAACTGAAAATTTTAAAGACCAACAAAATTTATGTGCTCGACATAGAAGTAATAATAGCAATAGTACCTTTAAGACTGTGAAATTGAAACAGGGTTCTCTTCTCTTGCACTGTTACAAAGCAGAAACTAACACACCATTGTAAAGCAATTATACTCCAATAAAGATGTTCAAAAAACCCCCCCATAAAACAGGGTTCTCTTATTAGAAAACAAAGTTCCAATTTAAAGTAGAATGCAAATGAATACCTCATTCCCGCCATCTTAGTTCCAGGCCCTGGTTCAGCCCTTTGTACTATTTCAACAGTCTGATAATTAAAAGATCTCCTTATCTCTAATCTTTTTTCTTCCAGTTTATCCTATTCATTGATAAGATTAATCTTTCTAGAGCAGTGCTGTTCTGTATCATTCCCACACTAAGGAACCTTCAAAGACTCCCATTTTTAATTGTGTTAAGACAAACCCATCAGGCTGTACTCCAAATCCCTCTATCCCAGTGATTTTTCAAATGAATTCTCTGGAATCCTAATAATTCCAAGATGTGTTTCGGAAGTTACATGAAATTTTGGTCCAGTGCAATGGATGCTGAGGCTGCAACTATTGTCTAGTACCTTGGGGTTCAAATGTCTACATGTCATTAGACCAGAACATTATAGGAATAAATGTGCTAAATTTGAACTGATAGAATAATTACTACTTTGAAATATTTTACGTATTAGGGCTCTGCATAAAATTTTATTTGAAAAAATTTTTGACCTATTAAAAGAGTTGGGGAAATGTTTTATAGCATGCTATCATTTTATCTCCCAACATGTCCCAGTTCCCTGTATCTACTATGATGCTGGTTCTTTTACTGGAAATTCCCTCCTCTTCATCTCATTCCTCATGTCCTCAGGTTAAATTTTTCCATGACCATCAAAGCCTTTACTGGTCCATCTATCCAACTTTCTCTTCACTTTGTGTCATGTTTACCGCACCCATTGGATTTTCTTCCCTGTGTTTTGTCCATACCCCACACTAAGTTTATTTTTCTTAACAGTAGGAATTGTCTTACTTTGCATTTATTAAGTGATCAATATTTCTTAAAAAAGAATTGAACACCAAGATTCTGAAAGTAAATATGACTACCACCACCACTGTTACCACCCTATAAATTCTATAAATTCTCTGCTTTAAGAGCATTATCTTTTCAAGAGCCTTGTCCAATGACAGATGTTCTCCAATTAGTAAAATGTATGAAATATGATACCTTCATAGAACATATGCAAAATCAACAATATTTTAGAGTGATTTGACAATATGAGAAAATATGATTAGTGATAACAAGGATAATGAAAATAATAGTTTACTGAATGCTTATCATGTGCTATATCTGTCCATACATCTTCTCTTCTCATTCTAACAGTTCTCCAAAATGGGCAGCATCTCACTTTTTTTTTTTTTTTTTTTGCGGTATGCGGGCCTCTCACTGTTGTGGCCTCTCCCGTTGTGGAGCACAGGCTCCGGACACGCAGGCTCAGTGGCCATGGCTCACGGGCCTAGCCGCTCTGCGGCATGTGGGATCTTCCCGGACCGGGGCACGAACCCGTGTCCCCTGTACCGGCAGGCGGACTCTCAACCACTGCGCCACCAGGGAAGCCCAGCATCTCACTTTTATAGAAGAGAAAATGGATACTCCAAGAGGTCAAGTCATTTGCTCAAGGTTACAACTAGAGTAAGTGGGAGAGTCAGGATTCAAATATTGTTTGTGTGGCCCAAGAGTGAATGTTCTTTCCAGTTCATCACATTATCACTCAGTGTAAATAAGGAAAATAATAATGATACTGGCATATGTGTGAATTCTTCATGCAAGAAGCTTTGAATATTATTATTCAATACTTGGAGTTTGAGACTTTTTTACGTCTGTTACAAAATTCTAGGTTGAGGGTTTCCCAAGATAACACACCCACTTGGTCTGAAAACTGTCTTCCTCAGTTACTGAGCATTTCACTCTTCTTGGCTAAGATGAAGACCTTGCACCAGAACAAGTGACAACAAAAGAAAAAAACTGAAAAATAGAAATGTGATATCCTTAGTTACAGATGTGAACTTAAAACGTATGCTGCTTTTGATAGTAGAATAAGAATGAAGAGAAAACGTGTACAGCATATGTTAGTTAAATATGGATTTGTGAGCAACTCTGGTATTGCTAACTGAGTAGCGATTAAAGCTAAATAAACAGAGGCAGACTTGCTATCATAGCAGAATGGATTGGAGGTATTGATCAAGATGCTCTTGAAGTGTGTGGGAGTTTCAGGCTTCCAGCTTGTTCCCCAGCTTGACTCTTAGCTAGAATAAATGTCAACGGTGCCAGTCTCCGTGAGAGACCAACTGCCTTCTCACTAATGCAACCAGGTATCCTCAGTCAGCCCTGTTTTTAACTTCTCTTGCCAGTTGCCAGTCTTTCTGATTTCAGTCTTAGCTTTAAGCCCATTGACTGGCTAAAAACTAGTTTCCTCATTTCACAATACTCAGCAATTCCAAACTTATCCTTAGGTCATTGAGCTAAATTTTACGTTGGTGATTCCTAAGTAAACTTAGTATCTTTCATAACTTTCCCCATAGTTTTTCCTTAATTGTGATCTTACAGTGTTTGAATTCCTAAATTATAAGTAGTAAAATAACACTAGCTGCAATTTATTAACACTAGCTGCAGGTATTTTGAAAGTAGCTCCTGAGACTATCACCTTGAGACAACCCTGAGATTATTACTAGGAAGAAAAAAGTGTGAACAGCAGGGGTGCTCAGTGGAGGTGGTCTCTAAGGAGGGGAGAGCCGAGGTTCAGTAGTTAATCAGCCCCAGTGCCTGAGGGTTCAGCTCCAATTACCCAGAAGCCAGTTGCCCTAAGCTGTTTACAAAGCCTCCCTCTCCCTCCTTCTTTTTCTACCTGCCTCCCTCCCTTGCTCCTCCATCCCTCTCCTCCCTCCTCATCATTCATCACTGATTTTCCCGACCTCATCTCCTCTCTGATCCTATACTGATGATCTAAAGTATGACTTTTCATTTCGTGAGAACCTTTCTCCAAAGTCAGAGTGAGCAGAGCCATTTTAGACCATGATACTATCAAGATAATATTTTTAATGTGCAAACAAGAAACTCTGTAAATAGAAGAGCATTGTAATTGCTGCCACTTACAAGATGCCACTTCTATTTAGAAATTAAAGGTGATCTATATCTATTAAATGCAGCCATCATTTTGTTTCAAAGTGGAATAATTATAGCTAACATTTATCAAATTCTCATTATGTGCCAGGGATAAGTATTAACTAAGTATTCTCTACAAACTTTCTCATAAAATCTTTAAAATCAATCCCTATCAAGCAATAGGTACTAATATTATCCCTACTTAACAAGTGAGGGAATTGAGACTTACAGAGATTAAGCAGTTTGTTCAAGGTCACACAGCTAGTAAGTATTTAGACTCAGGATTTGAAACCAGATACTACTAATTAAAAAGAAAAAAATAAGTGCTCTCAATCACTTATACTGCCAAAGATTTTAAATTATTAATTTTAAGCTATATCTGATACCCTTTTGGTCAAAACCACCTTTCCTAAAGCTGTTATAGAATATAATGAATGAAAGGCAAAAAGCAGACTGGTCAAATTTCACAGAGAATTAGTTTGGGTCAATAAAAGAGTTCCAACAATAAACTCCACTTGTATTATATTTCACCATATTATGATAAAAATGCCTTTTTTTTCTATTTGTAGAAGTATTTTCAGATAGCATGGTGAGATGGTCTATAACAACATATATCAATTCTCCTGTTAATTTAAGTCTTTCGCCAGAAATGTTCTTGCAACTGGATAACAAAGATTTGCTTTTATTTTTTTTGGTGGGGTATAAACTTTAATGAGGACATCTCCTTAAGAACGTGGAAATGATTTTTCTTTTTTTTGCGGTACGTGGGCCTCTCGCTGTTGTGGCCTCTCCCGTTGCGGAGCACAGGCTCCAGACACGCAGGCTCAGCGGCCATGGCTCACGGGCCCAGCCGCTCTGTGGCATGTGGGATCTTCCCGGACCAGGGCACGAACTCGTGTCCCCTGCATCGGCAGGCGGACTCTCAACCACTGCGCCACCAGGGAAGCCCGGAAATGATGTTTTTACATACAGTACTGTGCCAACCTTTGGGCTCATATTTGGAGCTGCAGTGTTACAGAGGATTTACTTATTTAACATAGTTTTATTGAGTATCTCCTGTGAACAAAGCATCTCAGACAATAAAAAGGTTACCGGTGTTAGACCTTACTTGCAGGAGCCAGGCTCACCATGATAAAAGAGATTCGCATATCAAGATAAACCCCTCTGTTCTTTTTAAAATTTATTTTATTTATATATTATTTTTGGCTGCACGCGGGCTTTCTCTAGTTGCAGCGAGCGGGGGCTACTCTTTGTTGTGGTGCATGGAATTCTCATTGCAGTGGCTTCTCTTTTTGCAGAGCACCGGCTCTAGGCGTGCAGGCTCAGTAGTTGTGGTGCACGGGCTTAGCTGCTCCGCGGCATGTGGGATCTTCCCGGACCAGGGCTTGAACCTGTGTCCCCTGAATTGGCAGGTGGATGCTTAACCACTGTGCCACCAGGGAAGCCCCAACCCCTCTGTTCTTGAAGCAAGCTGATCAGGAGTGAGTATACCAGGAGCATCTCCCTCACCTCAGGTGGAGAAGCAGACAATTACTTGGGTAGCCTCAGATCAAACTAAACAATGGTTTTAACCTATGACACCATAATCTACCTGACTTCAACTATCATCACCATCTGCAAATGCCTACTGCTGTTCCCTATACACTAGACTGAACCTCCTGTATATCTACACTAATCTAGTCTAGGTTCACAACTCTTCTTAGGGCATGGTCATTTGGGGCATTGATATTTGGGGGCAGCTCATCTACTTTGAGGATCAGTTCCCTTAGCCACAATCCCAACTGGTCCCACCAGTCAGAGATGCCAGCATGTCTCAAGCTGAATCCATTTAATTATGACACATTTGTTAGAGCTGGAATGAGACTTAAAGATCCCTTGGTGTTTTTTTTTTAATTGAAGTATAGTTGATTTACATTTGGTGTTTTATTTTAATCAATAGATCCACTTCTTCAAGTGGAATTTAATGGAGAAGCTCAATTAAAAAAACAACTAAACAGAACTCAAGGTGCAGTTGAAATAAGAGTACAGAAATGAGAAGGTCCAAGATTCCTCCCTCCTCACCCACCATAAACCCATCTACTCAAGATGTTTAGAGCACAGCCTTAACATTCCTGATTTAGTCCAACTAATCCTGAGTCCTAGGCATCTTGTCTGAAGTCACCCAACTAGTAACCAACTAGTAAGTCTAGGACCTAAAACTCAAAACCAGTGTATTAGTCAAGGTTCTCAAGAGAAACAAAAACAATAGGATGTGTGTGTATATATGTATGTATGCGTGTGTGTATTAACTGGGGGGACTGGCACGTCTGAAATTTGCAAGGCAGGTCAGTAAACTGGAGACCCAGGGAAGAGCTGCTTTTGCAGCTCAAGTCTGAAGGCTATCTGGAGGCAGAATTCCCTCTTCCTCGGGGGACTTCAATCTTTTTCTATTAAGGCCTTCAACTGATTGAAGGAAGTCCACCCACATTATGGAAAGTATCCACTCAAAGTCTTCTGATTTAAATGTTAATCACATCTAAAAAGTACCTTCACAGTGACATCCAGACTGGTGTTTGACCAAATATGTGGGTATCGTGGCCTAGCCAAGTCGACACATAAAATTAACCATCACACTCAAGGTCCTTAGTTCAAAACTGTATGCTCTTTTCATTATGAGTAACGGTTTACGATCCAACAGAAGAGAAAGGACAGTGTAGCATATGCTGCCTGTTGCTTATCTAACACTCATTCTCCTCTTCCCCTTCCTAACAAAACCTAAAATTTTTGTGTGAAGGCCAATGAGCCTACCTAGAATATTAAACTTTGTAATTTTTCCTAGAGTTCTTTTTGACCAGTGAAATGTAAGGAAAGGTGACTGGGTGTAGTTTTGGGAAATCTCTTTAAAGAGATGAGCTGATTTAGCTGGTATGTGGTCCCTTGGCCTTTTCCCCATTCTCCTTCGTCTTGCCTGGAATTTGGACCTGAGGACTGAAGCTACAACAGACACCCTGTGATCACAAATGTCAAGAAGATCAGAAAGACCTAAGTCCTAACATTTTTTGAGCTGATGAACCAGCATCAGTAACTCTCTCCAGATTTTTTGTTTCATGAGAAAGAGAAAAAAAAAAACATTATTTTTTTCTATGCCTCTGTTAAGATTGTTATGCGGTCTCAGTCCTTAACTTATACAGACAAGGACACAGGTAACTATGATGAAAATCTTAAAAAACTGAACAATGATGGAAACCTTGAGACTGTGTGTAAGGCAGCAAGGCAGAAGAAACAGGGTTGATATAAGTTAGACATCATGAATACATCAAATGCTATGAGAGACCAATAGGCAGGAGCTCTGGGAGACTGAACAGCTGCCATGAATTCAGCAAAAAGGTAAGTGGACATAAATAGCTATAGGAAGAAAGGAGATGGATATTTAAAATAGTTAAACTTTTTTTTTTTTTTTTTTTTTGCGGTACACGGGCCTCTCACTATTGTGGCCTCTCCCATTGTGGAGCACAGGCTCCAGAAGCACAGGCTCAGCGGCCATGGCTCACAGGCCCAGCTGCTCTGCGGCATGTGGGATCTTCCTGGACCGGGGCACGAACCTGTGTCCCCTGTATCGGCAGGCAGACTCTCAACCACTGCGCCACCAGGGAAGCCCTAAAATAGTTAAACTTTTTAGCCACAAGCCTAGGAGAGCCACTGGAATGAATTGCAGTAAAGCTGTGTGACTTTTTCTCTCTGAACCTTTCTGGAAAGTCATAGGACAGGAGAAGAGCAGGAACAAATTAACTACCCTCATTAGTAATCTCCACTGTAATTTGTCTCCTCCTGACAGACCCTTTGAAGAGCTTATCTTGACTGGTCTGTCAGTGGAAGCACCTCCTCATCCCAAGGTTTTTAAAACAAAGACAACTGATTAACCTAACTTGCAACTAAAACTGCCCACCTTGCTTCAAGAGCTGAATCACAAATCACTTTTAGACATGATTTTTCAGGAGTGTGGGGTGGGGAAAGAGAGATAGAGAGGGAGAGAGAGAGACTTAATCTGTTTGAGATGATTTAAATTAACTCCTGCTTTGAGGCAGAGAGAGAGCTCTGAACTTTCCATAGCCATCGAGAACCTTTCCTAAAGATACTCTCCTTATGAGTGTGCAGTTTTACGGAAAGAATGAGGGGTTGTGCAGTAGTGATAAAGGTGTAAGTGGGAGGATGTGTGAATTGAACTTTCTCGAGTTGAGGTGGGGAGGCTTCAGTAGGTGGATGACCTTGGGCACAAAACAATCATTGGCTGGAAGTGAGCACATAATACCTTTGGGGAAAAGAGAATAGAGTAGGGCAGGTTCGAGTCAAGTTTGAAGGCAGAGATGTACGTGAGAATCAAGATGTATCTAGCCATACATGGTCAGGACAGCAAAAGAACTAAGCTGGAGGACAAGAAACAGGTGGTTAGCAAATATAAGGCTGGAATTGTGGCTGAAAATCCTGACAAATCCAGATTTCTCCCCTCCCTCCCTTCCTCCTTCCTTCCTTCCTTTTTTCCTTCCTTCCAGGGCATTAGAGGTATAGGGCTCATTTTCCTGGCCAAGCTTATTCCCTCCTGTTTTCTCAAACCCCAGTTCACAGCCAATGGAAAAAATGGTCCTCATTCACAGTTCATCTTTGAGAAGTCTTTCGGGAAGCACAGAAATTCAAGCATGTTTATTACACCCCCATCTGTTGTCAGGAACAAAAAAATATTTTTATGCAAAAATACAGCATTAGGTGTGATTTTGACATGGAAAAATACTTCTTTTAAAGATTTCCAACACAATGGAATATGAGACTCAAATCTTATAATGCATCCATAGGGCTATCCAAATTCTGCCACTGAAGTAGTATTTTATTAAATAAATAGATATATTCCTAGCACTTTCTAAATTAACAAACATACATTTAAAATATTCTGGGAAGAGCCTATTTAATTCTCTGAGTAAAAGGCATCTGAAGGAATTTGGTTGGTGGGATGCAACTTTCTGTATTTTCTTTCCTCCCTCCCTCCCTCCCTTCCTTCCTTCCTCCCTCCCTCCTTCTTTCTTTCTTTCTTTCTTTCTTTCTTTCGGCCAAATATCAGTCAGTTAATTTGAATCTAATATTTATTGAGTACAAACATGGTCTAATTTAATGCTCACAATAAGCATTCCAATATTTTTTAAAAGATTTTTAGCCACTTGTTCAAAGTCACTAGTTAAAATAGTAGAGAGTTTTCGTTTTCTCTGAAATAAATCATCAGCTTAAAAAAAACCTTACTGAATGATACTAATTCTGTACACTCACTCAAGTTATTTTCAAAGGTAGGGGAAGTATAGGCTAGAGTTAAAACTTAGAGCTGTTTTGGGGACATATAAACTGATTTGAATAGACTTATTATACCAATTTGAAAATAAATACCTGGAACTAGAGGAGCTTTGGTAGTAAAATAATTAGAGAAAGTAAAATATTAGCATTTTAGTTTAGCAATTTTCTTTCAGTGTGTGGAGAAATATTGGTTTATAAAACAGAATCTGTAGACATGGTGGATTCAATTTACAGTGACTCAGTTCATGGAGTCCTATACCCTTTCTTGGCTCCTTTTGATTTGGCAGCCATATACCTGTGACTTTACAAAAAGGCAGAAAAGGGTAAATGAGCAGTTTGGTTACTGTTTAATCATGAAACAGTTTTCCTGCTTTTTACCCAATAGGAAAATTATATGATAAGCAAAAATTGCTTTTCATATACACCACAACGAAGAACTATATTTCAAAACCATTTTTCTTTGATGGTTCAATGACTTTGTTTTTTAATTTACTTTACTTTTAATAAAGTAAATCTTCAGATAATATAAAAACCACAAAACTTTTAGAAGTTTCACATAAGACATTAGAGTTATGCTCTACTTTCTACCCAAAGGAACTAATTTCTGAATATTTATTTAGTTTATAAAACAGATATAATTACAGACATGACAGACACAAATCTACATTTTCCAAATCTTCTCAGAGCATAAATACTTACATTAAGATGAAGTGTTTTAGGTGTAAGACTTATGTGTAAGAAGTCATAAACAACCTAGTTTCATTATATTTAATGTTCTAAAACAGCATTATAATCTTTTAGAATTGTTTTCATGTTTGAACCATTTAAATATATCTATTAATAATAAGGTTAAAGTTCAAAATAATCTATTTTTTAAATGCCACCCAATTTTCTGATTATATTTAAATATTATTTGCATACTTATACTAAATGAAAAATCATTTGAAATCTCAGCATTCTTAAAAAAGGAAATACTCTTTGATGACCCCTCTGAGCATTTTTGGTTCATAGCACAATAACTGGTATATATTTTATACTCAGTAAACTTTAGTAAACTACAAAATTTAGTGAACTACTGTGAATTATTTTATTATCTTTTAAAATTTTATATTGTATATTGGAGGAAATCCAGGAAATTTTAAGCATCCAAAAATTATGATCTAAAATGAAGTGTAAATCAATAATGAAATTAATCCTAGGCTAGGGTCTATTGGTTATAGGACATTTTGAGATGTAAGTTTATTTTAAAGTATTTCATGAATAGCAGCAATACATTTAGCTACAAAATCCTTTGGTTGCTAAACATTTTATGTCTTAAACTGATAACCTCTGAATGGCAATTTATTTTAGTGTTAGTTATATTTACCTTAGTACATATTTAACATGTCTATTGTGAACAAATTCATTCTTTGCCTAGGACATTCCCTCCTTCTTTTTATCTTTTCTGGTTTCCCTTCATGATACCACTTCCCTTCTGCCTTCTCAAAAGGACATGTCTGCTTGTCCTGCTCCCCCAAAGCAGAATCAAGGGGATGAGATTATTCTTACTGCCCACTCTCCTTCAGGCTCCAAGGATCTGCAACCATTGCTCATCAAGCCCTTCTCCTTTGTAACTCTTATTTGTTATTGCTTTCTTTAAAGCTTCTATTTACTGACTTCCAGGAGATTCAGCGTCTACAACTTCAACACCTGGATCCAACTCTGTCTCTTCATTCCACGCCCCACCACCACGATCATCAGGGATCCTTCCAACCCTCTCGGCCCAACTGTCCAACTCAGGCAGAGACATCCTGGTCATTACCTAGAACTGGTCCTTCAAGATATCAAAGTCTGAAATCCGTTTCTCAGTCCACAGCATCCTTCTCCTCACATCATGAGCTCCCATGCCTCTATGGAATCTGTTGTTTGTGCCCATCGTGACTCTTGGTTTTTAACCCCTTTGTACTGTCCTCAGGTATGAGAAAGACTGACTACCTCCTTGGCCTCATTACCTACTTAAAGATCCCATGTTGAATCAATTAGACTTTCCTTTCATTAGCACCTTCACTCTATTCCCCAATCCTGGACACAATCTATTTTCTCCACTCCTATTCCATGGCTGCATATTGCTGAAGGATGTTGCAAAGTGATGTGTATTACAGGGACCATAAATTTATGGTCCCTGACCTCAGCTGGGTTTTCAGTGTTTCTCAATAATATTTTTCTGATTTTATTGGTTTATTTTCTGTTGACTTCACTATTATTTGTTATCTATCTAAAACTTACTTCTGATTGTCTCCCTCTCAACAGGGAGAAGATTTAGGCCATTTAATATGAATTCCCCACTTCGCTCCTTCTCTTCATAACTCATCTAAACTATCCTTTCCTTTCTTGCTCTTGTTTTAGAGAGATCTCTCCAAAATTTTCCCATCCTCTGAACACACCTTCTTCTAGTACCTTTAATTTTCCCTCATTTGTTTTTTTTTCAGTTAATCCCTCTTTTCCTTGGTAAATCAAGGCCCAAGTTGTTACCAAACTTAAGTTAAGCTTTTCTCATTATTGCTTTCAACTTTAAAAAAGCCATCCTCTTTTTCACTTACTTCATAACTAGACTTCTTTAAAAGGTAGTCTGTTCTTTCTGCTCCCTCTTCCTTCCTTGGCATTGTCTTTAGCAACTGAGAGTCTAGACTTCCTCGCCCTGGTCTATTGGAACAGTTTTCTCCCAGATTACCATACAAATCCCCCATATCCAGTGTCTCTCCCTAAAATACTCTTAATCTAACACTGCAGCCCATTCTTCTTCTCACACGTTTAAATCATCTTTCTAACAAATATTTAAATTGCAACTACATGCAGTAATGCAATACAAAGATAAATATTATACGGTCCCTTTCCATAGACTAGAAGCCCATAGACTAGAGATGGAACACACTACTGAAGTTATGAACAAGAGCTATCATGACAGAGAAAAACAAGAGTGATCGGCTCTGCCAGGGAGAGCTGGGAACAGCTTCACCAATGTGACATCTTCAGTGCTGGTGCTAGGACTAGGATGTGTTTTCTGGGTGGAGAAGAGGAAAGCAGGCATTGAAGACAGAGACAACATGCCTGAGGCACTTGCCTGGCATGTTTTGGAAAAATTTAGTGTATGCGAGTAGATGTAGAACATCAAGCATTCAGGGTGCTATATAGGGCTTAGTGAAGCAGTTTGAGGTCATATGTTAAAGGCCTTTTTAGACCAGGTAGGAGAAGTTAAAATCTGTCCCAGTGGTACTAGGGAGCCAATGGAGACTTTTAAGATGTAGAGCTTTGTGATGTGATTTATCCAAAACAGAACAGATTACAGAGCCTCTGAAACTAACTCTTCATTCACCAAAAGTTTGATTAAGGGAAACTTCACCCTTCTAACCATTCACTCTTTAAAACTTAGACATCTATGTCTAGTCTGCCCTCCCCCAATCACTCTCTGTATCTTTGATACCAAACTCTATCCATTTTACTCTAAATCATCTCTTGCACCTTGGATTTCCATTCCTCCCATCCTCCATGTCCAGATTCAAACCTCACCTGTTAGCTCTTGCCTGGACTTTTGAAGCACATCATGCACTGGAGTCCCAGCCTCTAGGTCTCTCCTTTTACTAATATACTCCCCATAGTATTGGCGTTATGGAATGTCTGCAAAGAATAAACCAATATGTCAAATACTTTTTCCAGGTCTATCTGATATGAGAAGGCTTTCTTTCCTTTTACTAAACCTTTGTTGAGCACCTGCTATCTCAGAGGCATTGTGCTGACCTCTTGCTGTTAGGCAGGGCAGAAAGCAGAAGCATCCTACTGGCAAGTGCCCTATGGTATTTATCAAGTCCAAGGCAGGAATCGTAAAATGGTGGCCATTGGGCTGAATTGGCTCAAAGCTGTATTTTATATAAACTGCAGCATTTAAATAAACATTTACAATTTGGGACAATTCACACAAAAATAAAAATTTATGGTTTCTGTTGAAAACACAATCTGTCAAAGCAGAATCAACAATCAGTCCTAAGTAGAGGAGAAACAAATGCTTATACCAGTACCACTTGCTATTGCTTTTGCATCTCACTTGATTTCTTTCCCCTAACATAATTCTGGGGCTGGGATGGGGTGAGGGGAAGGGAGGGAGGGAGGACTGAAGATGCCTGGGGTTGAACTTCCTGTCATCCCAATGGGAAGGGGTCTCAGGGTCAGAATTACATTGTAAAAATTATTGTTGTAAAAGAATATGCAATTTCTTCAATGCTTGCGTGTTTATACCAGCGAGGTGTAATACCATAATTCATACCAACTAGGTGTAACATCAATAATTTTCTTGTTTGAGATTTAAAACAACCCCTCAATTTCTACTTATATTTTATTCTCTCATCTTTTTAAGAAGAGTGGGCATCAGAGCACTGATAGATGCAGTGAAGAGTGAGGAGGGAAGTAAACAGAAAATGGATGGTCTTCAACATAGAAATTCAAAGCAGTAAATTAGGTTAAGGAATATCATGGGTAGAAAGCCAAGAAAAGAAAAAAAAATGCATAGGCAGCTGAGATTGGGAGAGAATTCCTAGTGTGATAAGAAGCAAATGCAGAATTGAAAGCAGAGATTTTGTCTTTTCAAGTGTTTGAAGACACCAGGAAATATCACAGCCAGAGCTGGAGAGCATATAAAACAGAAGTCTAGAGAAGTCCCCAAACCGATGAAAGAACCTACTTCCCCAAATAGTTTAAGGGTCTTTGTCTTTGGTGAGCCAAACCACTAATATAAGGAAGGAGGCAAGGTCAAGATTTTCTCTTCTAGGTTCAGAGGAGTCATGTTTTGCTGATCTGATACTGAAGCAACTATATTTCTGTACAGAGCATGAAGCTGTATGTAAATTCATCCATTGCCTTAATCTGTTCTGCAAATATGTAATAGCTCAGTATTTGGAGACAAAGAAGCCAGCCAGTTCATAGTATTGAATTGTTTACCTTTTATTAACATGTATCCCAGGGGCTCATTTGCATAACATTTGCATTGCCTTGGCCATGGACAGCACATAAGGCACCTGCAAAGCACTTGATCCAGGGAGGAAATAGTGTGTGGTGGGCTTATTGAAGTCTATGTGAGTGAAGGCAGGCAGAGAAGGAGAGAGTCATTCGTAAATTCAGTTAAGATAGCAAATGAGTATTTAGGTTCCTTAAAAAACACTTTTTCCACTTTAAAACTATTTTGGGACTTAGAGCCTCAAGAGTAGAAATTGTTCTTAAAGGGAACAAAGTTCTCTGAAAGAAAAAAAAAAAGCTAAATCCATATTTGGCAAGGGGCTTTATATTGAATATAAATTTTAAGATAAATTTGTTTTTCAGACACTATAAAAAAGCAATCTCAGAAAAAAAGTCAGAAAAGTTTATTTTCTTTTTATTCAAAAAAACCCCCACAGAGATATAAATTGATATATGTTCCTGTTATATTCCCTTGGGTATTACATAGATTGAAAAACTGTAATTAGAAAAGGAATGAAAAATAATTCCATAAAGCATTCACACTTACATTTGAAAATCCAGAAGAATGTAATGGCATATTTCAGCAGTCAATATGGGGAGTCATTTTTTCAGGTGAACTGAAGTGTGCATTATTGCAGCAACAGCAAAAAGACTCCATAGCTGACACTTATTTGGGGGAGTTCTGATAGAGTGGCATGTTATTCAAACTTTCTCTATGTAACTCACAATTCCATATACATATGTGTAATTCTAAACTTATGAATTTTGCAAAATCTGTGCAATCTCTATAGAAACATACACATACTTGTAAGGGTTATGTTACTTAAGCCATAGACAATAAGCCATTTTAAAAGAGAGCAATAACTCACTGTAAGAATCAAGCCAGTTCTTACAATAAGTGTGCTTTAGCTAACTTTCATATGCCAAAATTTGCTTTAAAAAATTCAGAATTTATCGACATTTCTCCAAAGAAGACAGACAGATGGCTAATAGGCACATGAAAAATGCTCATCATCGTTAATTATTAGAGAAATGCAAATCAAAACTGCAATGAGATATCACCTCAACCAGCCAGAAGGGTGATCATGAAAAAGTCTACAAATAATAAATGCTGGAGAGGGTGTGGAGCAAAGGAAACTCTTATAGACTGTTGGTGAGAATGTAAATTGGTGCAGCCACTATGGAAAACAGTATGGTTGTTCCTCAAAAAACAAAAAATAGAGTTGCCATATGACCCAGCAATCCCACTCCTGGGCATGTATCCAGACAAAACTATAATTCAAAAAGATACATGCACCTCTATGTTCACAGCAGCACTATTCACAATAGCCAAGACATGGAAACAACCTAAATGTCCATCGACAGATAAATGGATAAAGAAGATGTGGTATATATATGCAATGGAATACTATTCAGCCATAAAAGAAAAATGAAATAATCCCATTTACAGCAACATGGATGGACCTAGAGATTATCATACTAAGCAAAGTAAGTCAGAAAGAGAAAGACAAATACCATATGACATCACTTATATGTGGAATCTAAAATACGACACAAATGAACACATCCATGAAACAGAAACAGACTCACAGACAGAGAGAACAGACTTGTGATTGCCAAGGGGAGGGGATGGGAGGGGGATGGATTGGGAGTTTGGGACTAGCATGTGCAAACTATTATATATAGGATGGATAAACAACAAGGTCCTACTGTACAGCACAGGGAACTATATTCAATATCCTGTGTAAACCATAATGGAAAAGAATATGAAAAAGAATATATATATATATATAACTGAATCACTGTGCTATACAGCAGAAATTAACACAATGCTGTTAATCAACTATATATAAAATATATACTTATATAAATATATATATAATTTATATTTAAAATATAAAATCAACTTCAATAAAATTTTAAAAATCAAGGCAAAAAATATTCAGAATTTATGAAATAAACAACATAGTCTTATTGTTTTTTCTAGTCCATCAACTAGAAAAAGAAGTGAATTACTTCAAAGACATTACTTGAAAACTATATTATCATAGTTGGAAACTATCACCAGGAAAATTCCAATTCTCACCAGGGAGTAAAAAATTACCATATTTCAACTCAAAACTAATTTTAAAATGTTCCATATCACTGTATCGAATACATTTTGAAAAACATAGTTAGATCTTTCTGTTACTTAATTGCTGCTTGTTGCTTCAAATAATTTTCAGCTAAATAAAAGTTTCAACTCCTATAAAACATAGTTCATAACATGGTAATGACAACATTTTTACAATAACTTACAATCTTCTGAGATGATGTTTCACAACTCCTTCAGTTAGAGCTGGCAAATATGATTTCTGTTACTCTTCTATTTTAGCCTTTCAGTAAGTGCCAGCAAACGAAATTATATTCCTTCCCTTTTATGGCTTTCTACAAGGTCCTGGCTTGTAGAGAAGGCATTTGCGAGGTTGCTAACATTAAAGTTAATGTTAAACAGCTTATATTTTAACTACAGCTATTTTGCAGGTTGAAATACCCACATTTTGATTCTTGGCCACAAATTTTGGTAGTTGAAAACAGTCAATGACCATGCTTTTGTCTTATTTATTTTTAGTGCTCTAATGGTGGCCTCTTTACACCTCCAGAAACATTAGTTCCTATTAACAGATCTGGAATATTGATTGAAAATGAAAGTTCATGCAATCAATATTTTTGTTTGTTTAAAATAATTTAGAAGCCAAAAAAATGATAATAGTTCACTTGGCCAAAATGCAAGGCATTTTAGGCTTTTAGAAGAAAGATGTAAACACTAACGTGGAAATAAGCAAACTGCTTACAGAAAAATGTGAAGGGAAGAGGTTTTTGTTAGAGGACGTGGTAGCTTGCCATTAAAAACAGTTACTGTTCCAAGAAGTCTGTTTGGCTAATGCCAGAGACTCTTTATCAGTAAAATAAGTGAAGCTACGCCTCAAACATGTTCCTACACATTTCTTGAAAAAGTCTGAGCAATTTTAAAAATAGGAGTGAAGAGTAGAAGCCATATGGGTCACAGTCATGTTTGAAGTGACCCTCTGGTGATCTCTGTGGCCACCCTGACCACGCCCTGAGGCCCCAGCTGTGTGCATATGTGACAAATGGAAGCAGTAAATGACGTCCTCATCTACAGGATCCCAACAAAACCTCTGACCACTTTTCTCCTAGGTTGTGACCAAATATATTGGCATTGTTTAGATATAACTAAAGAATGTGAAAATTGATTTGGGTAAAAGGGTCAAAAAGAAGCCAAAGAGGCACTGCTAACAAGAATGCACATTATAATGTGCTTTCATATGATAAGACTGTAACTCCTAAAACACTCCTGAAAAATAACTTTTGATGGAATGTATTTATTGGGCCAACCAAAATAATCTATACTATCAAATATTTTAAACTATTGAAATTCTGAATAATGCATCCTTTCTTATGTAATCCTTTATCTTACAAGATGAACGAATATTTTCATTCATTATCTCTTAATGAAATGGCTGTCTTGTCAAAACCAATAGTACTCTGATAATAGGATTTTTTTTTTAATTAAGCAGGTTTTCTCTCTCTCTTTTTTTTTTTTTTTTTTTTGATGCATGTTTGGTGCCTACACATGTTTGTACAACAGTGTGTTAGACTGTTAGTCTATTTAGTTAGACTTTGGTCACTGGCCGTTGGATTTACACTCTTTATAGACCTTTTTGTTAGAACTCAAATATTTAATAATGATCATTATAAAGAAGTATGGAAACACCCACAGTATAGTTCTATGTAATCAGTGGCTATAATTAATCATGATATTTGATGAAATTTTCTAATTTCTTATGTTTTAATATAACTGTTACATAATAGTATGTCTCAAAAAAATGAATAAAGCTTTTTAAGCACATTCTTTCCCATTCTCAGAAATAAGGCAACTAATATGATTTGATTAGGTTTTGATTTTCTTAAAAAAACATGCTAGTTAACCTTTTAGAATACAGAAATTCATGACTTTAGGGCTGTTACGAACCTTAGAAATTTTCCAGTTCAACTGCCTTCATTTTGCAGATTAGAAAACTTAAGAGTCACTGAATGAAAAAAATTGCCTGGATTCATATAGCAGGTGTGATTAATAGTAGATGGAGCAATCTGAATATGAAATAAAATAACTACAATCTAAAAATCTGAAATTTTCTTCTTTTAGTGAGTATATAAACCCCTATCCATCTACCATATGCATTTTGCATAAGATTAGGAGCCAGTATTTCCCTTCTTGAAAAATACTCTTTATATCATAGAAATATAAAGATAAGAGTCTTTTTTTTTTTTTTTTTTTGCGGTACGCAGGCCTCTCACTGTCATGGCCCCTCCCGTTGCGGAGCACAGGCTCCGGACGTGCAGGCTCAGCTGCCATGGCTCACGGGCCCAGCCGCTCCGCGGCATGTGGCATCTTCCCGGACCGGGGCACGAACCCGTGTCCCCTGCATCGGCAGGCGGACTCTCAACCACTGCGCCACCAGGGAAGCCCACAAAGTCATTTTTATTCCCATTTGTTTCAACAGATATTTATAGAAAATGACTGCTTTCCAAACAATCACAAAGATGGTATGTCAATTCAAAATATTATGAACACTTTCATAATAGCAATATATAACATGAAATTATAAAATCATACCTGAGTCCCTCATTAATACTGAAATTTTGATATTATAATTAATTATTCTGTTGCCAAATCCCAGCTGTACACTCTACACTTTCTCCAAATTATTAAGTAAACCATTATAAGATTAACATTCGTTATACCTTGTCTTCTCTCATTAGTCCCACTTTTCAAGCAATGGTAATTTGAATAGAAATTTTTATTTTGGCTCCTTTCATAGGGGGGTTATAAACAAACAAAAAAGACTGGGATAGCTATAAAATGAAACATGCAACCCTTAAAAACTACGTTATTAAATCATCTTATAATGGCAAAGGAAAACAATATATATAATTTAAGTGAAATAATTTAAGTGATAAAATTTAAGTGAAATAAGCCATAAAATCCCATTTATAAACACACACACAGTGCAAGTCTGTAAGAAAATATTTGAGAATATTAATAATGTAGGTTTTTTCCCTTGGATTGCAGGATTTTGGAGGACGTTTTCTTTTTAAAATAAATGTCTGTATTTTTAGTATTTTCTACAATTAGCTGATTTATTTTTATAATCAGGAACTAATTTCAAAAGAATATAAACATAAAAAACTAAATTATGGAGTATAATTATGTATGTGCAATTCAGGCTGATTAAAGTTTGCATTCAGACAGCATTTTTCTCCAGAGAATGTTAGGATCTTTGTGAGTATGTATTTCCTAAGGAGGTAATGAGACAAAAGGCATTTTTTGTTCAGTAAAAGATTAGCAGCCTTGCAAAGCGGAAGAGTCCAGTGGTACAGGAAACAAAAGTAAAAGAGTTAAGATAAGGGGCTGCTGAGAAAAACAAGAGAGTCTGTAACAAGTAGTAAAAACATTTGCTTAGTGTTTTGGCTTATAACATTACTCAGAGAAAAGTAGAAGAAATTAATATTTCTGTAACATCTGCATTATGGCAGGAATTATGTTTCTGTCATTTAATTCTTAGTTGTGTCCCATCGGTCTGATTCTCATATAAATTAAATATAATTTACCTCACCCTGGTGTGTTACCCAGAAAAGCAGAATGACAAAAGAAAACCAGGATTTAAATCTAAGTTAGTTGGCCCCTAAAACTTCTGCTCTTTGCATTTTACCCCACTTTCTCCAGAGTATTTTGGTGAAATAACTAAACGGATAGTCTGTTTTCTAGGACATTAGTGACTGTGGTATTTGACTGTAAGAAAAAGGGGAAATTGGTAATTTTACTTTCACATAGGAAAGTACAACCAGGGAGGGGTTTAATGTAGAGACAAACTTCTCAATATTCTCAATTCTCCAGCTGAGAGGAAGCCAGTGATAAAATAAAACACAAAATGGCCATCAGAGTAAGACAGACCTTATGTGACATTGGGCAAATTTCCTAATTTTTCTGAGTCTCAGATTTCTCAGCTGTAAAATGATTAAATGATACCATCTTACAGAGTGGTTGTAAGGATATATGAGAAAAGCATCCAAAGAGTACCTAGAAGAGATCATAGAACAAAGTAGACACCCAATAAATGCTGGTTATGTTTTCCTTGCATCCTAGCCATTTGAGACAAATTACAGCAAGGTGCTCATTGCCCAAGACATTTATTAATTGTTCCTGAGCTTCCATTAGCAGGTGGCAGCCTACCTATAAATTCCTAAGTGCATGTAATTATTTTTAAATACTACGTCTTGAGATGTTTCACTGTGGTTTTCCCATTACCATTTTCTAATTTTCTCCATGAACTTCAGTTTTCTGCTAACAAAATATACAGACTAAATTTAATAAAGTGATAATCAAGTTTGTATTTGTAGTATTTACAATCTCAATATTATACTGAAGGACCCTAAGAGATCTTTAAGTTCAAGAAGCAAACAGGATGAATCAGGCTCATATTCTTTTAGTTTTAGCTAGAACAGCTATTTTTTTTTTTTTAACTGTGTATCTTTAAAAATTTTATTTATTTATTTATTTAGGCTGTGCTGGGTCTTAGTTGCAGCATGTAGGATCTTCATTGTGATGTGTGAGCTTCTTAGTTTTACTACTACTACTACTACTGTTACTACTGTTACTACTACTACTAGTACTACTACTACTACTGCTGTCGTTGTTGTTATTTTCTTTCCAAATTGAATGCTCCGGACAGCACATCTCTCTGTCTCTTGCAAGCTCTGTCACTTTCTATTGCGGTAGCTTCTCACGTTTACTTTCCTTATGTGGTCCTGGATTTCATTCATACCCCTCTTTCAATGGTCTCATCAGAAGCACTGGCATCACTAGAAGATCCATTAGAAATTCTTGGGACTCACCAGACCTGCTGAATAAGAGACTCTGTAGATGAGGCCCAGCAGTCTATGCTAAAATGTTTATCCAGGAATACTTGCTCCATTTTGAAAATCTGTGTTCTAGATGGTTACAGCTGAATCAATACTAGCACTCAGGTCCAACCCCCCAGCCTCCACAGACTCAGCTCTTGTTCACTGCATGTTTGACATCTTTGCTTTCTTTGGGGGCACTTTCAGCAACCTTGCAACGTCTCAGGTTAGCCTATGCAGGGAGGGTTCATTTTTGCAACAGTCTCACAATGTGACACTCAAAGCACGTCCTTATGCATTTCTGACCTTCCCCTAATCCATTCCCTGTTTACCACACTGTTAAGACTTCCATGGAGGTGAGCAGGGTACTTAACTTTAGTGTTCTTTTTAAACGTTAACAATGTAATCTTCTTCTCTTAGGAAGTTGTGACTCACTTTATAGATGAAGAACTAAACACAAAACAAAAACAAAAGCAAAAAACATAACCCAAACAATCAAAACAAACAGAAACCTCCCCAAACCAAGTCCTTAAAGTAACAGAAAATTTAAGCAGTATGTAAACGCTTAAGATCGTTGAAGGACATCCCGATATCACACAGGCATATTTGATGTTGGCAACTTTTTGGATTACAGAGCAGAGTTTTGTCTCTTCCACCTATTTATAACATCAGCATAAGTACAAAGTGGGGCCTGAGCTTCTTCAATTTCTGACATAACTTGTGAAGGCGAAATAAATATGAATATGCCCATAAAACAATAGAAAATGAAAAGAGAGCTAACTTTCATTTTGATTTATATTGATAAATATTGCTTTGTTTCACTTGATTTTGTTTTTCTTCCACAATTTTTTATCAAGTCAGGGAAGCTGCTAACATTACTGCTTAAAAACCCTGTGTGCTCCTTCAAGATGTGGGAAACAGTAGTCAAACCATGGACTAGGCAGTCAAAAACTAAATTGTCTCACCTTGTCTACAGTTTGATGGTACTATTGTTTGTGCCAGCTACAATTTGTGAGTGCTTACTCCTCGCACACAATGAAATCCCTTTCAATGGACTTTCTCCTTTACCTAACCATGAATAATTATTCTAAGGTCAAACAGACCATATACTTTCTGTGCCTCAATGCTTTTATCAGAAAATGAGGGGGATTTACAAGAGAAAAAGAAAAAAAAGAGAGAAAAAAAAAGAAAATGAGGGGGAAATTTAGGAACATTTTACAATGATTTTTTATATAAATAACAAAAATTAAGTATAAAAAAGTGAATGCAAGGCAATTACTAAGACAGACAGAGAATCTCTCTGCAGAAGGAGGTTTATTCTTCCTCTCTCTCCTCACTAGCTTGCAGCAAAGCCAATCTTTTCCCTCCAGAGCTATGAAAAGATACCCAGGAATATTGTTTACATTACCTGTGGTACATATTTTGCTTTATTCAAACCTCAGGAATAGAATCTATGAACTTCTTGGTGTGAGAAACAAAATAGTTTTGTATCACTGTTACTTTACATAGTGAGACCAACCATATGTATGTTCAGTATTCTCCTTGACAATTAACAAAGTAAAAGGTAGAACACTGAAAATTACTATTTTGGGGGTACATTATCTTATTATTCTTTGTATCATCAGCATTTGGCACAGTTCCTCGTACATTATAGACAATGAATGCATGTTGAAATCATGAGTGAATAATTACTAATATTCATTGGCTTGATTAATAATTTGGGTAGTTGGGAAAAAAAGTCTCAAAATGGATGAAGGAACAAAGCAGGCTATGATTCATCTTCATAGATTAACTAGTAGGAGTTTAAAAGCTGAATAGCAACAGAAAATAACCCTATCAGGAATGACATCTGAGTCATAAACCTAGTAATAGAAGCTTTGAGTTTTAAAGCATGTGTTGCAATCATTAAATTTCAACAATTCTTTCACTATCATCCAACTTCACATTCTATGTTCAGTAGCAATATGTCAAGATGTGCCATGACCAGCCTATCATGGAGAGTGCAGAGATATAGTTTCTCTTCTACTTTAATCTAGCGTTTCGTTTTCTTTTACTACAGGTATGTGGTTGCACTTTTGCCTTACATCAACATTTAAAAGCACTTTAATAAACATGTTTGATAAATACTGATTGAATAGGCAACATTCTTTGTGTATGTTATAAATGGTTTATTTGGTTTCTGTTTCATAATCTAATTTACATAAAAAGTCTTTTCCAAGGATGGATACATTTTATTTTTGTAATTTTTTCTTGTTAGGTCCTGAATTTGGGGGGAAGATTTTTTTTTTTCACTTTTAACACTTAAATTTCAGAACATCTTCAGATGCTTCTGAATAATATGAATTCTAGTGGATGCATTTTTTTTCACAATCCATTTAAGAATCACTCTGAGAAAAGCAACAGTGTTGAAGATTCAGTCTCTCTGTAGTTCTGTAAGTTAAAATGACTGAAAATGAAACTTTGTATGTGGTTAGTGTAGACTGAAGTTACACATGTTTCTCAACTTAAGTTCCTTATTTTAGGCAAATGTACTGTAGTTAATAGTTTCTCTATTAATTCAACAAGGGATTAGAAAAAAGGAGAATGGATGATTTAAAAAGTGTTTCCCAAGATTGATAAGTTAAATGACTAAATTCAATCACTCTATTAACAAAATGTTGTTTTTTTCTTGCCTTCATATTTGTTTCCATGTATCCTCCTCAAATCCTTTCCCTTTGTTCAAATTCATGCCTTAACTTTCTTTGAATCTGCTCTTTAGACCATCAACAGTTCCAAAAAAACCCTTAACTTGCTTAGAAGCACTTTTGTTAAAATACTACTCTATTTTGTATTTTCTTATATTCTGCTTAAAAAAAGAGGTATTGGGTTAAAAAAAAATCCAACAATAACCTTTAGCCCTTCCCCGTTTTCTACTCTTACATATAAACTCTTCAGTTAGGGTCTCATGAATTTCTACAACGGGATCCCATTCATCTCCTCAAGCACGTTGATTACTTCTATTTCCTACCACGAATCAAACCCCACTTTATTATTTTCCAATTATAACTTGTAGGTTTGTTCAACCTTTTTATTTACGTTATCGCCCTCTCAGTTTCCTATCCCCTACATCCACCTCTGTCAGGATTTATATTTAATAGGTATTTACTTAACAGATCCCTTCTAAGTGTCACCATGTCCCTGGCTCCAAGCTAGGAAACGGAGAGATGGCAGTGAACAACTGAAGAATTGTCCCTGCACTTACAGAGCTTACAGTAAATAAAACCAAAATCACCAAATTAAATATAAAACTAAATGTTTATTAAAAAAATACACTTGGAGGGAAAGATCCAGAGAGCCATAAGAGCAAATCAAAGAGACCCAATTTAAATTTGGGGGTCCCTCAGTTAGTAATACTGTGAGATCCAAAGTACAGGCAGGATTAGCTAAGTAAAGATTAGGTGGAAATCTGCTCAGTCAGAAGGAACAGAATTTTCATATGCATTGAAGAACTTTCTGAAGAAGACAAGCGTGACCACTGAGTAACATGAGAGAGGGAATTGTACCTAGGTGGAACACCCTTCCCAGGTAGCAAAAGCAGACCTGCTCCTCCATTCCTTCTTCTAACCTGACTATTGAACATTTTTAATGTAATTATCCATCCTTGACTTATGGATTTTGTAAATGTCTTATCTCCCCTACTAGACTGCAAGCTCCTTGAAGGCAAAATTATTTCTTATTCCTATTTCTGTCCTCTGTATCATGCATAATGCCCCGTGGGCAGGGACTATGAGGCTGACTTCCTAAGTGCAGGACTGAGAAGGACCCACTGTTGCTTTAATTCTCTGCTGTCACCATCTTCCATTTCTCAATACTTTTTGTTTTTATTTTTATTTATTTATTGGGTGCTTTGGGTCTTCGTTGCTGCACGTGGGCTTTCTCTAGTTGAGGTGAGCAGGGGCTACTCTTCATTGCGGTGCACGGGCTTCTCACTGTGGTGGCTTCTCTTGTTGCGGAGCACAGGCTCTAGGCACTCAGGTAGTAGTTGTGGCATGTGGGCTCAGTAGTTGTGGCTTGGGGTCTCTAGAGTGCAGGCTCAGTAGTTGTGGCACACGGGCTTAGTTGCTCTGCTGCATGTGGGATCTTCCCGGACCAGGGCTTGAACCCATGTCCCCTGCATTGGCAGGCGGATTCTTAATCACTACGCCACCAGGGAAGCCCTCTCAATACATTTTGAAGAAAGGGCCCTGCATTTTCATTTTTCACTGAACCCCCAATATTATTTAGTCAGTCTTGAATGAATACAAAGGTTCTGGGTGGCTGAGTGGTTCAAGGGTTAAAGGAATCTAATTGGAGTATTCTACAAGGTATTTTTTTCTTTTAGGGTCAACCTTATTCCAGGAACACCACATGATTCTTGGTTGTGTGATGGATGGCTAAGAAATGGGCAAGTCCTTAATCCTCCAGGGTGCTATTCCTTAAATAGTAAATTGAACTCCATATTGACTTGGCCACTGTGACTTATTTAGGTCTTCCTAGAACCCTCTCACTTGAAGCATATTCTCTCATGATCAGCACTTTTAGAATCTACACTAGGAGATGGGTAAGTCAAAGTCCCAGGCGTTGTTTATGAGGTCATTCATCTCTTTGCATTATGTGAATTTTTTTTCCCCTTCAGCTATCACAAGTACGAATGAGAGATACCAATGTGGAAAAATATTATGTCATTCAGGTCCCTGCTGATGAGTCTATGGAAGTTTTCAGAAAAAGCAGAAGCAGCAAAGACCTTCAGTTAGGAAGGATTAATCACATTATTTGTGCCTGGCAGTGACTGAGACTGGACATTTTAGAGCTGAAGGCTTGTAAGTTTGGGGGCCTGAAGGAACTAATTGAGTTTTTAGTCTAGACAAGCACAGTGCTGGAAAGGATTTGTGAGAACCTGGGATAAATATTGAGTAATTGACTGAATTGCTCTTTCCAGTTGAGAAGCCCCTTGGAGAATACTGAAGGACTTTTAGCTCATCCTCCAGTTTACCAAGCTACAATCAACATTATTACTAAGCTTTGATATGACAGGCTACCTCTCACTATCTGTCTGGTCAATGATCCATGGATTATGGCCTCTTTCGTGAAGTTGACAACTTAAACTATCTTAGCTCATGAGGAGTTTTTATAGTTACTTCTAGCAGTGAGTCAAAAAAGTGCCTGCAGAGTAAACAGAACTTAAACAACATACCTTTCAATTCATCGCCTGGTGACATGGTGTACAGATTCCAAGTCTATTTCTTGTAAGATTTTAAGGATCCCAGTGGGCAATCTCATGCATGTACTGAGCTTAAGCTTAGGTTGCTGTCTCTGTTTGTTAAACAAATAATGACAGTGAATATTTTCATTAATAATGATTGCCATACTTTATCATCTTTCAGAAGAACATATTGTAAAATTAGTGACTACAAATATTGTTTTGAGAGAAGGTGAAATTTAAACCTATGCCACCAAGCAGGACTGGGTAAATCCAGTATTAAGTCTACTTGGTGATTATTTGGAGACATGGAGTTATCCACTTGCTAAGAGAATGCATTCATTTTGTAATGGTGGAATAGAGTGAATCTATTTATATGAACAAAATATCATCCCTCTACATTTTTTTTTTCTGAATCCCTCAGGAAGTGTTCCTCCTTGGTAGCCTACTTGTACATTGTACATCTTTCCTGTCACTTCTTAATCTTCCTCAACTTATTAATTTTTTTTTTTTTTTTTTGGTATGCGGGCCTCTCACTGCTGTGGCCTCTCCCGTTGCAGAGCACAGGCTCCGGACGCGCAGTCTCAGCGGCCGTGGCTCACCGGCCTAGCCACTCCGCGGCACGTGGGATCTTCCCGGACCAGGGCATGAACCCGTGTCCCCTGCATCGGCAGGCGGACTCTCAACCACTGTGCCACAAGGGAAGCCCTCAACTTATTAATTTTTATCATTTTATCTCTTCCTCTCTAGCTGAAAGCTTTTTTATTTTATTTTTAATTAATTTTTATTGGAGTATAGTTACTTTACTATGTTGTGTTAGTTTCTACTGTACAGTAAAATGAATTAGCCATACATATACATATATCCCCTCCCTTTTGGACTTTCTTCCCATTCAGTTCACCACAGTGTATTAAGTAGAGTCCCCTGTGCTATACAGTATGTTCTCATTAGCTATCTATTTTATACATAGTATCAATCGTGTATATGTGTCAATCCCAATCTCCCAATTTCTCCCACTCTCCCCTCCTACCCCCTTGGTATCCATACATTTGTTCTCTATGTCTGTGTCTCTATTTCTGCTTGGCAAATAGGATCATCTATACCATTTTTCTAGATTCCACATATATGTGTTAATATACAATATTTGTTTTGCTCTTTCTGACTTACTTCACTCTGTATGACACTCTCTAGGTCCAACCACATCTCTACAAGTGACCCAATTTCATTCCTTTTTATGGCCAAGTAATATTCCATTGTATATATGTACCAGATCTTCTTTATCCATTCCTCTGTTGATGGACATTTAGGTTGCTTCCATGTCCTGGCTATTGTAAGTAGTGCTGCTATGAACAATGGGGTGCATGTGTCTTTTTGAATTATGGTTTTCTCTGGGTATATGCCCAGTAGTGGGATTGCTGGATCATACGGTAGTTCTATGTTTAGTTTATAAGGAACCTCTATACTGTTCTCCATAGTGGCTGTATCAATTTACGCTCCAACCAACAGTGCATGAGGCTTCCCTTTTCTCCACACCCTCTCCAGCATTTATTGTTTGTACATTTTTTGGTAAGGCCATTCTGACCAGTGTGAGGTGATACCTCATTGTAGTTTTGATTTGCATTACTCTAATAATTAGTGATGTTGAGCATCTTTTCATGTGTTTTTTGGCCATCTGCATGTCTTCTTTGGAGAAATGTCTATTTAGGTCTTCTGCCCAGTTTTGGATTGGGTTGTTTTTTTGATATTGAGCTGCATGAGCTGCTTGTATATATTGGAGACTAATCCGTTATCAGTTGCTTCATTTGAAAATATTTTCCCCCATTCTGAGGGTTGTCTTTTTGTCTCGTTTATGGTTTCCTTTGCTGCACAAAAGCTTTTAAGTTTAATTAGGTCCCATTTGTTTATTTTTGTTTTTATTTTCATTACTCTAGGAGGTGGGTCAACAAAGATCCTGCTGCAATTTTTGTCAAAGTGTGTTCTGCCTATGTTTTCCTCTAAGTTTTATAGTGCCTTAAATTCAGGTCTTTAATCCATTTTGAGTTTATTATTGTGTATGATGTTACGGAGTGTTCTAATTTCATTCTTTTACATGTAGCTGTCCAGTTTTCCCAGACCACTTATTGAAAAGACCGTCTTTTCTCCACTGTGTATTCTTGCCTCCTTTGTCATATATTAGGTGACCATAAGTGCATGGGTTTATCTCTGCGCTTTCTATCCAGTTCCATTGATCTATGTTTCTGTTTTGTGCCAGTACCATATTGTCTTGATTACTGTAGCTTTGTAGTATAGTCTGAAGCCAGGGAGCCTGATTCCTCCAGTTCTGTTTTTCTTTCTCAAGATTGCTTTCGCTATTTGGGTTTTTTTGTGTTTCCATACAAATTGTAAAATATTTTGTTCTAGTTCTGTGAAAAATTCCATTGGTAATTTGATAGGGATTGCATTGACTCTGTAGATTGCTTTGGGTAATAGAGTCTTTTTCACAATATTGATTCTTCCAAACCAAGAACATGGTATATCTCTCCATCTGTTAGTGTTGTCTTTGATTTCTTTCATCAGTGTCTTATAGTTTTCTGTGTCCTGGTCTTTTGCCTCCTTAGGTAAGTTTATTCCTAGGTATTTTATTCTTTTTGTTGTAATGGTAAATGGGATTGTTTCCTTAATTTCTCTTTCTGATCTTTCATTGTTAGTGTATAGGTATGCAAGAGATTTCTGTGTATTAATTTTGTATCCTGCAACTTTGTTAAATTCATTGATTAACTCTAGCAGTTTTTTTGCTGGCATCTTTAGGACTTTCTATGTATAGTATTATGTCATCTGCAAACAGTGACAGTTTTACTTCTTTTACAATTTGGATTCCTTTTATTTCTTTTTCTTCTCTAATTGCCATGGCTAGGACTTCCAAGACTATGTTGAATAATGGTGGCAAGAGTGGACACCCTTGTCTTGTTCCTGATTTTAGAGGAAATGCTTTCAGTTTTTCACCATTCAGAGTAATGTTTGCTGTGGGTTTGTCATATATGGCCATTATTATGTTAAGGTAGGTTCCCTTTGTGCCCATTTTCTGGAGACTTTTTATTGTAAGTGGGTGTTGAATTTTGTCAAAAGCTTTTTCTGAATCTATTGAGATAATCATATGGTTTTTATTCTTCAATTTGTTAATATGGTGTATCACATTGATTGATTTGCATATATTGAAGAATCCTTGCATCCCCAGTATAAATCCCACTTGATCATGGTGTATGATCCGTTTAATGTGTTGTTGGATTAGGTTTGCTAGTATTTTATTGAGGATTTTTGCGTCTATGTTCATCAGTGATATTTGTCTGTAATTTTACTTTTTTGTGATATCTTTGTCTGGTTTTGGTATCAGGGTGTTGGTGGCCTCGTTGATCAAGTTTGGGGGTGTTCTTCCCTCTGCAATTTTTTGGAAGAGTTTGAGAAGTATAGGTGTTAGCTCTTCTCTAAATGTGTGATAGAATTCATCTGTGAAGCCATCTGGTCCTGGACTTTTGTTTGTTGGAAGATTTTTAATCACAGTTTCAATTTCATTGCTTGTGATTGGTCTGATCATATTTTCTATTTCCTCCTGGTTCAGTCTCAGAAGGTTGTGCTTTTCTAAGAATTTGTCCATTTCTTCCAGGTTGTCCATTTTATTGGCATATAGTTGCTTGAAGTAGTCTCTTATGATCCTTTGTATTTCTGTGGTGTCAGTTGTAACTTCTCTTTTTTCATTTCTAATTTTATTGAGTCCTCTCCCTTTCTTTCTTGATGAGTCTGGATAAAGGTTTATCAATTTTGTTTATCTTCTCAAAGAACCAGCTTTTAGTTTTTTTGATCTTTGCTATTATTTTCTTTGTTTCTCTTTCATTTATTTCTGCTCTGATCTCTATGCTTTCTTTCCTTCTACTAACTTTGTGGTTTGTTTGTTGTTCTCTCTGTGTAAGGTTAGGTTGTTTATTTGAGATTTTTCTTGTTTCTTGAGGTAGGATTGTGTTGCTATAAACTTCCCTCTTAGAACTGCTTTTGTTGCATTCCATAGATTTTGGGTTGTCGTGTTTTCGTTGTCATTTGTTTCTAGGTATTTTTTGATTTCCTCTTTGATTTCTTCAGTGATCTCTTGGTTATTTAGTAGCATATTCTTTAGCCTGCATGTGTTTGTATTTTTTACAATTTTTTTTCCTCTAATTGATTTCTAATCTCATAGCACTGTGGTCAGAAAAGATGCTTGATACAATTTCAATATTCTTAAATTTATCGAGGCTTGATTTGTGACCCAACATGTGATCTATCCTGGAGAATGTTCCGTGAGCACTTGAGAAGAAAGTGTATTCTGCCACTTTCAGGTAGAATATCCTATAAATATCCGTTAAGTCTATTTGGCTTATTGTGTCATTTAAAGCTTGTGTTTCCCTGTTTATTTTCTGTCTGGATGATCTGTCCATTTGTGTAAGTGGGGTGTTAAAAGTCCCACACTATTATTGTGTTACTGTTGATTTCCACTTTTATGGCTATTAGCATTTGCCTCATGTATTGAGGTGCTCCTATGTTGGGTGCATAAATATTTACAACTGTAATATCTTCTTGGATTGATCCCTTGATCATTATGTAGTGTCCTTCCTTGTCTCTTGTAATAGTCTTTATTTTAAGGTCTATCTTCTCTGTTATTATTATTCCTACTCCAGCTTTCTTTTGATTTCCATTTTCATGGAAATCTTTTTCCATCCTAGCTGAAAGCTCCTTGAGTGTAGGGACCAGTCTTTGAGTGTAGGGATAAGTTTGGTATCTTTATCCACAGTTCCTGGCAGGTAATAAATGCTTATTAAATGAACAGTGAAAGAATGTGTGGATTACTCTTCTTTTCAGTTATACCATGGGTATCTGTATCTCCTTAGTCCTGACACTTAGATAACAATAAAGCTGATGAAAGACAGTCTGAAGCAATAGGAAATTTACACGAGGCCCAGAAGCTGTAAGGTCATATGAAAATGTGCCCATGTGTAATGGTAGAGGAAGCTCTGGAAAGCAGAGTGCTTTCTATCCTGGAGGCAAGACTGTCTAGCTCAAGTGGCAGAGGGAGGCAGCATTCAGAAGAGAGCAAGCAGCACAAGGCCTGCTTTGGTGCCTCTGCTCACAGTAAACCACATCCTCACCTTTGGGGTGAGTTACTCTCTGAAGTGCTTGGCTGGTGTTCTAACATCTGAAAGGAAGCACTCATTTTTAACTTCTGCCCCCAAAATATAGGCTCTAGTGGGAGGATGGGGAAGCATAATTAGAGCCCCTATCAAACATTTTTTTGTCAGATGATAGAAACATCTGATTTAATGAAAGGGATTAGGAAGGGTTAATTTCTACACTTACATTTCAAATTTGTTAAATTCTGTGGGGCAGAGTGCCAACACATTCATTTACAGAGAGATAAATATTTCACAGGTGTATATAAAAGCCATCTTGTAGAGAATGTTTTTTGTAAACAATAGCAATCTAGGTTGAGCTCTGCTTCTCTCCTTCTACAGAACCAGTATCAGTTCTTAAAAAAAGAGTGTATGTACACATATATTAAAAAATCTACTTATAAAGCAGTCAAATTAATTGTAGTAGAAAACTTCGATCTGTGAACCTGATTAAGTATATCGTCTAGATGCCAACTGGAGACATTTCATAGGGCAGGATAAAAGAACGTTAACAAAATTGTAATAATTTATATAGCTCTCTTTTGCCCTAATTTAGTTGTGGGAGGCTATTTTTTTCAAGTAAGTTTTTCCTTTTAATTTTGGTTCCACTAGTTTTCTCTGAACATAATTTCCAATCATAATATAAAATGCACTATTATTTATTTATTGACAATTTTAAAAGTAATATCTATTTTATTTTAATTTTCCTCAGATTATTTTAAATTTACATTTTCTTTTTAACTGTTCTTTTCTTTTTTAAATTGTGTACTAGAAAATTTTATTTTCAAGGGACTTGTGGTAAACACTGCTGTCCCTCTCCTCCATCCTTCCATGCTCACACAGAAGCATGACTTTTTTTTTTTTTTGAGATATCAGGAGATCATTCTCTCTACCATAGGAAGGTAAATATTGGTTAGTTTAAGACAACTATTCATCTTTCCAGTGGAAAGACGGTCCCATGATGCAATTCAAGCCAAGGGAAGGTCTGTTGGAAGCAACTAGGGAAATTGTTATTTTCATTAATAAGAGACCCAAAGAAAATATATGGACTTTTGTAATCTTTCTGGGTGACGATGCAATATTTACAGCTACTATAGCCAACTTGCAGTTATGTGGAAGAGATAAGCCTGAAGGTGAAGCTAAGGAATTAGAAAGAAAAGATGGACAGATCCTGGGTCAATGATAAAATCTTTGTGCATTAATAAGTTGTCTTATGTTTTAAGCCACTTTAAATAGCATGCTCTGTTACTTATTGAAAACATGCTAACAGATATGTCACGGTTTTTGGAGACTCATGGCTTCTCCTGGAAGTGGGGCTATGATTTCACACCAGAAGATGCCATTTAATTCAATAATTTTTTACTGAATGTGCAGATTCAGCCAATTAAGGTCTATAATTTGATACTTAGGATATTAGATGAAGACCAAGTTAGGCTTAGGCTAAAGCTCCATAATTCCAAATATCTACATTTTTGAAAATATTTTAACATTTAAGATTACACTGTCACAGAGTTAAGCTGCTATGGCCTTACCTTTAGAACATCATTTACATTTTGAAAACTTCCTTTCTCTCTCTCTGTTTTTTTTTGCCCAATAGATTATTATAAAGTGAATCTGAAACATTTTGATCCATTATCATATTGAGACAACAAAATCATCATGATGTGATGGCTGAAAAATGTACCAACAACACTATAGATTTTTAGGGGATTTACACAGTTCTGACCATTTTATTAGGCCCTGAATATACAGAAAATGCAGTTGGTAGTCATATATCAATGATCTTCTGAGAATATTGCCATGAGAATCAAAAAAAGAACTCTTGGCTAGAGCATTTTGGGGAAAAAATCCTCAGAATATCAAAATTAAAAGGAATATTCTAAAGTACTTTGTCAATTTCTTTATTAATGCTTAGTTTCTCTCTTTAACAACACTGCAAGTAATTCCAGCCCAATAAGTATCCTATTTAGTTTCACAATTTATTAGTATATAAGTAGCATTTTTGTGGCTCCTTGGTGACTATGACTTAAATTAATAAACAGAAATCCATTTCATATGTTTGAATTTTCAAACCATGTTTCATTGAAATCTGCTAGTATTTTCTAGTATTTTTCATAGTGAATTTCTATGAACAGTATATTAAGCAGAATTCCAAATTGAAGTAGCTTAAAAGGCAGTTGGATGGTGTTGTCTATACTGCAGGTTGATTCTACGATGCAGGGCATGGCTGCCAGCAGCTCTGGGTTCACATCCTTAGACCTTGCTATGCCACAATTCTTGCAGAGGCTAAAAATGAAGGTTGTGTGTCCTGCTGTTTTCCCTGGGTGAATAGCAACTCCACCAGCACCATGTACTGGGAGGAGGGAGAAATGCCCCAATAGCATAGGTCTCATGACCAGAAAAGAATTGGCAGAGATTCTAAATAAGACAACACATGTCCTCTACACAGGGGATATTTACCACAGTATGCCGAGTTTCCCAAACTAATTTGCCCGGGAACCATTTCCACTCAGAACATCTGTTACCATTTCTGGAAAGCAAATTTTTGACTTAACACTTTGTAAAATTATCCTTTAGAGTATGCAAAACATTTCAATACAGATTAACTCCCTGGACCTTTGTAACAATCCTACTGGATACGTCAGCCAGGTATAACCAATTTACCTTAGGACACCCAGATTCTGAGAGCTTTAGAGACTTGTGAAAAGTCACGTAGACTACTGGAATAAAAATTCAGTCCCAGTAAGTTGTCAAATATTGTGAGACGGCCTTTGGACTGTGGCAGCTGGTTTTGTAAGTTTTCTCTAAACCTGTAAGTATCTTGTGTAAGACACCACACACAGCACTATCAAGGCCATAGCTTGGTCACTATGGCATTTTATAATTCATTAGTACAATTATACAAGGAAGGCTTTGGTATCAACCACTTTCAACCACTTATGTGAGAATCCTGGCTGTTCTTTTGGCTAGAGTTTTGCCCTTAGGCAAGTTATTTTCACATTCAAAAATCACGTCTATGAAAAAAGCTGACCCTATGAGGTTGTTGTTGTTGTGATTAATAAAGATAATGAGTGCAAAGTACTTAACAGAGTGACTAGAACATACTAATCACTCACTAAGTCTCAGTTATGATTTCAGAGAAAATTTTCACAACTGAGTAATGGTATAGTGAAAAATTCCAGAAAGTTTCTTATTTGTTGTATATTTCTCTTTTAAAGCATGCATAGAAATTGAACATCTTGTCTGCAAATACACTTTTTCCCCCAATCTGTACCTTCTAATATATTTCGGGGGGAAAAAAAAAGGGGAGAGAGAGACACACACACACACAAATGGAAATCAATTAACCCTAACTTGAAACAGATGTTACTAAGATGTGCTGTATGTACTTTCACCCATGAACAGCTAACACATCAATTATGGGAAGGGAGAAGCATCCAAAGCCATATGTTTTGAATGTCTTTGGAATTTATACACTTTCTTAACTATGACCAGTTGAGTTACTGTATTTTTTGATAACTGAAATAACTTCTCCTTAATTGCACATCATTGTAAATTCAAAGATAGCTCTTGGCCTTTTAATAGGCACAGAGGTGCTTCTGCTCATTGTGAAGCAGATATGAAGATAGAACCAGATCAGATGAAGAGCATATGGATAACATTTTTTTTTCTAAATTATTCTGTCAGAGCAAGGATTCAAACATATTTCCTTTTGCCAGTCTTACTTTATACCTTGGTGTAGTTAACAAATCTCAAAGGAGCTCACAACCATTCCACACAGGGCCTTATTCCAAGTCAGAATATAGTCAAATACAGTGTATTATGATTTAGAGTCCATTGCTGAAAATAGGATATTGTGGCTTAAAGAAATATTTAGACATTACTTAAGCTAACTATTATGGGATTGAAATGAAGGTCTAAATGTTATGACTGGAGCTGCACTCATGTTTCCAAAGCTTTTTAACCAAGCCGGTAGCTTGCAGAACAAACTCCACTCTGGAGTAGAAAATGGACACACACACACACAGAGTCAGGCCCAAATAATAACATAGTTTATATGAGTATAATTTCTAATCTTCTTCCTTTCAAAACCTAATTGGTATTGCTTAGCTCACTGAATATGGATAATTTGTATCTAAATATTCAAGAAGTCTGCCTCTGAGAATTTGTATCAAGAACCTGCACGTCGGATTGTCTTGAGTGTATATACAATAATATGCTGCCCCAAATTCTGACACAGCTTCACTGTTGGGCTATAGTAGTAGAAAATTTCCCTAAAGCAACTCTACTCCTAAATATGTCCACTCTTGAGTCTGGGCCTATTCAAAGAAATCCAAAGCTTCTAATCTCTACAAAATGAGTACGTTTGGCAGGGGATGGGCACAGCCTGTGTCTCTGAGGAATGGAGGGCGGTGGGAGGGGGTGGGAGAGAGTGTGGGATGGCTTGGGACTTTAGCTTGAAGTTGCCCACTTCAAGTTTGAAATTACTTGGAAGTGCTGCTTCAGCATAAATTCATGTGAATTTAATAATGATTTTTATTCAAGTCTTTAAGTATAATTGATTCTTTGGGAAAATGTTAGTTGGTGATTTCTCACCCTTGCTGGCTCACTCCCACACATGAAAAAACTCATACCCCAGTTGAGAAGCATGGAAAAAAGTGTGCACAAAGTTTGCTTCATGGAGTCTTTCACGACTGAAGTAAAATCACATGTAGGACTCAACTTTTATGCAACTTGCCTGCAAATATTCTTAGGTAGTGAGCAGAGGATCGTGTTACCACACTGCTCTAGCAACCAAAATCTTCAGGGAGGACTCTTGGTTATGTCTGAAAGAAAAAGCAGAAAGGTGAGGAAGGGAGCGGAGCCACTGCTACCTAGTGTACATGTCATGCCCTCACTCGTTATAAGGACTTGGGGGGACAAAATTGACTGAGTCTTTAATAGGAAGGATAAATAGGATATATGATATAATTAGACCTATATGAGTACGTCTCTTTTCTTTCCTCCAACACAGGGATTGGATTGTGCTATGTGTCTTATAAAGGTTTATATAGCCCACTACTTAAAGATATCAATAGGGTAAGGGAAGAGGAGGCTGTCAGGACAAAAAGAAGAAGAACTTGGCCTTGTGGGCCTCAGGCTAAATGTTTAACTGTGAAGATTTCCCCATTGCTTGGTTCAGCTCATCAAGCAGCTAATGAGGATTTGGAGGCAGATTTCGTTATTCCTAAAAAACAGCCCAAACTAGACTTACTGAAGCATATGTCCTGTTTTATTTCTTTATCTAGGCTGTTGAAATGGAGGAGCAAGTGATTGGATGGGATTTTGAGTCTAATACATATGAGAGAGAATCCTAATGTAATAGGATTCAAAAACTGAATTCTTGCTATAACTCATATGGGCAAAGATAACCCTCATCCACCAGAGACTGGGAAAAGAAATTACTAAATACCCAATCCAATTTAAAACTTAACCCAATTAGATAATGTATATAATTCCTTTAGGTAAATCAATACTCAGTTTTTCTGGAAAAAAGAACAGCTCAGTTTGAGTCACCTCTTCTCCTTTGCTTTTATTCCAAAGTGGTGACAAAGTTTCTGGGGTGAGGGGTGAGAGAGGGAAGCATTGCTATCTTTGGACACAGCTACCTCTGCTCCCACCCCACCTCATGTCCTCCACCCCTGTGTCTGGGGCAATGTTCTCTTTCTACCTTGTTGCTGCTTATCCACTTAGCAATTTGTACCAATCTGCAGCTGGGGTGGGGTGTTCTTTCTGAGAGCTTGGAAAAAAAGTCCAGTGGGTGGGATAAAGAAATGGGGGCCCAGCCTCACCTCAGTCCCTGATGGTACTATAGACCCCTTTGCTGTCATGTTGTGATGCTCACTTGGGCTCCATCTGGTGGTCTGTTCTGTAGCTCTTTCTTTAAAGCCATCTGTCTCTGTCCAAGCTATCCCAACTGCCAAACTCCATACCAGATTCTCAATCATGTTCAAGTCCTTTTTATGCCACATAGAAACCAAAGGTGATGAGAATAGCTTAATCTCAGGGTCCCCTTCTGCCTGGCAAGATCATGGGTTGGTATGGATGATCAAAGCTCAAGACTTGTCTGACAGTCTTGCTCTCTAGTCAATCAATATCTCTTCTCTCTCCTCTTCTGTTATCTTCCCACCTCCCCTTCTTTTGCCATCAGCTGGGAGCTTTCCCCTCTGTCTCATCCTCTTTTGTGCCTCTGACCTCCTCTCAAATCTTAATAGACAGGGGTATTTTCTCTACACTGAATGGAAACTCTGATCCTTCAGGCTTGGTTATTGAAATGCAAAAGTGTGAAGAAAACAGATGAGAAAAGTTTAGGAGATCATTTTTCAAGACAATGTCCTGGCTTACAAGGCACTTTTCTTACTGCATTATCTAATTTGCATATCAGAAGCAGAATATCTCCTTCTTCCTTTTATTCTCAATGTAATAAATGGTTTCCTTTTGTAATAAATTCTAATCTTCCTTCAGCAGATGGATACTTTAGGTCTATTAGTGCCAAGATTATTAGTTCATGTATTTAGAAAGGTAAAAATGGAAAATATATTAATGTTTCCAAGAGGTCAGATGCTATATCCAGACTTTCCTCTTCCAGCTTTGACCCAGAGAAAGGCAGTATGCTTGGTAAATGATGGTAATACCAAGGGCAGTGTATTCTTGCCCTACTCCCCTTCTTCGTAGCTGTGTACCAAGGAGGAGATTGCTGTGTGAGATATCCACACCACCATGGGGCAGCCTGGTTCATTTAGGAGGACAGAGTGACATGGTCAGACACAATTTCTAGGGTCACTTCAGAGCCTCTTTGATGTCCCATGTAGTGTGGACGGTGAGTTGAGAGCACAGGTGATTGGTGGGTTGCCAAGTAGGAGGTTATGTTTAAGATGGAGAGATGGCATACTGTTCTATATCCATCAGGAACTGAGAGGAAACTGAATCAAGAAGGAAGAGAGATAGCATGCCTCACTATAGCCAAAAAATGCACCATGAGTTCAACAGCTACAAGCTTTGGCCCTGGGAGCCAGCAAGACATCTAGATAGCAGAACATCAGGGACTGGGCATGAATGTTAGCATGGGACATGACCTATGAATGTCAGCAGAGGCCCACCATGAAACCAGTCATATTAGACAAAGTTTTAAGAGAGATTTGTTGTTTACTTATGATATCACACTTGCTTTTTTTCTTATTTTACTTTCAAAATTATCCTAGAATGTAATTGATCATAGGATCTAGTCAGGACCTAGGTAACTTGCTTTCTGGTAATTTAATAGTGGGATAAAGCCTGAAAAATATAAAGGGTACAAACTTGCAATTAGTAGATGAATAAGTCCTGGAGATCTAATGCACAGCATAGTGATAATAGTCAACCATACTGTATTATAAATTTCAAAGTGGCTAAGAGACTAGATCTTAATTGTTCTCACTACAAAAAAGGAAATGATGATTATGCGATGTGAAAGATGTGTTAAATAATGCTATGATGCTCATCATATTACAATATATAAATGTATCAAATCCACACATTGTACATCTTAAACTTACACAGTGTTACATGTCAATTATATCTCAATAAAAAAAAAGAACTGGAGAATTAAAAAAAATTATCCCAGAATGCATGATAAATTGTATGGAAAATCTCTTCTTGTCTCATTTCCTTTAGGTAGGAAGGAAGAGTCTCTGATTTTCAGAGATTCAGGATAAAGTCTGTGATTCCTTTCTCTAAGAGAGCTACCTGTCTCACTCCTCTGTCTCAGTGTCTGTCTAGGTTAGGACAATTATGGGAGACAGGATAAGATGTTGTCTTGGGATAAGGTCCTCCTATGTATAGAGTGGTTAAGAGCCTCAAAAATGAAAAGGATACAGCTAAAGAGATCCTCTCTGCCTTTCACTTGCCCCAGTGAGATAGATCAGGGATGAAGTGGTACTTGAGGTGCTTTTGAAACCCAAGGGTAGTGATGTCTGTCTATGTACGGTGATAGTATGAATAATCACCACTACACATGTATGTGTGTTGGAGGACATATAGCCAAGGCAAAGTGTCTCTGATTGAATTTCCCCCAAATAGACCCTGAGTGCACGTAGTTTATTTGGGAGGTGATCTCAAGAAACCAATATGGAAGTGGCAACTGGTGAATTAGGATAAAAAAGGAAGCCAATAATAATAGTTTATTATTGAGCAGGCTACCTCTGTGAGTATAGTGGCTCAATCTAGCTAGGGACCTCTGGTAGGCTGTGTGTCATCTCAGGGAACTAGGGTATTTATCTACTACCTTCTGACAGTCATTTGTTGGGGACTGCTCCCAGGAGGCATAAACTGCCCATAAATCCTGACCTATCAACAAATGAGCAGAAAAATCTTCCATGGCTTGAAACCCTCAAGCAAAGAGTCTTGGGTCCTTGAAGGTGGAAGCCAATCGTTCTGAACAAATGAGATTACCAAAGAGATGTAGATAGGGCATTGATAGTGTCTGGGGCATAGGCATAGGGAAATCAACTGCACGTGAAATGTGATTTCAGGAGGGTCAGGAAGATCAATCAACACTTAATGATAGCCCCTGTGAAAACTGTTTATCTTTCACTAATGTTGAAAACAATACTTGATTATGATCTTTTAGTTGCGAGTTGATTGATAAATGAATGTATTAATTCAATACAATTGAAAATTTCAGGTCTTTTGCATCTGACATGACTGGATCTAGTGTTTCTGATTACACCATCATGATTCTTTTTCTCTTTTTGGACTGTTTTCTGTGTTTTGGCTTCTTACTTAGGTAGGTCATCTCCATTGGTGGTAAAATTGACTACCAATTAGATTCAACCAGTTTAGTAAGCCCAGAATAAATAAAGCACTTGTTTTCCAAAAATTCCAGAATAAGTCTAAGGAAGTTCTCACTGAACTAAATCATGTCACTTGTAAATCCCTCAGCCAGTTATTGCTGTCAGAGAAATAGAATTTGATGATTGGCTGGACTGAGTTCACATATCCATCCCTAGAACTATGGGAACTGGGAAAACCTTGCCTGAATTACATAGCCCAAGGTATGGGCAGAGAAGTTCCTTAGAAGAAAATCAGGCTTCTGTTATTAGAAAAAGGGAGAAAGGATAGCAGACATTAAACACATACACATAAACACCCCACAGGAATATACCCACATACATTGCTATTTTACCCTTTAGGTTTGATCCCTGAAAAAAATTTTTTTCTAATAAAAAAGATTTAATAATTTAATGTGTTTCGAGACAGGTGACAACTTTCTGGCTTTGCAATAGTTGTTTGTATGATACTGAGCAATTTGCTAAATAGAACGTTAAAATGGGATGTTTCCCCTCTTGGCAGTTTCAGCTGAGACCTCAAAGCTGAAAATGTCAGGTACCAAGGACCCTGATGTTCTAATGGGAGGTTCTAGGCCATCTGAATAGGATTTACAAATGAGGGGTTCTCAAATTTCTTCCTTGATCTTTAGCTCAGCAAAACTATGTGGACCCTATGAGAATTCATCAAGGAGAATTTCTTCAGAGACATTATGATCCTGGTTTTCTCCTCTTCCTCACAAGGGAGAGCAGGTGGTACTTTTCACACAAATCTGGTGAGGCAGGCTCCTAGGGAATCCTTGCAGAGCCTAGAATTGTGGCATAGCTCCTTGGGTTGGGTTTCCTGACTTATGCCTGGAAAGGTAACTGAGACTAGAGCTGCCTCAGATGACAGAGTGAGGACAGACTTAGAGGGAAAGAAACACCCCTGGTTGCTCCCTCAGCGTGGTAGGACAGTTAGGCATGTATGTTCTGAAGTGCTTCTGCTTTAGATCAAATCTCACCTCTACCACTTACTGAGTGTTCATTGTTGTGTGACTAATTTTTCTGTGGTTCTGTGGAAATAATTCAAATAAGTTGTGTGATAATAAAATAAATTGGAGTTCCTTAAGTGCTTGGAACAGGATTATTGTTTCTTTCTCACAAGCTAGGTAGATATTTCTGAGGACACAGAGAAAGTTGGATTTGAGTTATCTGAAAAGGGAGCAGGAATAAAGAAGGTCATTAGAGGGGCAAGGGACACAGCAGGGAGAGTCTCTACGGGACATCTGGAAGCAGGGACTGAGGAAGGTGTCATACACAGTCAACTAGAGGAGACATCATGCCACATGGAGTCTGCAGCGGGATCTCTTGATAATGGCAGGTGTCTTTGAAGAACCCTCAAAGACACCCTAAAAATGACTAACTTTTGAAGATCTGCCCACATGCATGGACAGCTAAGAGAGAACTACATGATACCACTTCCCCTTCTTTTTTTTTTTTTTCTATCTGTACCCCCTCCCCCAGATAAAAGGAACAGTTTTGTGATGGGAGAGGAATGCAAAAACCAGGAAGAATAATCAAATAGACCTGAGCAAAGGTGATCCCTTCCCAAAACTTTAGTTATGAATTAGACAAAAGAGTGAAGCTTTGGAATTGATATGAACTGCATTATGCCTCCCATCCCCAGCAGGCCCACAAATTCACCTGTTGAAGTAGTAACCCCCAAAGTGACAATGGGGCTTATTTGAAGACAGGGCTTTTAGGAGGTATTAAGGTTAAATGAAGTCATAGAGTGGCGTTTAATTCATTTGGATTGGGGATCTTACAAGAAGAGGAAGAGACAGAGCGGGCTCTCTCTTTTTTTCTCTCTGCCAGGTGTAGACACATCAAGAAGGTGCCGATCTGCAAGCCAGGAAGAGTATCCTACCCAGGAACCAAATTGACTGGCACCCTGATCCTAGATGTCTCAGCCTCCAGAACTATGAGAAACAAACATTAAGCTTTTTAATGGCTGAAAAATTATACTATTCACTCACACTAATCATTAATATCTAATAGGAGCTGGAAAAGCAATACTTTCAACCTAAGATTTTATCCCAGAATAGGGAAGAAGTATTTGATACAACAGAATTAAAAGGGCAGTGGTGAGAAGGAATGACATACTTTTCATGAATCTAGATATTCAATAATTTGGTTGCATACAACTTCTTTGGACTATGTCTTGTTTCTCTAGAATTATAAAGGAGTTGGATATGATGGGATTCAAATCCCCATTGCAGCTCAGTTATTTATTCAATGATTCATTTCCATTTATGTGAAAGAGCTTCAGATATTTTCATGAAAGCGGTTTCTGAAAAGTAAATATGTTAGAACACTTCAAAAGTAAGATGGAGAGAAAAGGAGCACCAAAGAGGACCTTTTAGAGAACTAGAAGTCTTAGGGTTTTTAACCACAAACTACACTTTTCTTAGGTCCAAAACTCCAAGTCACCAGTATTGGCCACTTCATTTAAGAAAGCACCTCACTAGACTAAAAATCATTTAGTGAAATTCCAGTGGTTCCTGACTAACAAGGAGCCGCCAGTGTTCTCAAATTTTTTTCTTAATAGACTAAAACTAATTTTAGTGAATGTAAATTAAATTATAAACACCACACACACAGACAAATACACACATACATAATGTCTTGACCATAATGAATTTAGAACTCTAGAACTTCTGGCTAATAAAACAAAACCCCTGATTTCAAGTAGAATATAGCTAACCATCCAAGTTTTAGAAAGTTGCTGTGGCATTCTGAAAGATGTGCAGAGCATTTCATATTCACTCTCGGGCAACTCATCCTACTAGTTTTTCTTTAAAGAAAATTATTTCTTTTCTACACCACATATGTCCCTATGCTTGAGGAAATTGTAATTCCAGTTTTAAAGGTCTGCCATGCACTGATCTGAGATTTAAAGACATTCTCTTCCAACGTGTTAAAGTCTTATGTTTCTGAGGGGAGAAACCAATGAAAATGTACATTGTAAATTCTCAGTTAAAAAGCACCTACCTGCATGAGGGTATTTTCACATTTAAATGTTGCCAGCGATATGTAATTTTCAGGCTGCATGTATAGAAATTCTCCCTTGTAGACCTGCCCAAACCGAGAGCCAGGGTTATTAAAAAGTCTTTGTACCCTTTTCACATAAATCTAGTGTTCCTTATACAAACATTTTTCTCATGTCAGAGTGATTCATAAAGCCTGTAATCCCATGGGTGTAATAGGACACCTCTCAATTATGCATCCCAGGGATGACTAATTTCACAAGCTGAGGGAAAAAGATAAATGCATTAAAGTGTTCTTGCAAAACAAATTTCGGAGAGAGAAAGGGATGAAAAAGGAAGTGAATGTAGAAACTGAAGATTTACTTCATTGCACAGAAAAGAATATTAGATCTGCCTTGGCAGAACTACTTAATTCATAATTCTGCACAAACAACCTCAGTAACAGCACTGCCAAAAGCCTTCCTAATATGCATGTACCTACAAATGCTCAGCTTTGTCTCTGGTAACTGCAAAGTATGAGAACTGTATAATAATCACATTTCATAGTGAGTCATGGGTCAGAGAATCTGTGAGGAATTATCTCATTATATTGTTTCATTCAGAATCAGTTCGATTCAGAGGCACTGTGGTTGGGACTTTTTGGCTTTATCATCAGCAGCTATATGCTGATCCCCTAATGTGTGGGAAGGCACACAGTAGCAAGGTGTAAGCTGGGTTACGACACTCATAAGAACAAGGGCTTTTATAGGAAAAGGCAAATAACCATATAGAATACTATCATTTGTCTTGGGTGAAAAATCCTAAAGCTGTGCAGAAGTAGATATAATCAGATTGTTGGAGACACTAAAGAAGTCTTCATGGATGAATGAACAAACAGAACTTTAAAAGAAAGGTAGTCTTTAGATGAGCAGAAGTGAAGAGAGAATGTCTTGGAGAATTACCTCATGTTGAAGAAATGGAACCATATAGGCCTATTTGCTAGAGTATTCAAAGCATGCTTGGAGAAAACTTATATCATGCTTGGAGAAAATTTATATTATTAGATTTAACACTATGAAATTGTTATTTTTGTAGGTAAGAAATGATCAAGTGTCCCCAGTTTTGTGAGATGCAAGTCTGGTATAGTAGAAGACAAAGGTAGATATGTGGGTAGGAGCCAGATTATGAAGGAATTGGGAATGTTATGGAAAGATGCTTGTAGTGAGGCATTTTCTTTAAACCACATCAACAGCACAGCATCTGAAATCTAAAGAATTATGAATCTTAGAATTTTCTAGGGAAGGGATCTTAGGAAAAACTTAGTTTAACTTCCAACCCTTGAATGACTGTTCATTGTCTTGCTTTTATCATCCTGATGATAATGAATGTACACCTAATTCAGCTAATTCTCTTTTGAGTCAACTATAATGGTTTGTTTGTTTCTTTATTCCTTTGTTTGTGTGTTTGCTTGTTTATTTAATCTTGAACCAAAGTCTAGTGCTACAGGCAAGGATAAAACTTTAGGTCATCCCTTCAAACATTTGAAGACACCTGATTAAATAGTCCCTTTCCTATTGCTTTTATTTTTGTGACAGTTTCAAGCTCTTCACCATTCTGGTTGGTTTCCTTTAGACATGCTCCAATTTGTGAGCTTCTCTGAAAGTTCAACATTCAGCACAACACAGCACAACACACTATGTGGATATTGTATTCAGCTAAGTGCCTGTCAATAGATGAATGAATAAAGAAAATGTGGTATATATACAATGGAATACTACTCAGCCATAAAAAAGAATGAAATCTTGCCATTTGTGACAACATGGATGGACCTAGAGGGTATTATGCTAAGTGAAATAAGTCAGACAGAGAAAAACAAATACCATATGATTTCACTTGTATGTTGAATCTGAAAAACAAAACAAATTAACAAACATAACAAAACAGGACAGACTCATAGATGCAAAGAACAAACAGGTGGTTGCCAGAGGAAAGAGGATTGGGGGGATAAGTGAAATAGGTGAGGGAGATTAAGAGGTACAAACTTCCAGTAACAAAATAAAGGAGTCACAGGGATGAAATGGACAGCACGGGGGATAGAGTCAGTTATATTGTAATACTTTTGTATTGTGACATATGGTAACTAGATATATCATGGTCAATTATACTGCAATTAAAAAAATATGGGCTTCCCTGGTGGCGCAGTGGTTGAGAGTCCACCTGCTGATGCAGGAGACACGGGTTCGTGCCCCGGTCTGGGAAGATCCCACATGCCGCGGAGCGGCTGGGCCCGGGAGCCATGGCCGCTGAGCCTGTGCATCCAAAGCCTGTGCTCCGCAACAGGAGAGGCCACAACAGTGAGAGGCCCGCATACCGCAAAAACAAAAAAACAAAAAAACCCCCCCAAAAACGTAAATACTGGGAGGAAATGCATCAAAACACTAATGACAGTTATCTCTGGCAGGTGGGGATAATGGATGATTGTTAATTTTTACTTTATGCTTTTATGTATTTCTAGTTGTCTGCAATGAACATGCAATTTTGTAAAATTAGAAAGAAAACAAATAAATGTCATTAAAAATGAAAAAAAAGTGAAAGAAAGAAAAAAAAGTACACCACTAAATGATCATTATCTGGATTCACATGAACTGTTTAGAAAATAGGGCTTCCCTGGTGGCGCAGTGGTTGAGAGTCCGCCTGCTGATGCAGGGGACACGGGTTCGTGCCCTGGTCCGGGAGGATCCCACGTGCCGCGGAGCGGCTGGGCCTGGGAGCCATGGCCGCTGGGCCTGCGCGTCCGGAGCCTGTGCTCCACAACGGGAGAGGCCACAACAGGGAGAGGCCCGTGTAAGGCAAAAAAAAAAAAAAAAGAAAATAACATTTATGAAATTCACCGAATCTTGCTGCAATCTGACCAATATTTCTCAATCTCAGTCCTAAGTATAGCATGATATGGGTAAGGTATCTTGTCAAAATACTGGCTGACTTTACTTTCAGATTCTCCATTTCATAAACTCTATCTCAACATTATTATCACAACTTTTGCTTAATGGGTTGTTTCTACAAGGCCCTTTTCCTATATCCCAACACAAATGATAGGTTAAAACATGAGTCAGGAAACTTTTTATGTAAGAGGCCAGAGAGACTTTTTGGGCTGTGTGGTCTCTGTTGCAAATACTCACCTTTGCTTGCCACTGCAGAGCAAAAGCAACCATAGACAATGTTAAACAAATAAGTGTGGGTGCATTCCAATAAAACTTTATTTAAAAAAACAGGCAGCAAGCTGGTTTGGACCATAGCAGTAATTTGCTGACCCCTATATTAATATACTAGTATTAGTACATTGTCAACGATCATATCTGTAAGTTCTGAAGGTATGGAGGAGTCTCTAAAAGAATAACTATAGATGAGAGAACTCAGAGAGGAAATCTGAAGATTAAAATCTTTCCCTGAGGGGAGTAGAAGGCTACCCACTTCAAGGAGTCACATGGACAGCTAAGGGCTTTAAGGAGGAGAGAATGGATGGTTATCTTCATGTATAAGAGAGTGTGCCTAGCGAATAATGCAAATTTCAACTATTTTGCACTTTTGCTGAGGTTTGGGACAGGTTTCAGTATTGGTATTATCCAACTATCACACTCAATTATCTACGGGATTGATATGAAACCAAAAAGTATAAGCCATTGAGCTACCACCAGCTTGAAGTATTTTTAACTTGGCTGGTGACAGTTAGAAGGCCTTGGGCACATGCATGTAAAACAGTATTTAAAGGTAAAGTGGAAAACTGTGTTCAGCAAACCTTGACCTGTGCACTCACAAAGTACCATTGTGAGTATAAAAATAAACAAATGAAACTTCCTCCTCGGGGAAGAGCTAGCCTGTCATATGAACTGAAAGAGGAAACAAAAGATTCTTTTTGGAAGGACATTATTTTTCTTTACACCTGTATGGAGTTCATATACCATCTTTCTTCAATTATAAAATAGCACGGATTGTAAGATACACAACTGATTTAGTAACTGCTTTTCAGAAAGGAAAACAAAGCAAACTAAACAAAAACTCTACCATATTAAATCTTCCCATCTATTGTAGAATACATTCTGGCTTTAGAATTTTAAAAAGTGAAAAAACAGCATAATAAAATCGAAAAAAATGTTATATATTATCTCCTCCACTGTCCTCTCCCCACCCCCAAACACACACATATCCCTTGGCTTTAGGGAAAAATAAAACAAGCAGGAGCCTATCACTCATTCTTTGGGAATAATGCAACATAAATGGACTTCATTGCTTTGTCCCAACCTGTCTATTCTAACATGAAATGAAACCTTATATTTGGATTGTTTTTTAAGTGGATATGAAACTATTAAGAATTCTTTAAAAATAAACTTTTATTTTAGAACAGTTTTAGATTTATAGAGTTATTGCAAATATAGTACAGAGAGTTTTAATGTACCCCTGCCCAGTTTTTAAATTTAGTTCTTGTTTGTTGTTGTTGAGTTTTAAGAGTTATTTGTATAATTTTAGATAGAAGTTCTTTATCAGAAATGTGTCTGGCACATATTTTCTCCCAGTTCTTGGTTCGTCTTTTATTTTTCTTAACTGTGTTCTAATTTCCTTTCCCTGTTCTAGGATCTCATCAGTGATACCACATCACATTTAATGGTCATGTCTCCTTAGGCTTCTCTTGGTTTTTCACAGTCTCTCAGACTCTTGTTTTCGATGACCTTGACAGTTTTGCAGATTATTGGTCAGACATTTTGCAGAATGTCCCACAACTGGGATTTATAATACATTTAAATTCTTTTCTCAGTTTCTGCATTCCATTCTGGGATTCCCCCAAACTCCTAAATGATTTTTTAAAATTTGTATACATTAAGATTTATCCTTTGTGCTATAAAAGTCTGTGGATTTTGACAGATGCTGAACATCTTGTATTCACCACTGCTGTATCGTACAAAATTAGTTTCACTGTCCTGAAAATTCCTATGTTTTGCCTATTCAACCAGCTCTCCTCTGCCACCCACAGAACTCCTGGCAACATACTGATCTGCTTACCATCATTACAGTTTTGCATTTTCCAAATGTCATATTCTTATGGAAGCGTACAATATGAAGCTTTGTCACGCTGGCTTCTTTCACTTAGCAATAGGCATTTAAGTTTCCTCCATGTCTTTTCATGGCTTATTAGCTCATTTCTTTTCATAGCTGGATAATATTCCTTTTAATGATGTGCCAAGTTTGTTTATCCTGTCACCAACTGAAGGAAATCTTGGTTGTGCTCAGTTTTTTGGGTTTTTTTGTGGTACGCGGGCCTCTCACTGTTGTGGCCTCTCCCTTCTCCCGTTGCAGAGCACAGGCTCCGGACACGCAGGCTCAGAGGCCACGGCTCCCGGGCCTAGCCGTTCCGCGGCATGTGGGATCTTCCCAGAAGGGGGCACGAACCCGTGTCCCCTGCATCGGCAGGTGGACCCTCAACCACTGCGCCGCCAGGGAAGCCCTGTGCTCAGTTTTTGATGATCTTAAATAAAGTCCTTCTAAATGTTTGTGTGTATGTTTTTATGTGAGTATGTTTTCAAGTTATTTGAGGAAATACCTAGGAGAGCAATTGGTGAATCTCATGGTAAGCCTATGTTTAGCTTTGCAAGAAACTGTCAAAGTATCATCTGAAGTGGCTGTACCATTTTGCATTACCACCAGCAATGAAAAAGAGTTTCTGTTGCTCCACATCATCACAAACATTTCGTGTTGTCAGTGTTCTGGATTTTTTCCATTTTAATAAGTGTATAGTGATATTTCATTATTGTTTTAATTTGTAATTCCTTAGTGATAAATAATGCTGATCATCTTTTCACTTGCTTATTTTCCATTTGCATATTTTCTTTGTTGAAGTGTCTGTTCAGATCTTTTCTCTATTTTAAAATTTGGCTATTTGTTTTCTTTTGGTTGAGTTTTAAGTGTTACTTGTGTATTTTGGATATATATCATTTATCAGATATATGTTTTTTGTTTTTTGGGTTTTTTTGCGGTACCCGGGCCTCTCACTGTTGTGGCCTCTCCCGTTGCAGAGCACAGGCTCCGGACGCGCAGGCTCAGCGGCCATGGCTCACGGGCCCAGCGCTCCGTGGCATGTGGGATCTTCCCAAACCGGGGCACGAACCCGTGTCCCCTGCATCGGCAGGCGGACTCTCAACCACTGCGCCACCAGGGAAGCCCAGATATATGTTTTACAAAGAATTTCTCCCAGCCTGTGGGTTGTCTTTCCATTCTTTAAATAGTGTTTTCTATAGTACAGTTTTTGAATTTTTAAAAACTATTTTTATTATGCTAAAATATCTATAACAAAATTTTCTATTTTAGTCACTTTTAAGTGGACAAGTCAGTGGCATGAATTACATCCTCAACATTGTGCAACCATCACCACTCAATTTCCAAAGATTTTCATCACTCCAAACAGTAATATTGTACCCATTAAGTAATACCTCACCCCCCAGTCTGCCCTACCCCCAACCTCTGGTAAACTCGAATCCACTTTCTGTCTCTATAAATTTGCCTATTCAAGATATTTCATATAAATGGAGTCATACAAATACAATTTTTTTCCTTTTGTGTCTGGCTTATTTCATTTAGCAAAATGTTTTCAAGGTTGTCACATGTATCAGAGCTTAATTTCTCTTAATGGCTGAGCATATTCCATTGTATCTACATACCACATTTTGTTTATCCATTCATCTGTTGATGGGCACTGTGTTTTCATCTTTTGGCTTTTGTGAGTAATATTGCTATGACCATGGGCATACAAGTCTTTGTTTCAGCCCCAGTTTTCAATTCTTTTGGATATATACCTGGAAGTGTAATTACTAGGTCACATGGTACTTCTAGGTTTAACTTTTTGAGGAGAAACCAAACTGTTTTCCACAATGGCTGCACCATTTATTATGTATTCCCACCAGCAGTGCATGATGTTTCCAATTTCTCCAGATTCTCACCAACACTTGTTATTTGCTGTTAGTTTTTTAAAAAATAATAGACATCCTAATGGGTGTGATATATATCTCATGGTAGTTTTGACTTGCATTTTACTCAAGACTAATTACATTGAGCATCTTTTCCTGTGCTTACTTGCCATTTGCGCGTTTGTATATCTTTTTGGAAAATATCTTATTCAGGCCCTCAAACTCTTCCTATTTATTTTGGTCTTTCTGTTATTGAGTTGTCACAGCTGTCACATCTTTTGGACATTAATCCCATATTAGAGGTATGATTTACAAATATTTTCTCCCATTCTGTAGGTTGTCTTTTTTTTTTTTAATTTAGACCTTCTTTTTTTTTTTTTTTAAATTGAGTACCCCAGCCAGTATGGGGAGGGGAGATGGGTCCCTTTTTTTTTTTTTTAATTTTATTTATTTATTTATTTATTTAGGGCTGTGTTGGGTCTTCGTTTCTGTGCGAGGGCTCTCCCCAGTTGTGGCAAGCGGGGGCCACTCCTCATCGCGGTGCGTGGGCCTCTCACTATCGCGGCCTCTCCTGTTGCGGAGCACAGGCTCCAGACGCGCAAGCTCAGCAGTTGTGGCTCACGGGCCCAGCCGCTCCACGGCATGTGGGATCTTCCCAGACCAGGGCCCGAACCCGTGTCCCCTGCATTAGCAGGCAGATTCTCAACCACTGCGCCACCAGGGAAGCCCTAGACCTTCTTTTTTTTTTAGAGCAGTTTTAGGTTGACAGCAAAATCGAGGGGAAGGTACAGAGATTTTTCCATGTATTCCCTGTCCCCACACATGCACAGCCTCCCTCATTATCAATGTCCCCCATGAGAGTGGTACGTTAGTGACAATGGGTGAACCTGCATTAATACATCATAGTCTAGACCTAAAGATCATAGTTTACTCTGCAATTCACTCTTCTTGTTGTACCTTCTTTGGATTTGGACAAATCGATAACAACACGTATCCATCATTATGGTATCATACAAAGTATTTTCACTGTCCTAAAAATCCTAACGCTGTACCTATTCATCCCACCCTCCCCATAACCTCTGGCACCCCCTGATCTTTTTATTGTTTCCATAGCTTTGCCTTTTCCAGAATGTAATATGGTTGGAACCATGTAGTACGCAGCCTTTTCAGGTTGACTTCTTTCACTTAGTAATATGCATTCAAGCTTCCTCCATGTCTTTTCATGGCTTGATAGCTCACTTATTTGCAGGGCTGGATAATATTCCACTGTCTGGATGGAACAGTTTATCTGTACATTCACCTACTGGAGGACATTTGATTGCTTTCAAGTTTTGTCAATTATGAATATAAGCATCTGTATGCAGGTTCTGTGCAGACAGAAGTTTTCAACTTGTTTGGATAAAACCTAGGAGTGCAGGGCTGGATAATTTGGTCAGAGTATGTTTAATTCTGTAAGAGACAACCAAACAGTCTTTCAAAGTGGCTGTAACCTTTTGCATCCGACTAGCAATGAATGAGAATTCTTATTGCTCTACATTCTTGCCAGCATTTGTTGTAGTCTGTGTTCTGGATTTTGACCATTCTAATAGATGTGTAATGATGTATCATTGTTTTAATTTGCATTTCCCTGTTGACATATAATATGGAGTACCTTTTCACATGCTTATATGTTATCTGCATTTCTTCTTTGGACTGTTAAGGTCCATTTTTAAATCAGATTGTTTGTTTTCTTACTACTGAGTTTAATTAGTGTTGAGTTTTAAGAGTTTTGTATGTTTTGGATAACAGTCCTTTATCAGGTATATTTTTTTGCAATTATTCTCTCCCAGTCTGTGTGGCTTGTCTTATTCTCTTGACATTGTCTTTTGAAGAGCAGAAGTTTTTAATTTTAATGAAGTTTGGCTTGTCAATTATTTTTTTCATGGATGGTACCATTGGTGTCGTACTTAAAAAGTCATTACCATAACAAAGGTCATCTAGGTTTTCTCCTACGTTATCTTCTAGGAATTTTATATAGTTTTGCATTTTTTTACATTTAGGTTTGTGATCCATTTTGAGTTAAGTTTTGTGAAGGGTGTAAGGTCTTTGTTTATATTCATTATTTTCCATGTGTTTGTCCAGTTGTTTCCGCACTATTTGTTGAATGGGTTGTCTTTTCACTCTCTTGATAGTGCCCTTTGATGAACCAAAGGTTTAAATTTTAATCAAGTCCAGTTTCTGTTTTCTTTTTTAAAAATCTTTGTATATGTGCATGGTAAGGGTCCAGTTTCATTCTTTTACATGTTGATTTACCATTTTCTGGAAAAATTTGTTCAAGGACTGTTCTTTCCCCATTGAATGGTCTCCTCATCCTTGTCAAAAATCAGTTGACCATAGAGGCGAGTTTATTTTTATGTTCTCAATTCTATTCTATTGGTCTATTTGTCTATTCTTATGCCAGAACCACAAGTTTTGATTACTTTAACTTTTTAGTACATTTTGAAATCAGGAAGTGTAAGTCCTTCAGCTTTGTTCTTTTTCAAATATGTTATTACTATTCAGGGTTCCCTTGGAATTCCATGTGAATTTTAGCATTTGTCCATTTCTGCAAAAAACCGGCATTGGGGTTTTGATAGAGATTGCCTCAGCAACAGGTAAGTGGAGGTAGGATGTGAAATGCTGACATCTTGTCCCCGTTAGGAAGATAAACTTCTAACTGGAAGCTGGGGAGGGAAGGAAGCCCTGTATTCTCAGGTGCATCTCTCTTTCACTGACTTGGGGGAGGGGAGAGGAAACCCATCTTGTTTCAAATGCCACAGATTCTCACTGTTCTTAGTGAGTTTTAGTAGATTTTCTTGAACAAGTGTTTCTTCATTTGCTGTATGCCTTTAAGGCCATTTCCAAAGACTTTAAATGGTTGTTTCTTTAAAAATATTTTTTTACCAGGTTCCCTGGAGATGGGGTCAGCAATGCTCCTCACACTATCATACTGTAAGTGGAATTCTCCTTAAATATAATTTTAATATAACATTTATAACTTGTTAAACTCTTCAGAAAGCAGATTTATCCCTTCACAGAGAACCAATTTGAATTATGAATTTGTTCATAAGTACTTATTATAAATTGGTCTGTGGCATCTTCCCCAACAAAGTCAAAGCTTTGGGTATTTATAGTAAAATTGGTGTCTTTTTTTTTGGTAAATTAGCGATTTAAGTTATGGTTTGAGTTTTGTAATTCAAAAATTTTAATTGAAGCGTTGTGTGCAAACTGTAAAGATCTGCAAGGAAGGATGGTAATTTGACTAATTTCACAAAATATATTTCCCTTTTTATTATATTTATAATGCATTAGTATATATTTATTATTAAATGCTTAAATAATGCACTTCTGTATCCCCATAGAACTTTAACGCATTTGTATGCATACATACTTATGTATAATTCAAAAATAAATGCATCTGTTTTCTGCAACTTCATTTTTTTCACTTCACAATAGCTCTTAGAAAATTTTACTTGTTAGTTGTTATGTATATTCTTTATGTTTTTCTTTAATGGCTGCAAAATATTTCATAATGTGGATCACCTTATTTCTTTAAAACACTCCCCTACTGATGAACACTTAGGTTTCATTTTTAAAATATTTTAATTATAATTCTTTGGAATTAGAATTTATTGAACATCTAAGTGGATTTGGGTTCTGTCCGACTATAGAACCCAGAATCTAAATTACCTCAACATTTTGCTCCCTATTAGGGGTAATATCATATTTGAGTTCTTAACACATATACTTTTATGCATAATGAGAAACTAGATTTTTAGAATAGATTCCTAGAATCGTAACTACTGGAATTTATACTGATATTAATGTTTAAAATAAGAATGTTCTAGCTAAATTGCCTTCTAAAAAGGCATTACCACACAATACTCTCACCAACAGTTTATGTATCCATTTTCTCTCCAATGCTGGATATTAAAAATCTTATAAATATTTTGCTAATCTAATGGGTCAGAAAAAGATATGTTTTATTTTTATCTCCCTTATTATCAAGGAAGTAAACTATCTTTTCATACGTTTATCTACCATATGCATTTTTTGTTCTTTCATTCATTTTTCTATTTGGTTGTCCTTTCATATTGATTATAAGAGCTCTCTATATATTCTGAGTGTTAATCCCTCTTCATATTTCCTTTATTTATTGTTGCCCAATTTATAATTTCTCTTAACTTTAAGGAAACTTTTCTACAGAAAATATTGAATATTTTTATGATGAATGCTTGCATTTATGTTTTCTTAGAAAAATCTTCCCCAATCAAAGTTATAGATGTGTATAACTACAGTGCATTTTGCTTTTATGGTTGTTAATATGTGGTTATTATGTGGGTTTAACATTTAGTTCTTTTATCTCCTTGGAATTGTTTTATATATATTATGTGAGGCAGAAATCTAACTTTATTTTTTACAAACATTTAACTGATTTTCCCAACATTATTTTTGAAGTTGTCAACCCCATAACTTTTTAAACAAAATATAAAAATAATTTTTTTGTCTACATAAAACATTTCTTATGATCTTTTACTATAGGATTTTTTGCACCAAAACATTACAATCATATTTCATTTACATATAAACCTGAAGCTGGAAAACATATTTTGGTAGTTTTATCATTAAAATATTTGTATTCTTTCCTTAGTTTATGGAAAATTCTGTTTCACCAGTAGTTTTAAACATTAGGGTTGTTCCTTTATGGGAGGTGTATTGCCTTTTGGGGGATTCTCAAGTGGTTGGTGAACATGCCTCTCTATTTGGCTTTTCCACTAGAAATTTTATGCCAGAGTTATTTTTAGTTCCTATCTGTCAGCAGATTAAGATGTTTGATGGAAACTACTTTATCTCAAGGATTTATTCAATTCCTTTAGCCACTTGAAAAATGAAGGTTAGTCACAAAACACAAAGAGTCAGTATAGTTTTATTACCTGATTTAAGAGCATCCCATTAAAGGTTAATATTTTCCACTATAGAAAAAAGGTTTATAATTCCCAGGGAATTAACTAAACAAGAGGAGCTGTCTGACCCAGGGAAATTCCTCAGGGGTCCTATACAAGTTCCAAGCATTCTGAAGATTGGTACTCAACCTAGCCTGCTTTTTAAGCCAGTTGCTCTGTGGAAGAAAACATTTTCTCTGATACTTTAAGTCTGATCAACACATAATTTAATGCTGCATATATAGAAATATCTTTCAAATTTACTTAGAAATTTAGGCAGGAGAATGACATTTTGGGAGAGAGGGATTAAGAGGGATTCTTTTAAAGCAATTGGAAAAATGAAATTAATAGTCAAATATAAATGTTCTTCAAATTTAACACTATAACCCAGAAAATCTGACTATAAATATTCCTGCTGTCTTGACAAACTGAAATCTGTTTTAGCTGTATTAGAAGGACTGCAATTGGTCCTTCTACAATGAAAAAAAGCATAATTGGTCTATCTTGTAAATTGAACATTTAAGATGAGATTTACTTGTATATGTTTCTCTGTAAATTTGGGAATATTGATTTATTTTGTGAACACTACTGGTTACAGACCAGTCCATCTCCCTGATTTCACACTAGTCTATTTCTAAAATATCTGCATTGTTTTAGATTCAACATATCTGACTGAGTTATCATGTACTACAAACAAACAAATAAATACAGAGTTAAAGAATTTTACTAGATCGGTGAGATAATTTGCATTTTTAAAAAAGATGAATTATGAACTGTTAGTGTGAGCTTAGAAATTATATTATTTTGGTGACTATGTGTGAAATTCTGAACAATTTCTTTCAAGGGACGGATACCTATTTAAAATTTTAACAAGTAGTTCTCACTCTGTTTTTTTGTTTTTTTTTTTTTTCCTGATTGCCCTTATCCAGCAGTACATGATTTGCAAGCTCTCTCCTTATTGCTTGGGTTGCAAACACTGTCATGAATTAAATATGTTGCCTATGGAGTATAGCTAATCTATAAACCAACATCATGTAATGCAGCTTAACCTTGACTTTCTTTGACAGTTGTCATAAAAATTGCTTTTGGTTTCAATCCAGTCCTGTTTGATAATCATAGTTTGCATTGCTTCTCAGAGAAAATCCTTTCCTATGATCTGAGTGAGGAAGTTTTAGGCTCATTGTATATGTCAGGTCTTCTATTTAGGTAAGTGAAAATAATAGCTGATGCAAAGTCCTTGTTTAAAAAACAGCAGATGTTCCTATGTCTTTGAACAAAGGTCAATAAAACAACAAATTAACAACAACTCAACAACTTTCTTCAGAAAACTCACATCTCAGAAAAAGCACTTTTGCAAGCATATTCCTAGAGACTGGTATAATGGAAAGATCCTAGACTTCAGGCCACATGGATGTTGGATTGAATCCCAGACTCCCACCTGCCTATCAAGGGAATTTTGGCAACAATGAATTTAACTCTTCCATACCTCAGCTCATCCTAGAGTGGGGCTGCAAATGCCAAGTCATAGATTGTTATATGTAACAGGAGAATTACAATATAGAAAGCACCTGGCACAGTGCAAGCAATAGCCGGGCCCTTAAATTCTAGATAAGTCATTCCCTGACCAAATTAGCCTCCCTAGGTTTTAACTTACCACTGAGTTTCACAGGGTTTTTCCACTACTGTACATTCTCAAATTCTACTAAAATAGGACTCAGGACAGAGGAACACTAAGGCAGACAGCCTGGGTGGGGAAGAAATAGAGGGGTAGGGAGGGTTTAACTCTCTAGGCAGAAATAGGGCTTCATGGAGCTTTCAAAAAATGAATCTCAGCATACTGTCAGCAATCATGGACTATGCTAAGAATACTGGTGTGATGGTTAATTTTACGTGTCAACTTGACTGGGTTAAGGGTTTCCTGGGTGAACAGAAACTGGTCTCAGGATGAGATAAGTATTTGAATCAACAGACTGAGTAAAAAAGATGGCCTTCTCCAATGTGGGTGGACATCTTCCAATCCATTTAGTGGCTGAATAGAACAAAGAGAAGGAAGGGTGAATTTTCTCTCTCTTTGAACTGAAAACAATCACATTCTCCTGCCCTCAAACATTGGTGCTCCTGGTTCTTAGACCTTCTGACTCAGACCAGGTCTTGTACCATAAGCCTCCCATTCTCGGGCCTTTGGAAAAGAACTGAATCACATCGTCACTGGCTTTCCTGGTTCTCCAGCTTACAAATGGCAGATCATGGGATTTCTAAACCTCTATAATCACGTGAACCTTTTCTTATAATACATCTTCTTTTATATATATCTATTTATCAGTTACTGGTTCTGTTTCTCTGGAGAATCCTGACTAACACAGCTGGGTTTTTGGGGGTTTTTTTTATATTCAGGTTATATGCAAAACACAGAATTTAGAGTCAGAAAATATGGATTTATGCTCTACCTCCACCTCTTACTACCATGTTCTTGTGAAAATTAATAAAGAAAGGAAACTCACTAAAATGGAGGTGGGAGGCCAGAAGGGGGAGCTCTCATGTAGTACCATTTGAAGTCAATTATAGCAAGAATTGTTAATTACAGATCCAAAAAAGAATCATCAGGAAAGAATCATCAATTTTACATCTCAAGAGGAAAAGACGCACACTGCATCTCCTATGAGAAATCAACTACCTCAGCAACTCTGCCAATGAGAAACTGTCATCATGTTGAACTCTCACTTTTCTCCAATGGATTTTGTTCAAAACAATCCCTCTCAACTTCCTCCTTTTTCTTTATAAACTAATGTTCCTCTTCTTTGTTTCTTGGACTTTCCCATTGTTTTTTGTCTTAGATTGCTTGTCATGAACCGCTATTCTCTGCTATTCCTAAACAAACCCATTTTTGTCAGTAAAAAAACTGACCGTTTTGTTTCTAAGGTCGACATTCTTAAGCAAATATCTTCACCTATTTAGGCCTCAGTTTTCTCATCTGTAAATTGGCAAAAAAAATATTTTACGCTATGTTTAGTTCAAATGATTATTAAGAGATTCATATGTAATTAGTGTATGAGATATGTCTTTGAAAGTATAAATTCTTATACATGTTGTTAGCTATTATTTCTTGGTCTGGATAAATTAACCATATATCATACACCAAGGAGATATAAGAATTAAGACAAATTGATTATATTTTAAAATGCTACATAATCTTCAAGGGAAAAATTCTCAAGGAAATAGATATTTTCAAAATATAAATCAGTTTATGTTGGCCATATAAAAATTCTCATAGATTTATAACACACACACACACACACACACACACACACAAACATACTCTCTTCATTATGAGAAACCCAGAGCTTCTCAGCAAAAATCCTAGACTGTTTCACTAGAAAAACTAGTGACCTGGAGATTTTATTACCATGGTTTATACTTGTTATTACTATAAATGTAATGTATTGAAATTTTAAGTAATAAAATTTTAAGCTGTTTCAGAAAGTTAAATAAAATACAAAATCCCTTTTTTTAGGTCATTCAGTTAGCCTCCTAATATGGACATAAACCTCAGAGGATTGGACTTTGGACCTTGATTCCTCAAAATAAAGCAAACAGTTTCCCATGACTTTATAACATGATTCAGCCATTGGAAATAGGTTGCACAAAAAGTTTCATGCAGCACAGCAGAGCAAACATGCTCTAGTTGATGCAATAGTGTAGGGAAGGACAGCATGCATATACATTTAACTATCCAGAGAAGCTCCTTAACTTTAAAATTATGCATGGAACCAGACCATATAGAAACTTCTAATGGACTCCAAAGAAGACTAATGACAGAAATTAGAGATGGAGAAAGAATAAGTACTATTTCTTCAAAAAGCATGTACTAAGAATCCAAGGAAACAGATACGTTACTCATTCAGGATACGTTTAATGAAGTTTCAAGAAAGCACTCTATTTAAAGATTGGTAGCATGATTTGGTTACACTTGAAGAAGGACACTCTGCTGTTTTCTTTTTCAATCTGACTGGAATTCTAATTTTTGCTATGTCAAAGAGACACTCAAATGTTTTTTAAATCCTCTTATAAAAATATTTCTCTATTTGGCACTTAATGTAGATCCAGTCAACCAAAAGTACATCGCATTTCAGGGAAAGAAAAATTAAAACCTAGTTCTAGTCTCTATTATTTTAAATCTGCTATATTTACCAAATACTTTTCACTTACTGATATATTTTTTAGGCATCAATATTTCAATGGAACAGGATAGAAAGCTCAGAGATAAACCCACACACATATGGTCACCTTATTTTTGATAAAGGAGGCAAGAATATACAATGGAGAAAAGACAGCCTCTTCAATAAGTGGTGCTGGGAAAACAGGACAGCTACATGTAAAAGAATGAAATTAGAACACTCCCTAACACCATACACAAAAATAAACTCAAAATGGATTAAAGACCTAAATGTAAGGCCAGACACTATAAAACTCTTAGAGGAAAACATAGGCAGAACACTGTATGACATAAATCACAGCAAGATCCTTTTGGACCCACCTCCTAGAGAAATGGAAATAAAAACAAAAATAAACAAATGGGACCTAATGAAACTTAAAAGCTTTTGCACAGCAAAGAAAACCATAAACAAGACGAGAAGACAGCCCTCAGATGGGAGAAAATATTTGCAAATGAAGCAACTGACAAAGGATTAATCTCCAAAATATACAGGCAGCTCATACAGCTCAATACCAAAAAAACAAACAACCCAATCCAAAAATGGGCAGAAGATCTAAATAGACATTTCTCCAAAGAAGATATACAGATTGCCAACATAAAAGGACGCTCAACATAACTAATCATTAGAGAAATGCAAATCAAAACTATAATGAGGTATCATCTCACACTGGTCAGAATGGCCATCATCAAAAAATCTAGAAACAATAAATGCTGGAGAGGGTGTGAAGAAAAGGGAACCCTCTTGCACTGTTGGTGGGAATGTAAATTGATACAGCCACTATGGAGAACAGTATGGAGGTTCCTTAAAAGTCTAAAAACAGAACTACCATATGACCCAGCAATCCCACTATTGGGCATATACCCTGAGAAAACCATAATTCAAAAAAAGATGCTCACTGCAGCTCTATTTACAATAGCCAGGACACAGAAGCAACCTAAATGTCCATTGACAGATGAATGGATAAAGAATATGTGGCACATATATACAATGAAATATTACTCAGCCATAAAAAGAAACGAAACTGAGTTATTTGTAGTGAGGTGGATGGACCTAGAGTCTGTCATACAGAGTGAAGTAAGTCAGAAAGAGAAAAACAAATACCATACGCTAACACATATAGATATGGAATCTAAAAAAAAAAAAAAGTTCTGAAGAACCTAAGGGCAGGACAGGAATAAAGACTCAGATGTAGAGAATGGACTTGAGGACATAGGGAAGGGGGAGGGTAAGCTGAGACAAAGGGAGAGAGTGGCGTGGACATATATACACTACCAAATGTAAAACAGATAGCTAGTGGGAAGCAGCCACACAGCACAGGGAGATCAGTTCAGTGCTTTGTGTCCACCTAGAGGAGTGGGATAGGGAGGGTGGGAGGGAGATGCAAGAGGGAGGAGATATGGGGATATATGTTTATGTATAGCCATTTCACTTTGCTATACAGCAGAAACTAACACACCATTGTAAAGCAATTATACCCCAATAAAGATGTTAAAAAAAAAAAAAAAGAACAGTACGTCCAACTTAAAAATTGCCTCAAAATTTAAAAGGTTAGATCTCATGTTGTGTTCTTACTATAATAAAATTTTAAAAATTTAAAGTATAATGTTGGTATTTAGTATACATTAAGTGCTTAATAAATATTAGTTCCTTGTCCTTTTAAAAATATTTATCAATATGAAATTTTTTGTGTACACTACTGTTAAAATTTTATATTATGCTGCAGTACATTTGCATATTATTTTAATATTAATATGAGAAAAGATTACTGTGACCACGTTTTCTCATTTCATATAAAGGAGAATTTATGTAGGTAAATTTTTTTTCCAGCAATTTCTTCCTCTAAAAAGATAAAGTTTTTCTGAAGTATGAGGCTAAATACCATTTGAAAATAGCTCAAGCTTGTTGAAAGAATTTATTAATTTTACAACCTCACCACACAGAATTTTATATTATAGCTCCATTATTTGCCAATAACCATATGCTACTAAAAGAAGAGAATAAACGAGCATGGAACTAGCATCTTAAAAATATTTTAATTAAACCTTAGCAGGCTGATTTCTCACTAGAAGAATGAAGAATGTGAATCAACAAGAGAGTCTTAAGGAACTGCTATTACTTCCTCCTCTATGTTCCCAGAGAATTATCTGTATTCTACATTCCAGAATTTATGTATGTCACAGTAAAATTGTTTTTATACATATCAATTTCTCTTAAGAGAATGCGAAGTCCTCTAAGATAAAGATCATTTTATTATTGTTTTATATATTATCAGTGTACTTAACATGTTGAATAAATGAATAACTCTACATTTGAATGAGTATAAATGTGATTTTGGTAAATTTTATAAAACATTTATGATCCACAGTAAAAATACATTTTACATTTGGGTGCAAAATACAAATGTCTATCTCCCTGATAGATAGATATCTATCTATCATCTCTCTCTCTCTAATCAGCTGTGGGGAAAGGGAAATTTTCCCTCTTCTTCTTGGTTTTTTTGACTAGCAATTAAAATGACATAAGGCAGATTAACAGGAGCAAATCAAATTTATTGCATGTGCACATGGAATCCACATCAGTATGAATTCCAAAGATGGCAGGGCAAAGTGAGGTATATACGTTATTCTGTACCAAGGAGAAGGAGATAGGGTTCTGAGACTTCAAAGGGAAGAAAGGTAATTCACAGGAAGATCAAAAGAGTTAATGTTTGGTAAATAAATGTTTGGGGGGGGCATTCAAAGACAGTGGGACAGAGAGAGGACTTTGATCAGATGGGCCTTGCTAGGTTCCTCCCTGTCTACCACACCTAATTCATACTTAGTCATCTAAGGTGATAGCTCCTTCCTGGGGCAGGCCTCCTATCTTAAATTCTTTTAGGCAGTAAGGAGGAAGGTCAAAGGTTCTTTCTGAGTCTTTTGGGCCTTGATTGTTTTCAGCTCAAAATAATCCACATGTCAGAGTGGCACATCTTGGGGCCTTCTGCCTGAACCCCATTACTATCATCTATCACCTATCCATCTATCTATCTATCTTTTAGAAATATCAATGTAGCATCAACCAGTAACATTTTTGCCTTGGCGAAAAGGAATGTATACAGGGAACACAATTAACCTATTCAAATACCCTTAGAAAGAAGTGATAAAGATCAGGCTAGTTTGGAAACAGCTGAAAAAGAAAGGTGTCTGCTGACTTAGGAGGCAGAGCAAAGGATGGAATTAACCCTTCATTTTGTGATCCTGGCTAACTGGTGGAATATTGACAGCAATGACAGGGAAATTGAGAAACTGGAAATAGTGGTCTGTTTTAGGGGCTGTTTGGGGTGTTTTTGATGTTCCCCCACTATTGAATATTTCAATATCCAAGCTTATCTTTCTACATTGGAATGTATAATGGTTATTTTTAGCTAAAGGTTTCCAATCTCTTTGACAATTTGCAGTTTGTATGTTTACCTCCGGTATGACATGACCTCAAGATGTAATTCTTAGGCTAAGAATGATTTCTATTTGCATAATTGGAATTAGGTTAAACTTCAGTGTCTGGAAAGTCTATTAGCAAAGAGGCAAACATCTTAGAAGTTAGCTGAACCAGATGGCTCTTGACATGGCTCTCCAAATCACATGGTTTACCATTGTTGAGATTCAACATATAATCCTAGGTTCAAAAATTAACTAAAAAAAAAAAGTAAAAAAAAAATGCCAGGAAACAAACTGCATCATGGAAATATTTTGAATACTATACGAAGCTTGACTAAAGTTGTTTCTTTCTTTCGCAATGAAAACGTTTTGGTCTTGGGCATGATTTTCAAAAACTATTAGGTTTCTACCTATTAGATTTCAGAATTTCTTACCAGTGTTGTTCTCATCTCCCACTACTTTCACCTCCTTCCTGCTCCAAGTCACTAAACTAAGAGGATAAAGAGTTGCCTCTGATAGATACTTTTGGCAAAAACTGAACCCAACAGACACAGAAATGTAACACAGAGCATTGTTTTAGTTTAATTTTTTTAAACATCTGAGTCAATTCTCTTTGGGCCTCAGAATATTAATTTATTAATATTAATTATTTTCATGACAAGTCTTATTAGTTGGGATCCATTCATCTGAACAAATCAGAAGTTTTATAAACAATATCTTGATTGATTCACTTTAACATTATGATTTTATGTGAAATGAAAGTATTTATTTTGTTAATTTGGTTTGTTCTCAGACAGAAAACACACCCATGATAAAAGTAATTGTCAATGTAATAGAGTAAAATATTAACATTTACAGGATTATTGTTATAGGGTGTATGGTAGCATCATATACCTGACAAGAAATTCGTATCTTACAACCTTAGAATGTGTTCAGATGTTTATAGCATACAATATATCAAAACGATTCATAATTACAAAGCACATTTCTTGATAGAAGCTATTTCATATGTTCTTATAGTCTCTTTGCTGTTTATCCAAAGATGCAACAACACTTTGCTTATGAGATGAAGTGTGATACACAACAAATTCCTACGAAATCTGTTGGCATTGGTAAAAGGAGATAAAAAACTAAGCTAGCTGAAAAGAGGTTTGGGTGTGAGACAGACTTCTACTCTTGGTGACCTGCAGGTCTGGTGGAAAGAATTATTCCAGATAGCAATCTGTAGTCCTGCATTGGGTTCTGTTCCATTGTAGGAATTAATGTTTCAAAACATCTTTATTGACTGTCAGGTGATGCTCTGTTAAAAGCCATTTTTTTCCCTTTACATTCTATTGGTTAAAATATTCTCGGAATGTAAGTGCTATAATGACAGCCTTTAGGAAGAAAAACTGAGACACCTGTCATGGATGATTAAAAAATTAAAAGATCAAATTACTTTCTTCAGGTAAAACAAAATTGGAATTTGGTAAGCAGTATTACTCCAGTACCTCCATTTAGAAATAACATCTTAAGGACTAGTAAGAATGTCTAAAATATTTTTCTTCCCAGATGATGACGTCTTATAAGGAACTAATTATTCAGAATCTAGTCACTTTCTCTGTTAGTTAGTTGTAGTAAGTTTAAATGATATAAAGAGAGAAGGTAGTGTTAATTATGACAGATTCTAAGACCGTACTATCATGGAAGTGGTTTAACTTTAGATAAGATTCCAAAAAAATGAATCTGAATCATAACAAGCAAAATAATTCCAAGGCTTTTGAAATGTGGCACTACTGCTGATTGCTGAGAATGTAATTATTATAAAGAGTCAACAGTGAGTCTGCACTCAAATATCATTTAGGTGATCTTTCCTTCTTGCAATGCAAAAAGGAGCATAATAAAAATTTAACTTTGCTAAGACTCTGAGAAAATATTCAAGTGAAGCAATGACAACAGTAAGAAACCAAATAGCAACAGGACAAATCACAGAAGGACCTTTTTGAGTCCTTAGAAATTTGGGAAATGAAAGCATATGAAAGTAATGAAATTAGGCAGGGTTTGGAAATCCAGTACTGGTGTGCTCCAGATAAACCAGAGTTCAAGAGCACTACAGTGCCAGCTTTACATGAAATTGCGAAGTAGGTAGATTCTGGCTTTGGCACTGACCAATTGTTTTTCATTCCTACATTTGGTGGGTGGGGACTGGGATAGCGTTGAATTGGGTAAAAGGAAAAGAGTATGGCAGTTTCTCAAATTCCTTTAAAATTTTCTGCTTTGGGCACTTTTCCTTAGCCACCACCATTCAACTAAGTATCCATTCCATGTACCTCAACCCAGAAGACTGCCATTAGGTCAACTTTTGCTTCCAAAGACTTTTCGTTGTCCTTCTCAACTAAATACCACTCCCCAACCCCCTCAACATTTCTCAGTCTGAAATCTGTCTGATAGATCTGTGTGGGCAATAGGAAAGCATTATAAAGGCTTTGTTCTGGCTTAGCTGAAAGATCCCTTTCTTTCAGTTTCTCTCTGAGTTTTAGACTTGTCATCAGTAAAGTAGAACTAATATACCAATGTCATTGGATTGTGATAAGGATTCACTGGAAATAGAGTTTCTGGCACCCCAGAACTTGGCACAAAATTTGGGCTGGGGTGCCCTTCATCTTCCACATAGTGCTACTAAGAAGGGAATTCTGTACAGTCTGCCAGCTGGTGTGAAGTAGCTTTCCTCCCTCCCTCCCTCCCTCCCTCCTTCCTTCCTTCCTTTTAAAAATCCTAGTCCATCTGAAATACACCACATTCTCATCAGTCACATGTAGTTCACTATAAAATAATCCTCAAAGTTCAGGTAACTAATTTCAAAACCTGGTGGGAATATCTCACATGCAGATCGAAAAGCCATACAGCTGGTCTGGTACATCTAGGAGATGTACTTCTGCTCTGCAATTCCTAATGTCACTGCTTTTGCAGGAACACTTTTTATTTGAAACCTTCCCCAATACAGATAAAAGTGGGGTTACTTTGACTGCAGAGAGAGGGACTAAAGAGAATCTGGAGCCTCTTCTGCTCTACAGTATCCAAGGCCATGTCAAAGAACATATGCAATTTGAAAAAAGTATAAAATCATTTTTGCTTTGTTATACAGCAGAAACTAACACAACACTGTAAAGCAATTATACTCTAATAAAGATGTTAAAAAAAAAAAGAATCCACCTGCCAATGCAGGGGACACCGGTTTGAGCCCTGGTCTAGGAAGATCCCCCATGCCTCGGAGCAATGAAGCCCGTGCGCCACAGCTACTGAGCCTGCACTCTAGAGCCCGTGAGCCACAACTACTGAGCACGCATGCCACGACTACCACGAATAGGTGCCATGCGCCTAGAGCCTGTGCTCCGCAACAAGAGAAGCCACCCCAATAAGAAGCTGGCGCACTGCAACAAAGAGTAGCTCTGTTCACCGCAACTAGAGAAAGCCCGCGTGCAGCAACGAAGACCCAACGCAGCCAAAAATAAAAATAAAAGGTATACCAGACTATGTTAATGTGCATTCAAGACTGAGAAACGCTAATCTACCAGGTGGTAGAAGTAGAATTGTTTGGATGTGACTCACTTTAGAGACTTGAGTTTGTAGTTAGAATTCACCAGCAGGCCAAGACGATATAAACATCTATATTATTCTTCAAGGCTGCTGGAGGTGAAGTGTTGTTTCTTTGTTTGTTTGTTTTTGATGTAGACAAATAGAGGTAGGCCTCAGGGCAAATCATTACATAAAGATTTTCGTCTTTATCTTAAGAGCAAGGCAAATCCATTGGAGGGCTTTAAGCAGGGAGAATGTGATTAGATTGTGTTCTTAAAAAGATCATTCTGATAGGGATAGAGTAGGATAATTAGTTAGTTTAGAAATCCCACTAGGGGATTAAAGACAGAAAGGGAATTTTAAGGGAGTTTGGGGAGACTGTTGTAAACTATTGACCACTCAAGAAAAGAATCTAGTAACCTAGCAACAATCTACACTACCTTGATGAAAGACCAGGTGCATCTAAGCACCAGGCACACTCAAGCCACAAACTCTGATTGTTAAAACACAATAATCAAGACAGTATGGTACTGGCACAAAAACAGAAAGATAGATCAGTGGAACAGGATAGAAAGCCCAGAGATAAACCCACGCACATATGGTCACCTTATCTTTGATAAAGGAGGCAGGAATATAAAGTGGAGAACAGACAGCCTCTTCAATAAGTGGTGCTGGGAAAACAGGACAGCTACGTGTAAAAGAATGAAATTAGAACACTCCCTAACACCATACACAAAAATAAACTCAAAATGGATTAACGACCTAAATGTAAGGCCAGACACTATAAAACTCTTAGAGGAAAACATAGGCAGAACACTCTATGACATAAATCACAGCAAGATCCTTTTGGACCCACCTCCTAGAGAAATGGAAATAAAAACAAAAATAAACAAATGGGACCTAATGAAACTTAAAAGCTTTTGAACAGCAAAGGAAGCCATAAACGAGACCAAAAAACAACCCTCAGAATGGGAGAAAATATTTGCAAATGAAGCAACTGACAAAGGATTAATCTCCAAAATTTACAAGCAGTTCATGCAGCTCAATAACAAAAAAACAAACAACCCATTCCAAAAAAGGGCAGAAGACCTAAATAGATATTTCTCCAAAGAAGATATACAGATTGCCAAAAAACACATGAAAGAATGCTCAACATCATTAATCATTAGAGAAATGCAAATCAAAACTACAATGAGGGGCTTCCCTGGTGGCGCAGTGGTTGAGTCTGCCTGCTGATGCAGGGGACACGGGTTCGTGCCCCGGTCCAGAAGGATCCCACATGCCGTGGAGCGGCTGGGCCCGTGAGCCATGGCTGCTGAGCCTGCGCATCCGGAGCCTGTGCTCCACAATGGGAGAGGCCACGATAGTGAGAGGCCCGTGTACCGCAAAAAAAAAAAAAAAAAAAATACTACAATGAGATATCATCTCTCACTGGTCAGAATGGGCATCATCAAAAAATCTAGAAACAATAAATGCTGGAGAGGGTGTGGAGAAAAGGGAACCCTCTTGCACTGTTGGTGGGAATGTAAATGGATACAGCCACTATGGAGAACAGTATGGAGGTTCCTTAAAAAAACTAAAAATAGAACTACCATACGACCCAGCAATCCCGCTACTGGGCATATACCCTGAGAAAACCATAATTCAAAAAGAGTCATGTACCAAAATGTTCATAGCAGCTCTATTTACAACAGCCAGGACATGGAAGCAATCTAAGTGTCCATCAACAGATGAATGGATAAAGAAGATGTGGCACATATATACAATGGAATATTACTCAGCCATAAAAAGAAACGAAATTGAGTTACTTGTCGTGAGGTGGTTGGACCTAGAGTCTGTCATACAGAGTGAAGTAAGTCAGAAGGAGAAAAACAAATACCGTATGCTAACACATATATACGGAATATAAGAAGAAAAAAAAAGGTCATGAAGAACCTAGGGGCAAGACAGGAATAAAGACACAGACTTACTAGAGAATGGACTTGTGGATATGGGAAGGGGGAAGGGTAAGCTGTGACAAAGTGAGAGAGTGGCATGGACATATATACACTACCAAACGTAAAATAGATAGCTAGTGGGAAGCAGCCACATAGCACAGGGAGATCAGCTCGGTGCTTTGTGTCCACCTAGAGGGGTGGGATAGGGAGGGTGGGAGGGAGGGAGACGCAAGAGGGAAGAGATATGGGAACATATGTATATGTATAACTGATTCACTTTGCTATAAAGCAGAAACTAACACACCATTGTAAAGCAATTATACTCCAATAAAGATGTTAAAAAAACCAAAAACCAAAAAACACAATAGATATGCAGTCTGAATCTTGTTACATGAAGTCAGGGACTTAATAGTCCTTGAAGAGTAGCATTTCTGCAAGACAGAAATATAGGTGAAAAGGGAAAGAAATAGGTGAAAGGGGACATTATACTAAAACCTGAGATGAATTATCATATATTAGTATATGTCACCACCCTTCTGCTAATATACATATTTAAATAGCATCATGACCATCTCCATTAGACCATACAGGGTCAAAGGAGGAACTAATGATGTAAGCCTTGGTGTCTACCCAAAAATGAGGAAGAAGATGGTCTTCTTCCCTCCCCACTTTTTCTTTGATTATAAAAATGTAGCCCTCTTTGTTCTCGGGGCTGTGGTCCCTTGCCTGTCCCCTTGTAGCTCTCACAAGCATCCTATGCTAATAAACTCACTCTTTGCCTATCAAAAAATAAAAATGAAAAAATAAAATAAAATCATTTTTGAGGTCTGATCTGGAAATAGTCATTCTTTTTTGAAATCTACCTATCCACTTTTCACAGAAACAAGACAGAAACCAACACAAAAAGGCAGGATTTCAATAGTAGAGTTTCTAGTTTTATGCAGGGAATGCTATAGTTTTTAAAAGTTGAGTAAACAAAAACCGGCTCTTTCAAAAAAAATACATGTATTCTGGTTTCTAAAACTTTCCTAGGAAAATAAAGTCTTTGCATGAAAAAAAAAGCATTATATAACTACAGAACCCATAGATCGTTTATACATTTCATATTTATACCCATTTAGAGTCAAATGTACATTAAATTAAGATACAGACTAATTATGAAAAATATTGTTATTCAGAAAACAAGTGCTATACAAAGAGGTTGAGATATTAAAAAAACAGATTTCTTCAATTTCCCCACAAAAGCCCTGGTTTTTATAAAGGGATACATTATTCTATTATAATTCAAAAATACTTCATAATTTTAGAGAAAAAGCTTAAATATTCCCACATTTACAGCTTTCTAATACGCTAATTTATTTATTTTTTTCGGTATGCGGGCCTCTCACTGTTGTGGCCTCTCCCGTTGCAGAGCACAGGCTCCGGACATGCAGGCTCAGTGGCCATGGCTCACGGGCCCAGCCGCTCCACGGCATGTGGGATCTTCCCGGACCGGGGCACGAACCCGTGTCCCCTGCATCGGCAGGCGGACTCTCAACCACTGCGCCACCAGGGAAGCCCTATGCTAATTTATTAGAGAAATTTAGAGCATTTGCTACTTTGGGAATTTAAAATGTTGCAATCACTAACAATGCTGTTTGCCATGATAATAAAATCATGTATATAATTGTATAATTTAACAGGTGGCATTTTTGACATTGTTATATATGTCAGTTTATTTTTGATAAGTTTTAACAAATCACCTAAGTACTTTGTGATTTAACATTATATTTACTAATTTTTTTCAAGATAATCATTTTTCAGTCAGTTGATTTGTGCTTTGCCCTTCTAACTAGCTTGATATAGCTCCAGACAAAGTGAGGAGAAGAGGTCAACAGTGGAGGCTGCTGTGGATTGTGTCAGAAAAAGAACTTGGGCAACTCACCTAGAGAGACTACACTCAGGTTCCCCCATCCCTAAAAATGGATGTAAACAACAGTCACTCCTTTTATTTAGCACAGGGTTCCCCAACCCCAGGTCCATGGCCTGTTAGGACCCGGGCCGCACAGCAGGAGGTGAGCTGCGGGCAAGCGAGCACAAAGCTTCTTCTGCCGCTCCCCAGCGCTCGCATTACCGCCTGAGTCATGGACCCCATCGCTCGCATTACTACCTGAATCATCGCTCACTAATATTACCACCTGAACCCCCTCCACACCCCACCGGTCCGTGGAAAAATTGTCTTTCACGAAACCGGTCCCTGGTGCCAAAAAGGTTGGGGACCACTGATTTAGCAGACATCATAAAGATAAATAATATAATTAAAGGAACTTGAACGTATGGGAATAAATATATAGATCTGAGGCAGGATTGTTCTCGTTATTATGATCATGATGAACAATGATCATATTCAAAAGCTGAATAATTAATACAAATTACACAAGACCATTTTTTTTTACACTGCATGCAAAGAGAAACTTGGAAAGTGGGGAGGAATCTCAAGCTGGGCTGCTGGGAAAGTCTGAGAGCCTAAATCCTGCCAGAGGCACTGCTGGGTGTGCTCACTTGCAACACTCCTGTCTGGCAGCTCCCATGTGAGTGCATCACAGATTTGTCTTTCCCACCAGCCTGTGCTGAATAGTCTCCCCTCCTACTTACAACCAGGCATGTTTCTCGCTCACTTCTGGCAGGAGCAAGAGCCAGAGGCCTGATGGGACAAGCAACTTGTCTTCTCTGATCCAAGAAAATGCCCATAGTTGCAGGGGTTGAATATCGAAATTGAACTCTCCTGTACCACCTTTACACACAGGGCTAAAACTTGTAGTCTCTGGCTTTGTTATCAGTCAGATGCCAGATAGGAAAGACACTGGGTCACCCCTAAAAAACAATGCTTTGTTTCTGCATCAGAGTGTGCAGTCAGGCTTTCTACTGCTGTACCATAAAAGTTAGACACACCCTTTTTTAATATAAAATTTTCATGTAAAGTAGCAGTGTTAGAGCATCTCTGTTTCCTTCCCCATAGGGTCTCTGGTCCATTGCCTCTGTCACAGTGAAGTCTTCCCTGGTGTCCCCTTCCTGACCTTGTTTCTCACTCAATTATTTTCTCCTTCTATAACTCTATACCTATCTTTGGCAACACTTATCTCAGTTACAATTTTTGTTTACCTGCAAGATTATTTGATTAGTATCTGCCTTGCCCAATGGACTTTAAGTTGTAACAGATCAAGAACAGTCTTTATTTTTACTAGGGCTGTCATATATAACATGCATGCATAAATAAATAAAATTTAAAAAGATTACAGGACACCGAGTTATATTTGAATTTCAGATAAACAATAATTTTTAGTATAAGTATGTTGTTTATCTAACATTCAAGTTTAACTGGGAATCCTGCCTTTTATCTGGCAATGTTCTCTAGTCACAGTTTGACCTTCAATACCTATCATAGTGTTAGGAACATCATCAGAGTTCAATTAAAATTTCTTGAATGGGTGAATAAAAGATTGTAGGAAGGCAGAAAAGTACCATAAAATTTTAGATAGCTGCCAATATATAAGAATGCGTTATTTGTATACTTAAATCCAACCCCTGCCCAAAATATCTTTTTGAAAAAAATGAATTAATTAATTTATTTTTGGCTGCATTGGGTCTTCGTTGCTGAGCGCGGGCTTTCTCTAGTTGCGGCGAGTGAGCTTCTCACTGCAGTGGCTTCTCTTGTTGCAGAGCACGGGCTCTAGGTGCACGGGTTTCAGGAGTTGTGGTACGTGGGCTCTAGAGCGCAGGCTCAGTAGTTATGGGGCACGGGCTTAGTTGCTCCACAGCACGTGGGATCTTCCCGGACCAGGGCTCAAACCCGTGTCCCCTGCATTGCCAGGCAGATTCTTAACCACTGCTCCACCAGGGAAGTCCCCTCCCAAAATTTCTTAAAATAAAATTTAAGAAACAAGGAACAATTCATCAAGCTCATATACAAAAGACTTTGACAGAGTTATTGACAAAAATATTATACTAGACTTCTGTCATTAACATAGTTTCGACCCTCCTGGTTCCTACATACAAGAAGTAACAAAAATCATATGCACACCATAGAACTAAAAGCAGAATTTAAGGCAAAATGGTCTTGTAATTTTTTTAAACTTTGACTAAAATATAGCAGATGAAACATAATAGGTAGTTGCAGTGAAATAATTCTCTAGAGATCAAGTGCTGTAGAAGTAGCAAGGGAAACTGGTAAGTAGCCTTCATAAGGTTTTAGGTAAGCTCAGGTATTGTTCTTCCTCATTTTCGTTATAACTGTTTGACATAATTCCTTCCTATAAGTTACAAAGCAGATTATTGTCTTTCAGAGCTTTTTATGCTTATCTTTCTTTTCAAGAATTTCAATACTGAATGCCTATTGTGTGCAAAAACAATGTCTGTAAGAGATGATAAAAATATGTGTAAATGTATTAAAGACACAAATAAAAAGTACACTTAAGTGGAAACACATTCATTTTTTTTGTAGAAAGAATTTGCTACATCCCCCAAATGTAGAAAGGCAAAGATTGCAAAGCACAGAAAGAATCAATTTAGGGAATTCCCTGGTGGTCCAGTGGTTAGGACTCTGCACTCTCACTGCCGAGGGCCTGGTTTCAATCCCTGGTCAGGGAGCTAAAGTCCCACAAGCCACATGGCATGGCCAAAAGGAAAAAAAAAAAAAAAGAATTTATGCCAGTACAAGTTAAGACATATAATATGAAAGAGCTAATTCCCTCTAATACACATGCAGTTTGCCCCTTACTCTCCATGATCTATACGGTAGTATTAGCAATTTCACTTGTTTGAATATTTCATTTTAAAACACCGCAAATAAAATAAATTTTACTACAAGTTTAGCTTATATTACTACTACTCTGTGTAAGCTTACTTCTACTTTGCTGTTTTCTTAGAAAGAAATGCAGAGATCCAGTGACACTCTCCTCCTTATTACAGTATTTTAGAAAACCACTTTGTGGTAGATTAAAGATGAGCTGCAAATTCTTTGCTATTCCTTCACAAGAGAGTCTAATTGCCCTGGCTTTGAATCTGGGCTGGCTTTAGTGAAATCTTTCCTCTTGTTCTATATACTTTGGAATAGTGTATGGAAGATTGAAGTGTGTGTGTGTTCTTTTGTTTGTTTGTTTTTTGAGTGTTTGGTAGGACTTTAGGGAAAGCCATACCTGGCTCTGTTTTACTTTTGTTTTTGGTTTGTGGGAAGATTTTTTCACTCACAATTCAAACACTTTAATGTTTATGGAGCTATGGTATTTTTCTTTTTGATTTGTTTTCTAGGGATTTGACCATCTTATGTATGTATTCAAATTTATTGGCATAAAGTTGTTCATAATATCCTTATATTAGCTGTTTAACAATTTGCATCTGTCATGTCTCCCTTATATTTCTAATGTTAATTCTTTAAGCGCCCCTATTTCTATCTCCTCACTACCCCCTCTGTCTTCCTCTCCTCCTTCTTCATCAACCTTGCCATCATGTTTTCAAAGAAATGGTAATTCATTTGAACTTTGCTGATCCCTTTGTTTTCTATTTTATTTTCCCTATTTCCTAATCTGTTAGTAAGGATGAACGGTAGAAGGTATATCTCATGGTCAGCTAGCAGCATGTCCCACACCCACCTGGAAACTGCACTTATGTTCCCTAGAGAGCTAAGGAAAAGTGCAAAATTTCATAAAAGTACAACTTCCAAAGGGAAATTCTAGGCATTATTTATTTTTAAATGATATATTTTGTAGCAAAGAATTTGGCCTTGACAAAAGAGGGGTCTAGCCTTGTCCCTGGCTCCAGGAAGGTAATCTCTAAACTCTAAGGAACATCCCCAGTGACAGGAGTGTCTTCGTTGTTCATGGTAGGTCTTGTGAACCACATCTGCCAGCTATACTAGAGAAATGGCTCATGGTGGGTCCCTCTGATCATGTCTGAGAGTTTATGCTAACAAGATGACCCATGGTGGGCCTCTTGGACCATGTGTCATCAGCCTGAGTTCTGGAGAGTAGGGGCAAGAGACTGAGACCACCACAGGGGCAATCAATCAACCAGTCATACCCAAGTAATGAAACTCTGGTGAAGAGTCTTGACACTGAAGCTCAGATGAGCTCCCTCGGTTGCCAATACTCCACACATACTGTCACACATGGATGCTAGGAGGGTAATGTGTCCTGAGGACAATGGAAATCTTGTGTTTGGATCCCTCCCAGACTTTGCACTGTCTCTTCTTTGGGCTGATTTTAATGTGTCATTTCCCTGTAATAAATCATAACTGTGATTATAATGGCTCTCAGAGAGGTCTATGAGTCCTTCTAGGAAATTATGGAAACTGAGGTGGTTTTCAGAAACACTCGTTTGGACTACCAAGTCACATTCCATCAGACCAAGGAAAGTACTTTATAGGTCACATGCCCAACAATGGGCAGGGAGGTCCTGTCCTCAGAGGAATGGTTTGATAGAGAATTACAATGGACAATTAGTACATTTGTTGTTTAAAATGGGGGAGATAGAAGCAAGAAGGGTTGGTTTATACACCTTCATGTGTGTGTTCTCACATTCAACATGAGGGGGGCCAAGGGAGGGTGATGACTAGACAGGTTCCTTCACTTTTCTGGGTAATCTGGGGAGAAGGAAATAGGGGAGTATTCTGGTAGGACTATACAATTTTTTCCCACAGAGGGAGGATGGTGGTATAACTATATTGTTTTCTTTCTTTCTCATATCACCTCAACCTTTTTTTTTTCTTACTTACTGCAGTGGTCCAAGGACCAGGCTTGCAACTGTTGGTGCCAGAAGCACGCATAATCCCTAAACAAAAAACTGTAGTTGTATCTTTAAACCTTTACATCAGGATTCCCAAGGGGCTGATGGGTCGTATTGTGCCTTTACCTAATCTGGCATAATTGGGGTTGGTGGAAAATGTAAAATTAGTTGCCTAGTGCTTGAGATAGCCTACGAGTTATGCACTATATAATTCTTCCCAGTGTAATGGGAGTGGACTGAGGGGGAAGTGCTTGCTAGACTAGTATTACTACCAGCAATCTGGACCTGCTCAGTGGCCAAACATCATACCTTTTCCAAAGGTGGAAAGTTTGGGTAAAGCTAAACAGTTAATACGGCTAGGGCAGGAATAGCAGCTGAAGATAAGGGAATGAATAAATGGGTTATGTAATGAGGGAAATCAAATATTACATTAATACTTTGAGGAAGACTCAGAAGAAGAGATGATATTGTCTCTTAACTCAATTTTACCAGATGCTTGAAAGGGTGAAGATTGCTTCTGCTTTTGCAAACTGAAATGGTTGTACGGAAAACTGCAAACCTGAGTGTCATCACTCTAGGAGACATTTTGGTTCTACAATATGATGGTGGACTGGACTAATTGTTGATGACTTACTGGGACTCTAGTAATGTGCCTGTATCTTTTGATCTTATTTTTAAAGTCACATCTACTAGGGCAGGACTTCCGGGGAAGATGGCGGAAGAGTAAGACATGGAGATCACATTCCTCCCCACAGATACACCAGAAATACAGCTACACGGGGAACAACTCCTACACAACACCTACTGTACGCTGGCAGAAGACCTCAGACCTCCCAAAAGGCAAAAAACTCCCCACGTACCTGGGTAGGGCAAAGCAGAGAGATTCCCGCACAGAGGATCGGTGCCAACCGGCACTCACCAGCCCAAGAGGCTTGTCTGCTCGCCGGCCGGGGCGGGCGGCGCTGGGAGCTGAGGCTCGGGCTTCAGTCGGAGCGCAGGGAGAGGACTGGGGTTGGCGGTGTGAACACAGCCTGAAGGGGCTAATGCGCCACAGCTAGCCGGGAAGGAGTCAGGGAAAAAGTTTGGACCTGCCGAAGAGGCAAGAGACTTTTTCTTCACTCTTTGTTTCCTGGTGCGCGAGGAGAGGGGATTAAGAGCGCTGCTTGGAGGAGCTCCAGAGACGGGCACGAGCCACGGCTGAAAGCGCGGATCCCAGAGACAGGCGTGGGACACTGGGGCTGCTGCCGCCGCTGTGAGGCCTGTGTGTAAGCGCAGGTCACGGTCCACGCCCCCCTTCCCGGGAGCCTGTGCAGCCTGTCACTGCCGGGGTCCCAGGATCCAGGGACGGCTTCCCTGGGAGAACGCACGGCGCGCCTCAGGCTGGTGCAATGTCACGCAGGCCTCTGCCGCTGCAGGCTCCACCCGCACTCCGTGCCCCTCCCTCCTCCCCGGCCTGAGTGAGCCACAGTCCCCGAAGCAGCTGCTCCTTTAACCCTCCGGCGACCTACACGGAGACGTGGGGCCAAATCCAAAGCTGAGACCCAGGAGCTGTGAGAACAAAGAAGAGAAAGGGAAACCTCTCCCAGCAGCCTCAGAAGCAGCGGATTAAAGCTCCACAATCAACTTGATGTACCCTGCATCTGTGGAATACATGAACAGACAACGAATCATCCCAAATTGAGGAGCCAGGAGTCAGTGCTGTGCCTCTGAGGTGGGAGAGCCAACTTCAAGACACTGGTCCGCAAGAGACCTCCCAGCTCCACATAATATCAAATGGCGAAAATCTTCCAGAGATCTCCATCTCAACACGAGCACCCAGCTTCACTCAACGACCAGCAAGCTACAGTGCTGGAAAACCTATGCCAAACAACTAGCAAGACAGGAACACAACCACACCCATTAGCAGAGATGCTGCCTAAAATCATAAAAAGTCCACAGACACCCCAAAATACACCACCAGACGTGGACCTGTCCACCAGAGAGACAAGATCCAGCATCATCCACCAGAAAACAGGCACTAGTCCCCTCCACCAGGAAGCCTACACAACCCACTGAACCAACCTTAGCCACTGGGGACAGACACCAAAAACAACGGGAACTACGAACCTGCAGCCTGCAAAAAGGAGACCCCAAACACAGTAAGATAAGCAAAATGAGAAAACAGAAAAACACACAGTAGGAGAAGGAGCAAGATAAAAACCCACCAGACCTAACAAATGAAGAGGTAATAGGCAGTCTACCTGAAAAAGAATTCAGAATAATGATAGTAAAGATGATCCAAGATTCTATTTCCAAGATCCAAAATCTTGGAAAAAGAATAGACAAAATGCAAGAAACAGTTAACAAGGACCTAGAAGAACTAAAGATGAATCAAGCATCGATTAAAAACACAATAAATGAAATGAAAAATACTCTACTTGGGATCAATAGCAGAATAACTGAGGCAGAAGAACGGATAAGTGAGGTGGAAGATAAAATAGTGGAAATAACTGCTGCAGAGCAAAATAAAGAAAACAGAATGAAAAGAACAGAGGACAGTCTCAGAGACCTCTGGGACAACATTAAATGCACCAATATTCGAATTATAGGAGTTCCAGAAGAAGAAGAGAAAAAGAAAGGGACTGAGAAAATATTTGAAGAGATTATAGTTGAAAACTTCCCTAATATAGGGAAGGAAATAGTTAATCAAGTCCAGGATGCAAAGAGAGTCCATACAGAAAAAATCCAAGGAGAAATACGCCAAGACACATATTAATCAAACTGTCAAAAATTAAACACAAAGAAATCATATTAAAAGCAGCAAGGGAAAAACAACAAATAACACACAAGGGAATCCCCATCACATTAACAGCTGATCTCTCAGCAGAAACTCTACAAGCCAGAAGGGAGTGGCACGACATAATTAAAGTGATGAAGGAGAAAAACCTGCAACCAAGACTACTCTACCCAGCAAGGAACTCATTCAGATTTGATGGAGAAATTAAAACCATTACAGACAAGCAAAAGTGGAGAGAGTTCAGCACCACTAAACCAGCTTTACAACAAATGCTAAAGGAACTTCTCTAGGCAAGAAACACAACAGAAGGAAAATACCTACAATAACGAACCCAAATCAATTAAGGAAATGGGAATAGGAACACACATATCAATAATTAACTTAAATGTAAATGGACTAAATGCTCCCACCAAAAGACACAGAGTGGCTGAATGGATACAAAAACAAGACCCATATATATGCTGTCTACAAGAGACCCACTTCAGACCTAGAGACACATATAGATTGAAAGTAAGGGGATGGAAAAAGATATTCCATGCAAATGGAAATCAAAAGAAAGCTGGAGTAGCAATTCTTATATCAGACAAAATAGACTTTAAAATAAAGACTATTAGAAGAGACAAAGAAGGACACTACATAATGATAAACGGATCGATCCAAGAAGAAGATATAACAATTGTAAATATTTATGCACCCAACATAGGAGCACCTCAATACATAAGGCAAATACTAACAGCCATAAAAGGGAAAATCGACAGTAACACACTCATAGTAGGGGACTTTAACACCCCACTTTCACCAATGGACAGATCATCCAAAATGAAAATAAATAAGGAAACGCAAGCTTTAAATGATACATTAAACAAGATGGACTTAATTGATATTTATAGGACATTCCATCCAAAAACAACAGAATACACATTTTTCTCCAGTGCTCATGGAACATTCTCCAGGATAGATCATATCTTGGGTCACAAATCAAGCCTTGGTAAATTTAAGAAAATTGAAATTGTATCAAGTATCTTTTCTGACCACAATGCTATGAGACTAGACATCAATTACAGGAAAAGATCTGTAAAAAATACAAACACATGGAGGCTAAACAATACACTACTCAATAACGAGGTGATCACTGAAGAAATCAAAGAGGAAATAAAAAAAAATACCTAGAAACAAATGACAATGGAGACACGACGACCCAAAACCTATGGGACGCAGCAAAAGCAGTTCTAAGGGGGAAGTTTATAGCAATACAATCCCACCTTAAGAAACAGGAAACATCTCGAGTAAACAACCTGACCCTGCACCTACAGCAATCAGAGAAAGAAGAACAAAAAACCCCCAAAGTTAGCAGAAGGAAAGAAATCATAAAGATCAGATCAGAAATAAATGAAAAAGAAATGAAGGAAACGATAGCAAAGATCAATAAAACTAAAAGCTGGTTGTTTGAGAAGATAAACAAAATTGATAAACCATTAGCCAGACTCATCAAGAAAAAAAGGGAGAAGACTCAAATCAATAGAATTAGAAATGAAAAAGGAGAAGTAACAACTGACACTGCAGAAATACAAAAGATCATGAGAGATTACTACAAGCAACTCTATGCCAATAAAATGGACAACCTGGAAGAAATGGACAAATTCTTAGAAATGCACAACCTGCCAAGACTGAACCAGGAGGAAACAGAAAATATGAATAGACCAATCACAAGCACTGACATTGAAACTGTGATTAAAAATCTTCCAACAAACAAAAGCCCAGGACCAGATGGCTTCACAGGCGAATTCTATCAAACATTTAGAGAAGAGCTAACACCTATCCTTCTCAAACTCTTCCAAAATATAGCAGAGGGAGGAACACTCCCAAACTCATTCTACGAGGCCACCATCACCTTGATACCGAAACCAGGCAAGGATGTCACAAAGAAAGAAAACTACAGGCCAATATCACTGGTGAACATAGATGCAAAAATCCTCAACCAAATACTAGCAAACAGAATCCAACAGCACATTAAAAGGATCATACACCATGATCAAGTGGGGTTTATTCCAGGAATGCAAGGATTCTTCAATATACGCAAATCAATCAATGTGATACACCATATTAACAAATTGAAGAAGAAAAACCATATGATCATCTCAATAGATGCAGAGAAAGCTTTCGACAAAATTCAACACCCATTTATGATAAAAACCCTCCAGAAAGTAGGCATAGAGGGAACTTTCCTCAACATAATAAAGGCCATATATGACAACCCCACAGCCAACATTGTCCTCAGTGGTGAAAAACTGAAACCATTTCCACTAAGATCAGGAACAAGACAAGGCTGCCCACTCTCACCACTCTTATTCAACTTAGTTTTGGAAGTTTTAGCCACAGCAATCAGAGAAGAAAAGGAAATAAAAGGAATCCAAATTGGAAAAGAAGAAGTAAAACTGTCACTGTTTGCAGATGACATGATACTATACATAGAGAATCCTAAAGATGCTACCAGAAAACTACTAGAGCTAATCAGTGAATTTGGTAAAGTAGCAGGATACAAAATTAATGCACAGAAATCTCTGGCATTCCTGTACACTAATGATGAAAAATCTGAAAGTGAAATCAAGAAAACACTCCCATTTACCATCGCAACAAAAAGAATAAAATATCTAGGAATAAACCTACCTAAGGAGACAAAAGACCTGTATGCAGAAAATTATAAGACACTGATGAAAGAAATTAGAGATGATACAAATAGATGGAGAGATATACCATGCTCCTGGATTGGAAGAATCAGTATTGTGAAAATGACTCTACTACCCAAAGAAATCTACAGATTCAATGCAATCCCTTTCAAACTACCACTGGCATTTTTCACAGAACTAGAACAAAAAATTTCAAAATTTGGAAAAACAAAAGACCCCGAATAGCCAAAGCAATCTTGAGAACAAAAAACGGAGCTGGAGGCATCAGGCTCCCTGACTTCAGACTATACTACAAAGCTACAGTAATCAAGACAGTGTGGTACTGGCACAAAAACAGAAAGACAGATCAATAGAACAGGATAGAAAGCCCAGAGATAAACCCACGGACATATGGTCAACTTATCTTTGATAAAGGAGGCAGGAATGTACAGTGGAGAAAGGACAGTCTCTTCAATAAGTGGTCCTGGGAAAACTGGACAGGGACATGTAAAAGTATGAGATTAGATCATTCCCTAACACCATACACAAAAATAAGCTCAAAATGGATTAAAGACCTAAATGTAAGGCCAGAAACTATCAAACTCTTAGAGGAAAACATAGGCAGAACACTCTATGACATAAATCACAGCAAGATCCTTTTGGACCCACCTCCTAGAGAAATGGAAATAAAAACAAAGATAAACAAATGGGACCTAATGAAACTTCAAAGCTTTTGCACAGTAAAGGAAACCACAAACAAGACCAAAAGACAACCCTCAGAATGGGAGAAAATATTTGCAAATGAAGCAACTGACAAAGGATTAATCTCCAAAATTTATAAGCAGCTCATGCAGCTCAATAGCAAAAAAACAAACAACCCAATCCAAAAATGGGCAGAAGACTTAAATAGGCATTTCTCCAAAGAAGATATACAGACTGCCAACAAACACATGAAAGAATGCTCAACATCATTAATCATTAGAGAAATGCAAATCAAAACTACAATAAGATATCATCTCACACCAGTCAGAATGGCCATCATCAAGAAATGTAGAAACAATAAATGCTGGAGAGGGTGTGGAGAAAAGGGAACACTCTTGCACTGCTGGTGGGGATGTAAATTGATACAGCCACTATGGAGAACAGTATGGAGGTTCCTTAAAAAACTAAAAATAGAACTACCATATGACCCAGCAATCCCACTACTAGGCATATACCCTGAGAAAACCATAATTCAAAAAGAGACATGTACCAAAATGTTCATTGCAGCTCTATTCACAATAGCCCGGAGCTGGAAACAACCTAAGTGTCCATCATCGGATGAATGGATAAAGAAGATGTGGCACATATATACAATGGAATATTACTCAGCCATAAAAAGAAACGAAACTGAGCTATTTGTAATGAGGTGGATAGACCTAGAGTCTGTCATACAGAGTGAAGTAACTCAGAAAGAGAAAGACAAATACCGTATGCTAACACATATATATGGAATTTAAGAAAAAAAAATGTCATGAAGAACCTAGGGGTAAAACGGGAATAAAGACACAGACCTACTTGAGAATGGACTTGAGGATATGGGGAGGGGGAAGGGTAAGCTGTGACAAAGCGAAAGAGAGGCATGGACATATATACACTACCAAACGTAAGGTAGATAGATATTGGGAAGCAGCCGCATAGCACAGGGAGATCAGCTCGGTGCTTTGTGACTGCCTGGAGGGGTGGGATGGGGAGGGTGGGAGGGAGGGAGACGCAAGAGGGAAGGGATGGGGGAACAGATGTATATGTATGACTGATTCACTTTGTTATAAAGCAGAAACTAATAAAAAAAGTCACATCTACTGCCATACTGTGATAATGGTATAACACAGACACTGTTGGTGAGGTTATAATGCTAATATTGGTGGTCAAATTGGGAAAACTAGTTAAAGCCTCCTTAAGATGTAATACTGATGGAAAATAATTGACCTGAGGAAGAAGAACTGGATTTAGTCAATAATCAACTAATTTCCATGCTAAATAACTGCACAAGTTTATCCTAAGCTAGAAATAATGGTAAATCAAGAAACAAGAATGTGAAAATGTTGTAATAACTTTATGGGACAGATTAGTAGGCTTTTTAAAACGTACCTCTACCCCACCGTGGCTCTTCCAAAATTCATAATGATACCGTTGCTGTGTCTATCATATAAAAGCTATACTAAAAGTAGATGCCCAGACAAATATGATTGTTTTGCTGTAAGAGAGACTTGCCCAAAAGCCAGAGGGTAGCCTTTGTAATAAATCATTTGACCTGGTCAAACGAATGATGTGGTCTTTGTCCACAGCAACTGGGAGGTAACTTCTAAACTCTTTGAAATTCTTGAGTGATAGATGTGTCTTTGTTATTCATGGTGGGCCTCCTGGACCACATCTGATACTTTATGCGAATGAGGGGACTTATGGTGGGCCCCCTGGGCTTCATGGTTTCAGCCTAACCTCTAAGAAGTAGGGGGCTAGAGACTGAGTACAACCACATGGGCAATCAATCAATTATGTCCATGTAATGAAGCCCCAATAAAAACTCTGGACATGAAAACTCGGATGAGTTTCCCAGGTTGGCAATACTCAGTGTATAATGTCATACACCATTGTGGGGAGAGTAATGCATCTTGAGGACAGCAGATGCTTCACTGTAGAATTTTCCCAGACTCTGCCCTATGCATCTCATCCTTGGCTGATTTTCATTATCCTTTCCCTATAATAAACCATGGCTCTCATGTACACATGTACAATAGCTCTCAGTGAGTCCTGTGAGTCCTTCTAGTGAATTATCAAAACTGAGGGTGGTTTTGGGACTCCCCCCTCCCCCGCCCAACTTGTACTTGGTGTCAGAAGTCTTGGGAAAACTTGATAGCGCAGAGGACTGTGCCCTCAAACCTCACATTTTCGGGAATTTTGGAAATTATATCTGTATTTAAAATAGAGAAAAATGGACCCCCCAAAAATCTGTCCACATGTATATCATTTAAAAATAATTGTAATGATTACAGGAAGCCAGGGCACATCAAATTATTTTTTATAAATACTACAAAAAAAGTGAGTCACACCAGATATTTAAAAAAGAATAAGGTTTCTATTAAGCAGCAAAGTTGGGCAATGACTTCACTTCTCTATTTAAAGGAATTTACATGGCTTAACAGACCCCATGAGACTGGGCTCCCACTTCTGCCTCACCTGCAGAAGTTTGACACCTCAGCCTTGCTGGCCTTACTCAGTTCCCCCAAAATGCCATACTCTTGCAAAATATAGGGCATGGATTTTCCTCTGCCTGGAATGCTTTCCATCAAAATTTTACCTGATTTATTAGTGTTTATCTTCAGATCGCAGCTCAATTCTGATTTTCCAAAGAAAGCTTTCCCTGATTGGCACAGAGTACTCTTACTCACACCTGTGTAGGACTATGTACTTCTCCTTTATAAAACTTATGACAGTGGTGATAATTTATGTCTGTATCCCTTACTAGATTGTAAGCTCCATGACAACAGGATTACCTATTTTTCTCCCTTGTACTGAGTGGTTATTATGAGCCAGGTACTGTGAAGCACAGTTATTATTTCACTTAATTCATACAATTCTGTGAGCCAGATGTCATCATTCTTGTCCCCATTTATAGAAAAGAAACATTTGACTTGAAGATATACATGAATATGGAGAGTGTTACACACTAAAATATGGGGACTACCAGGATTGAAATCCATGAATTTTGACACCTATATGTTAAAACCACCATATTACATGTTGTTGAAGAAACAAACAAAAATTAATAAAGTATGTGGTTAATAGAATGCTATGCTTTACAAATACTACCACTTCTAAAAATTTAGATGATAGTCTCTCAGACCATAATTGTATCTTATCTCTCTTATAATCAAGAATATATTCCAGAATCCTACTGAGCTATATAGAGATATTAGTAAGGGAATCACTTACTCCCAGTAAAAGTACTAAGAATACATTAGATTGAAGCATATGAAAAATTGCAATTTAGAAGCAAAAAAGTTTAATATCAGTAATTTTATACAGTTTAACCTATAAAAGCTGTTTCTTTCTTTCTTTTGTTTTTGGTTAATAGAAATCCAAATAATCACCTTTTGTTTTTCTAAATTCAATTAACATATGAATATGAGGCTGGCCCGGACCACTACAAAGTAAAATAAGGTGATAAAGTTTATGTCATCAGGAAATTTATTGCCAGATTAAAATACAAAGAAAACCCATCAGAGAAATTTCGCAGACAAAATGTCTGAAAAGAAACCACTTCCCTTTGCTCCATTGTGCTTGTTGAGATAACTGATATATTGTTATTGGACACAGTTGAAGAAATTTTACCAAAGGATATTTAGACCTTGATGTCACTCATTTTTCTGTATGCATTTATCAGTGATGAAAAATAGCAAAAAACAAACAAACAAAAAACAGAAAACCAGCAATAACAAAAGCCCCAAATACAGTCACTTTTAAATTTCCAAACAATCAAACATATCCCAAAGACCTATTATTTGTAAATGTCAGTAGTACACCTTTGACTAAAAAGCGGAAACAAAACAAACCAAGCCAAAAACCAAGATGCATATCTATATTACACAAACAGTCCACCTAAATTTAAAAATTAAGGTTTCTTTTGTGGTTTACACCAGATTCTTTGTTGCAGTAATTTCACTTCAAAACCAAACCAAACCAAACCAAAGTGGAGCATATTTTCACAATCATTATTTCCTCTGAAATTACCTCTGGCTTCAAAGTTTTCACCACTTCACCTTTCTTGAGAACCAGGATTCTAACATGGTCACTTAGCAGGACCTCTCTCATGCAGTTTCTGGAATATGAAATTGACTTGGTCATCTGGTAAGACATTATTATTTTCTTTGTTTTGTGGAATACTATGAAGTTTTATCCTAATCATGAAGATACTCTTAGAGGGGTTAAAGCAATCGATATTTCCTTCCTTGCTTTCAAATAATTGAAATGACCAGAGCTGGTAGCCATAGTGTTAGAAGACCTTTCTCATCCTGATGCTCTTTTGCAAATTCTTCAGGAGTTTGTTCCTAACCTTCTGGGTGCAGTTCACAGCTCATGTCTAGGGACCATATGATACCCACTCTCCTTTTAAATTGTCTAGAAAGGTCATGGATTTGGAAGTGAGATAGATTAGCATGACTTCACAGATAATATTAGTTATTTAAAGAAGTATTGTGAGGATTAAATAAAAGTGCTTCTCTAAATCTTAAATGCAAAGTTTTGAGGCCCACATTAGACATTAAATAAGCATTCATTTCTGTCCTCTTCTTCCTTCAGTGTATTCTGTCATCCATGATGGTCCATTGATGGCTCTAATTGCCTGCTGTGTGGAGTAAACATTGTTTCTTCTCTCATGTCTTACATCTAGGATTCTGCCTTCTATCTTTTCCCATAGTCATAACAAAAGTTCCCTGGCCTTTCCTTAACTTTTTGTTCCTTGGGAAATCTGGAAACTTCAAGTTTAGTCTCAATTTTTTGGTTTCAAGTGGCACCATTCTTAACTATTGGCATAATTTCTTAGCCTAGGGTTTCTTTATTTCTTTAAAAGCTAGTTGTCTAGACCTTGATTTTCTTCTGTTTTGTCAAGAAACTCCCTCAATTTTATTTATAGCTGAGTTTTCTGAGAAATGTGAAAATAACCCAAGAGAATGTGGAAATTACCCAAGAAAATAGACTTGTGAAACTCTATTAAATTGTACCTTAGAGCCTTCATGAAGCAAGCCCAATCACTGGGCCCACAATAAACTACATCTTAGAGTGATATTATACATGTCTTCCGGGTAGTCCTTGGAGGATACTGGTTACAGGTGACTAGTTTGGTTCTCCCTCTACTACTCACTTTTATACATCAAAGAAGTCTAGCAATAGCCTCAAATTTTCTTTGTTGTCTTCTTATTAAATATTTTATACAGACTTATAGTGATTAGGCAATTTGTCTGAGGTCACACAGCTAGTAAGTATTCACTCAGGATTTAAAACCAGATGCTACTAACTAAAAAAGAAAAAAAAGAAGTGCTCTTAATCACTTATACTGCCAAAGATTTTAAATTATTAATTTTAGCTATATCTGATATCCTTTTGGTCAAAACAACCTCTCCTAAAGCTATTATAGAATAAACTGAATGAAAGGCAAAAAGCAGACTGCTCAAATTTTAGAGAATTAGTTTGGTCCATAATAGAGCCATTTCCAATAATAAACTCTACTTTTATTATATTTCACCATGTTATGATAATGGCTTTTTTTCTTTTTGTAGAAATATTTTCATGTAGCATGGTAAGATAGTCTAAAACACCATATACCCATTCTCCTGTTAATTTAAAGTCTTTCTCCAGAGATGTTCTTACAACTGGAATAACAAGGATTTGCTTTTTTTTTTTTTTTGGATCCTCTCACAGTTCTGGAGTCTGGAAGTCTGAAATCTCTAGGGCTATACTTCCTCTGGGAGCTTTAAGGGACAACATGTCTCTTTTCTCTTCCAGCTTCTATTAGCTATCCTGGCATTCCTGGGCTGTGGCCATATCACTCCATCTCTGAATCTGTCTTTACATTGCATTCTCTACTCTGTGTTGGTATCTTCTCCCCTTCTGTCTGTCTCAAATGTCTCTCTGCCTTTCCCTGAAAAGGAAACTTGTCACTGGATTTAGGGCCCACCGAGATAATTCAGGATTACCTCCTCATTTCAAGATCCTTAAGTTAATCACATCTGACAAGCCTCTTTTTTCAAATACGGTAACATTTGTAGTTTCCAGGGACTTTATGTAAATATCTTTTTTTTTGAGGTGGGGAGGGTCGTTTTTCAGACTACCACAGTCCGCCCTCTGGCCCCAAAGGCTCACATTCATCCCACGTGGACATTTACCCCATCCCAGCATCCCCCAAGTTCTCAGCCTATTAGCATCAGCTCAAGGCTAAAATCTCGTCTAAATCTCATGAGCCCTCAAATCCCAGGTATCATCATCTAAATCATCTAAATCATATATGAATGTGACTCTGTGTATGATCCATCATGGAGCAAAACCTCTTTCCACCTCTGGACCTATCAAACTATAAAGTAAACTGTCTGCTTCCAAAATTCAATGGTGAAACAGGTATAGAAGTAAAATGAAGACACAAATTCTGCAGATGAATAAAATATGTCTCTTGGCCAGATTAAAGTCTTGGGCTACCTGGTTGTAGACCTCTGCTGGAGGAGGATGGTAGGGTTCCTCTAGGGAGAAATTTGTACATTTGGTGGTGGGAGGAGCGGAGATCTTAATAAGACATGTTGTTATGTAAGGGAAGTCTCGAGAGCCTGTTTGATTGAGAATTTTTTTAATTTAATTTAATTTATTTAATATAGCAGGTTCTTATTAGTTATCCATTTTGATTGGGAAATTATTGATGCAAAAAGAGGGAGGAGTTTCTTTGAATAACAAAGTAACAAGAATCACAAAGATTTTGAGTTCTTGGATACAGTGGGAAAGGGGCTAGAAGGGCTAAGGATTTCCCAAACAAGTGTTGGAAAGCTAGAAGGGGAGCAACTATGGAACCACAGATAGGTACAGAAAGCATCTATTACACACAACAATCATATGAGATGTTTTGCATAATGGAAGAGAATGGTCAGGGCCAATGCTTGCGGTGGAGTGTAGAGAAAGTACAATGTTTAGAAGACAAGATGGTAAGGAAGGTTGATAATTGAATCAGTAACAGAAATGTTTATTCATAGACATGAGATGAATATCAACAGTGCATGTCCATCCCTCACACATCCCTGGGATCCTCGGAAAGTTAAAAGAGGTTACTGGACTTCCAGTAGTTACATGGCACAAGACACGTTACATAACTTAAATGTATCGTGAAAGAAACACTAGAAAAATATTATTGTGTTTTCTACCTAAATGGGAAGGAAATCCAAAAAAGGGCAGATATATGTATACATAGAGCTGATTCACTTTGCTGTACAGCAGAAACTAACACAACATTGTAAAGCAAATATACTCCAATAAAAATAAATTTAAAAAAAGAAAGAAAAATATTATTGTGTTTTTTTCTTTTTTCTTTCTGAAATGTGCTTTCCTCAGATCAGCTTAAGAGAAGAGTCATATTAGGATTGTTACAGAAAGATTACAATGAAAAAGCAAGGGTTAATATTCAACATCTGGCATTTAAAATAGGATTTTGAAACATCACAAAAGGGAGGTTTTTTGAAAGGAAGTAATTTCCAAATCCCTTTAGTTCACATATAACAACATTAAAGACCATGTGTAATAATTAAATCTTAGATCTTCTCCCTTAACACCGAGAAAATACCCATGTGCGTTATTAAAGTTTAGCCGAGAGGCTGATGTCCAAAAGAAAGAGACTATGTCTTCGCTGATGTGACAAAAGTCCAGAGATTTTGTGAGAAGAAGAAAGCAGAGAAGGACCCAATATTTAGCTTTCTGGACCACTCCATGTTCTCTTGTGTTATGGGCAGAACCCCTAGGGGGTAGAAATTGTTTGGGGAGCTTGTCAGGGCTGAGTCATTTCAGGAGGAACCTCATGATACTGGTCCAAATGGGAGTCATAGCCAGGCAGATCTCAGGAGTTTCTGTAATGCCTGTGAAAGCCAAAGTAGGGCAGGATCCAAATAGAGGAGAGAACATGAGGCCCTGAAATGATTCAGAGAGAGCCGATTATGGGTTGCCCAGTTGTTACTGCCAGCACAACTGCAAGCTGCAGTAGAGTGTCACTGACTTTGAGAACAAAAGATGGACACAGGCTTGAAATGATATCAATCTCCAACATCACAAACCTAAATTGACCATCCTCCCTTGTTTTCTCAGGATGACTCAGGATGTCTGTTGTCTGGGCACACTTTAATTTGGTGGTTACACTACCTAAGTCTTTCTCCTTTTACACACCTAGATATAGTCTTGGAGAGAAGCAAGTAGGAGCAGTATGGTAGAAATCTGAGAATTTCTACCAGAAGAATCTGAAAATTATATGAAAGGACTCTCTGAATTGCTGTATAGGATCAAAGTGAACAGAATGTATAGAAATAACAAACAAACAATTGTTGTATATCTGTATCTATCTATCCATCTTTTGAAATGTATAGAAAACAGCAAGTATGGTGCAAAGAACAATTTCATTTTTCCTGAAGCATCTGAGAGTAAGTGGTCAACCTGATGGCCCCATCACCCCTAATATTTTAGCATTTCCTATAAACCAGGACATTTTTCAACATAACTACAAGATTAAAACCAGGAAATATTTTTTGACATCTTATTACATCTAATCAGATTCCATTCAAGTATTGTCAATTGTTCTAAAAGTTCTAATACACTCTAAGATTCTTGAGTCTAATCTAATCCTCACACCCCATTCAAATTTCCAAATTGTCTCAATAATGCCTTTATAGAAAATATACCCAGTTCAGTGTCTTTCAAATAGTTCCTTGGTCTCTCTTTGTCTTTCAATGCACTTTTGAAGACTATAGGATTTTTAAAAAATAGAATACCTCTCTATTTGGGTTTGTCAGATAGCTTCCCATGATTGGACCTGATTATGTATTTTTGGTAGGAACATCACTGAAATAATATTGCGTTCTCATTGCATCCTTTGACATTAGTATTTACTAGGATTTTATATGAATGAAATTATGCATTATGTATTCTTTCTTTGCCTGGCTTCTTTCACTCACCATAATAATTTTGAGATTTATCCATTTTGTTGCATATATCAGTAATCCATTACTTTATTAGCAGGGAGTACCAAATTATTTGAAGGAATGGTACAAGTAGAAGAACTTAAGCAGATATTTTGTTAATTCATTACTTTTTATTATTGAACAGTGCTCCATTATATGGCTATACCCAATTTGTCTATCCATTCACCTGCTGGTGGATATTTGAGTTGTTCCCAGTTTTAGGCAATTACAAATAAAGCTGCTGTGAAAATCTGTATTCAGGTCTTTGTATGGATATATGCTTTTATTTTGGGGGAGTAAATACCTAGGAGTGAAATGGCTGGATCCCATTAACTTTAAAAAATATACCAAACTCATTTTCAAAGTAACTGTACCAATTTGCATTTCTACCAGAAGTGTATAAAAGTTCTGATTGCTTCTGAAACTCACTGATACTTGAGTATGGTCAGTATTTAAAATTTAAAATTTTAGCTATTCTATTGAGTGTGTAGTGTTATCTTGCAGTAGTTTTTATTTATGGTTTTCATTCACCATCCATATATCTTCATTGGTGAAATGTCTGTCCACATTTTTTCCCATTTGGGTTGTCTTCTTATTATTATGTTGTAGGAGTGCTTTATATATTCTAGATACAAGTTCTATTCAAAACGTTGAAGAAAATTTTTTATGAAGTCCAACTTTTTCAAAAATTTTAAATGATTACTGTGCTTTGCTTTGTATTTTTTAAAATCTTCACTAAACTGAAGTTCACTGACAGTTTATCTTATATTTTCTTCTAGAAGTTTGATAGGTTTTGCTCCTACATTTAAGTCTATGTACATTTGCATTATTTTCTTTTTAATACAGTGTGTGAAGTAAGGGTTGAGGTTCTTTTTTTCTTTTTCTTTTTTGCATATATAAAATTGTTCTGGCATCTTGACTGAGAAGGTTATACTTTCCACACTGAATTATCTTGTGTCATTGTCTAAAAACAATCCACCATGTGTATGTATTTCTGGACTCTCTATTTGTTCCACTGGCCAAAAGCACAACTTTTCCTTAGTTTGGTCAATAAATACCCTTCAAGGTTCCTATTGTGCTCTTTTGACATACCTTCATTATTCTTTGAGCACTTCCTTACTTTCTGGACCAAAAGGATAGTCTACATATATCTTTTATTGCCCTGGCCCAGGCCAAAAATTAGTCCTTACTCCAACAATCCCTATCTCCTGTTAGAGGAGAATGGTATTTAGATCTGCATGTGAGGTGTGCTCATGACTACTAGTGTGTCACTACTCCCAGACCTCTCAGTGGACAGAACTAGAGTATATATGTGTGTATATGTATTTACACACATATATACACGTGCTTAAAATACCTATATACGTGATACACATGTTTATATCTATACTTATTCTTGTCTTTCTTTACATATTGAAAACCATTATTTCGTATTGATATCACTAATTCCCATACCAGGTTAATTCTACTTTTTCCCTGTCTGCATTTAAACTGCCTTCTGTGACAATGAGGAAGCTGACTCCTATTATCTTAAATATATTAATTATTTGATCAATCTCCCTTTATATCATCAATCTTCCAGCACCACTGTCTTCTTTTCTTCTGTACAAATACCCTCCTCACCTTGTTAGACCTTTCATGCCAGACTGTCTCCTATGTGGAACACTGTTTTACTTTCTTGAGTTATGATACCTTATGCTTGGCTCTTGTCTCCTATGTGGAACACTGTTTTACTTTCTTGAGTTTGATACCTTATGCTTGGCTCTTCTCAGGGAAAGGTGCCCTCCTTACCCTGCTTGGGCTTAGGTATCCCAAAGAGAATATTCCTTTTGGGGGCACTCCTCATCCCCACCCATGGCACCTGTGAAGACACTTATCAGCTATATCTAATAGCTTTAGATTAAGTTGCTTTAAAAAGAAAGAAGAGAAGAAGAAAATGAGGAAGAGGAAGAAAAGGAAGAAGAAAAAATAATTACATTTGTCTTTAGGTGAGTAATAGTGCAACCCTAAAGAGTCTCCTCAGGACACGGGAGGCTTCAGAGACATATAAATTACAGATAAATAACTCATTGATCACTGGTAATATTATTTATATTGTACCTTTAAATTAAATTGAAGCTTTCTTCTAAGGAAGTCAAAGAAATTACAGCTGTCATTTCACAAATCTTCTTTCCTCTGCTGCTGGGGAAAGATAAATGATGCACTCAGCATTGTGATCATATTTTTAAAATTCCAAATCAAGATTAATTGTTAAAAAAAAGATTAAAGATTGAGGAAATTTAGGAGGCGTTAGGTCTGATATTGAATTTTAAGTGTTTTTTCCCTAAATCGTTAGCAAAATCTAGCATTTTAAGATACTGTGCTTGATGAAAAAGAATGATTTGCTTCAATACTTGGGTCAAGGGGCATAGAGAAAGTTAGTAGTTAAAGAGGACATAGTAGTGAGAAATGATTGATAACAAGTAGCAGGAATCTGAATGCTGATGAATCCATATAAAGAGTCAGTAGAAGAAGATACCTGAGGTCAGAAATGATCTAGGGATTTAATGTTAACATAAGCTCTATTCAAGCTAAATTCTACTCTTTATTGTGGTGTATATGTGTAAGTTCCAAAATGCTTCTAAGATCCAGGACTGAGCAAACCAAAGCAGGAAAACTTTTTGAAAATTTTAAATTATGTAAGATTTTATTTTTACCATTTTAATATTCATGGTTTCATAAACACAATGAAAAGCATCCTTAAAGTATTTTAACAATTTCCAGAAGTCCTGGGCAGTAATTTCAGTTATTCTGGCATCCAGAATATGACTTCCAGTTTGCAAAAATAGTCATCAATTCTTAAAGCCAAAAGCTACAGAACTCCCAAAGAACACCACTATGTATGTAAATTGAGGCATCAAGTGTAAATAAATACAGATATTAAATGGGAATTGTCACATTCCAATAGGCACTTCAATACTCAAAAAACTTTATGTCCTATTTTAACTAAAATTCCCAAGCATGAAGACCTCCTAAATTTCACAAAGGCAGACTACACGGAACATAAATTTTTCTTTAAAAATAACTTTGACTCTGAAAAGTAAAATGTGTATAAAATTCTTAATAATAAAGGTGTATACACTCCAGACTCAGAAGCGTTACAGACTCTTCATAGGTATAATTACTCATGCATTTATTCATTCATTTATTTATTTTACAAATAACATGTAGGCCATGTGTAGTAATTCTCACACTTATCTCAAATTTTCAAATAAATTTTTACTGTATTTAATTGTAAAATCTGTATTTAAACTGTCCTCTGAGAGTTTAATATGGTCAGTTCACAGATTGGCCACAATGTAATATTAAAAACCACAGAAAGAAAAGAACCTGCAAGAAACAAAAACCATCAAAAGAATATTTTGTGGGTTTAAATCAGATGAAAGAACTGTCATCACATTCTTTAGATATGAATATTAAAATCCATTAATTCCAAAGCAGTATTTTATTTTATTTTATTATTTTTTTTTTGTGTGTGGTACGCGGGCCTCTCACTGTTGTGGCCTCTCCTGTTGCGGAGCACAGGCTCCGGATGCGCAGGCTCAGCGGCCATGGCTCACGAGACCAAGCCGCTCCATGGCATGTGGGATCCTCCCGGACCGGGGCACGAACCCGTGTCCCCTGCATTGGCAGGTGGACTCTCAACCACTGTGCCACCAGGGAAGCCCCCAAAGCAGTATTTTGACCTAGATTATCTCATTGTTTACTCTCCTTGAACTCCAATTTTCTTAAGTTAAAAAAAAGGAAAATAATATACTGCTGAAGGAATCTTTTCTTTTTTTTTTCTTTTTGTGGTACGCGAGCCTCCCACTGTTGTGGCCTCTCCCGTTGCGGAGCACAGGCTCCGGACGCCCAGGCTCAGCGGCCATGGCTCACGGGCCTAGCCGCTCCGTGGCATGTGGGATCTTCCCGGACCGGGGCACGAACCCGTGTCCCCTGCATCGGCAGGCGGACTCTCAACCACTGCGCCACCAGGGAAGCCCAGGAGTCTTCTCTTATGTTAAAGAATTTAGCACAGTGCCCAGCACGTGATAGGTACACAAAACATTAATTCTTCTCATCCTCTTTCTTTTTTTAATTGAAGTATAGGGGACTTACAATGTTATATTAGTTTCAGGTGATAGTGATTTGATAGTTTTTTATGATTATACTTCATTTAAAGTTATTAGAAAAGATTGGCTATATTCCCTTTGCTGTACAATCTATTCTTGTATCTTATTTATTTTATACCTAGTAGTTTGTACCTCTTAATTCTCTTCCTCTATTTTGCCCCTCTCCCCACTTTGTTCTCTGTATTAGTGAGTTTGTTTCTGTTTTATTATATTCATTCATTTGAGGAACCTCTGTACTGTTTTTCAAAATAGATGCACCAATTTACATTTCCACCATCAGTGTAGTAGAGTTCTCTTTCTCCACATCCTTGCCAACACTTGTTATTTCCTGTCTTTTTGACTACAGCCATTCTGAGAGATATGAAGTGGTATCTCACTGTGGTTTTGATTTGCATTTCCTGATGATTACTGATGTCAAGCATCTTTTCATGTGGCTGTTGGCCATCTGTATGTCTTCTCTAGAAAAATGTCTATTCAGATCCTCTGCTCATTTTTTAATGGAGTTTTGTTTTTGATATTGAGTTGTATGAGCTCTTTATATATTTTGGATATTAACCAATTATTAGACATATAATTTGCAAATATTTCTCTCATTCAGTAGGTTGTCTTTTATTTTGTTGATGGTTTCCTTGAAGTGCAAAAGCGTTTTGAGTTTAATTAGTTCCCATTTGTTTATTTTTTGCTTTTGTTTCCCTTGCTTGAGGAGACATATGCAAAAAGATATTGTGCTAAGACCTATGTCAAAGAGTGTATCACCTAAGTTTTCTCCTAGAATTTTTATGGTTTCTGGTCTTACATTTAGGTCTTTAATTTATTTTGCATTTATTTTTGTATATCGTGTGAGAAAATGTTCTAATTTCATTCTTTTACATGTAGCTGTCCCGTTTTCCCAGCAGCAGTTATTGGAGAGCTCCCTCTCTTTTGCTTACTCCTGAAAGCAACACTGAAAATGAGACATTAGGACATCCATTTGACAGATCAAGAAACTGAGGCTCAGGGTTTAAGTGATATGCTTATGGCCAGGCAGGTAGGAAAACTTGAAACCAAGCTTAAAACTACATACTCCTGATACACAATTAAAAACTTCTTCTTCTTTTTTTTTTTTTTTTTTTTCTCCTGTTTTTGGCTACACTGTGTGGCATGCGGGATCTTAGTTCCCTGACCAGGGATCAAATCCATGCCCCTTGCAGTGGAAGCGTGGAGTCCTAACCACTGGACTGCCAGGGAAGTCCCAAAACTCTTCTTCCTTTATGTAGTGCTGCATAGGTATTTACTATAAATGGAAAAATTACCCTTTAATGATTATAAAATTGACATGAATTCTACATTAATTTTATAAGGGACCACGTATAAAATTTAGAGCAGTTGCACATCTAATATGGAAAAAATGCAATTCTGCTAATATCTCTAACCGCATCTCTGCTGTCATATCATACATGCGTTTATGTTACATGAATTCAAATGTTTATGCTCGTTGAAAAAAAGACAGAGAAGTAATTTAAATACTCCGGGTGCATCTGCCAGCCAGAGGAAATAACGGCATATGTCTTTGAAGTAAACATGAGATTGGAGTCCTGAATCTCTTGCTCCCTTAAGCATTTCAGCTCCCTCACACCTTTCAGAGTGTGCGCTCCTCATTTTACAAAGAATGATTCCAGTCGAAGATATATACTTTTCAGGCAGTGGGATTCCTACATACAAGCCAACATTTCAATTGATCCTGATAAAAGAAACTGTGCATACTTAGGCACTGAAATATAAAGTATATATGTATTACAAGAAATAGTATACTTTTTTTTTTTTTTTTTTTTTTTTTTTTTAATTGCGTTACGTGGGCCTCTCACTGCTGTGGCCTCTCCCGTTGCGGAGCACAGGCTCCGGACGCACAGGCTCAGCGGCCATGGCTTACGGGCCCAGCCGCTCCACGGCACGTGGGATCTTCCCGGACCAGGGCACGAACCCGCGTCCCCTGCATCGGCAGGCGGACTCTCAACCACTGCGCCACCAGGGAAGCCCAATAGTATACTTTTTAAACAGAACTTTATTCTGGAAAATATCATACTTGTATAGGCATTATTGTGTTAAGAACCCTCCAGGTACCCATCACCAAACTTCAGTCATTAGCAACTCATAAATAACTGTATTTCATCTACCTTATCACACCTCTGATTTTTCTCTTCACTGGATTATTTTGAGGCAAATCACAGATACCATATCATTTTATTCATAAATGACTACAGACTACACCTTTTTTCAGACTACACCTTTTAAAAATATTAAAAATTATATATAATGGACTTACTAGATGATTTGGAGGGCTTTTCTAGGATAATTTTTTACTTCCATGTGATGTACTGTGCTTTACATTTAATATCTCATTTAATATGATAAAACCCCAGTGAAGCAGTTAATTATATTCACTTCAGAGAAGAGAAAACTGAGAGGTTAAAAAGAAAAAAAAAATCCTTGCTTAAGGTCACCAAACTGGTAATTGACAGGATTAAAACTCCTGTCTTTAGATCAGTAGCTCTTAACCACTAACATATATAGCTATGAACATTTTAATCCATATTATTTTTTCATTCAATTTTCCCAATAGCAAAAAAGGTCTTCAAAGCCTTAAATTGAACACTTATACCAATAACAAAGATTACAATCTGTCTACTAAATCTGGTGCCATATATAGAAGATTGCAATAGTTAAGGAAGAATTTCTGAAGAAGATATCTTAGGAGAAATACTTAATGTATGAGTAGGCATTAATCAGATGAAGAGAGAAAGGGAAGAGAAAGAAACATTTGTAATGGCATGAACCCAAAGAAGGCATTCTAGAAACCTTAAAATTCACTAATGGTTGGTTTATAGAGAATAAGAAGTATTATCAAAGATGAAGCCAGAAAGGTCAGGACCCAGATCGTAAGTGCCAACATGTAACATGCTAGTTATTTTTTAAGTTATTTTCAATTGGGAAGTAACAAAATCAGACTAGCTTTCCAAAGATCAGTCTCTCAGTGGTGTGTAGAATGGATCCTGGTGTGATGGTGAGGGAGTAAGCATGAGACAGAAAAATCAGAGAAGTGATATTGAACTAGTCCATCTGAGGTGCCTGTGTGTCATGTCATCCAGGTGTAGCTTCCAGTATAGAATTGGATGTATGGATTTTAGCTGAGGAAATGTGCCTAACCTGGGAAATTAGATGTGGGAATGGTATAAGGACGGGTCACTGAACCCATGGGGTTGGATGTTTCACTTAGAGCAAAATGTACAATGAAGAGAGTAAAAACCCAAAGGCAGAACCCTGGCAAGAACAAAATAAAAGGCATAGATGGAAGAAGGGAAGGCCACAAAAGAGACCAAGAACATGAGGTCAGAGGGTGGGAGGACAACCAGGAGATAGGAGAATCTTTGAAGAAAAAAAAAGGGAAAATTATGACATTTAAAGTCTTAAGTAATTAAAACTAAGATAACATGTGATCAAAGTGCAGGAAATCACACATGTGATGCTTACATTTAGTAATTAGCCCAAGCATCACAAAAGCAGTGTTACTCTTAAAAGTTTGCATGACATCATTTTTATGCACATATATGTACATAATGTAGAGCTAACTCTAAATCTTGTGCTTTACTGTTTACAACAGCCAGGTCATGGAAGCAACCTAAATGCCCACCGACAGATGAATGGATAAAGAAGATGTGGTACATATACACAATGGAATATTACTCAGCCATAAAATGGAACGAAATTGGGTCATCTGTAGACATGTGGATGTACCTAGAGACTGTTATACAGAATGAAGTAAGTCAGAAAGAGAAAAACAAATATCATATATTAATGCATATTTGTGGAATCTAGAAAAATGGTACAGATGAACCAGTTTGCAAGGCAGAAATAGAGACACAGATGTAGAGAACAAACGTGTGGACACCAAGGGGGGAAGGGGAGGTGGGATGAATTGGGAGATTGGGACTAACATATATACACTAATATGTATAAAATAGATAACAAATGAGAACCTGCTGCATGGCACAGGGAACTCCACTTCGCTGTACAACAGAAACTAATACAACAATGTAAAACAACTATACGCCAATTAAAAATAAATAAATAAATAAAAATCTTGTGCTCTAGACATAATATAGGCTAAAAAAATCTCAAATACATTTACATGAAACTCAGGTACATTCTTGGATTTATAATTCATTCATTCATTTATCCATTTGACAAACATTGATAGCATACAAGGCACTGAGCCAGAATATTTAATAATCTCTCTTCTATGAAATCCCGAAAGAAATTCTGGTGGCACTTAACTTCTTTTCCTCCTAGAGTAGAAGTGCCGATATTCTTCTAGTGTGGATTGTGGTCTCTTAAGAGCAGGTTTTATGACTCAGTCTTCTAGAATATGGAAATTAGAATGAAGTCTTTCTTGCACATAAAGAAAAGTACAGATAGTATTTAGTGATTGGATGAAGCATGACAGTGGGAATAGAGGACTTTGTGATTGATTATATCCATCAGCAACATGTCCCTGGGCACTTCTATCAGAGAGAGCATTTCTTGCTAAATGGTCTGATGCTGAACAGTTTTCCATATGCTGCTTTGGAGAGATCATGTAATGAGTAATGACAATGTTCATGGGTGATATGGCAAATGTGCATTACAACTTGAAAAAGCATTTCTTTTATAACAAAATTTTGTTTTTCTATTTAATTGAGATTACTTTTTAACACTTTTATGACTTCAGAGCTATTTTTTGTTCCTCTTCAGAATTTCTTACAATCCATGTTTTACTTTCTGTAGGTTTTATTTATAGATCTGTGGAGGTTGGGAGGCATTGGGCACATCCAGTCATGCTGGCTATCACTATGCCAACTTATCATTAATGTCAGTGTATTTCTTGATGATGATGTGCTCTGCTCAGCATATTTTCTCTACTTTCATCTAACTACCAAAACTTTGTTGCCATTACTTTCTATCTAATTCATCACACAATTTTTGGCTATTTGAGTTATTCTTAGTTATCTTCTTGTAAAATATAGTTTCTTCTCTTGCCTTCCCACACTTTAAATATGTCAATATATTTTAAGTTGCACTTTTTTAGGCATAAATTAGTACGTTAATTTTTTACTTTTAATTTTTCTTGAATTATTATTCTTGACCCAATAAATATTGTAATTGATCTTCTGAAATCACAATAAATAATCTATATTGTTTCAATATTTGGATCTTGAGATCTAAATACCTAATTTCAAGTAATTTTCTAAGTGGATTAAGAAAATGCATTATTACTTGTAAAAAATGTAGAGTTTTAAAAATTAAAGTGAAGTTGACTTATAGTATTATATTGGTTTCAGGTATATAACAGTTATTTGACATTTTGTAGATTGTACTCCATTTAAAGTTATTATAAATATTGGCTGTTACATCCTTGTATCTTATTTATTTTATACCTAGTAGTTTGTACATATTAGTCTCTTTCCCCTATCTTGCCCACACCACCTCCCTCTTCCCACTGGTAACCATTAGTTTGTTCTCTATATCTGTGATTCTCTATATTCTGTGTTTCTATTTTGTTATATTCATTAAAAAATTTTTTTAGATTCCACATATAAGTGAAAATATATATTGATAGTAGGTCTTTCCTGTCTGACTTATTTCACTTAGCATAACACCCTTCAGGTCCATCCATGTTGTTGGAAATGGCAAAATTTCATTCTTTTTTTGGCTGAGTAATATTCCACTGTTTGTTTTCTTCAGATATATACCCAGAAGTGGAGTTGCTGGATCATATGGTAGCTTTATTTTTAATTTTTTGAGGAACTGCCATAATTTTTCCATAGTGGCTGCACCAAATTACAATCCTACCCACAGTGTAGTAGGGTTCCCTTTCCCCACATCCTTGCCAACACTTGTTATTTCTTCTTTTTTTGATCATAACCATTCTGACAGGTGTGAGGTGATATATCATTGTGGTTTTGGTTTGCATTTCCCTGATGATTAGTGATGTTGAGCATCTTTTCATGTGCCTATTGGCAATCTGCATGGCTTCTTTGGAAAAATATCTATTCAGGCCCTCTGAGCGTTATTTAATCAGATTATTTATCTACTTTTTGATATTGAAGTATGTAAGTTCTTTACATACTTTTGAATATTAATCCCTTATCAGACATATCATTTGCAAATATCTTCTTTCATTCAGTAGGTTAGGTTTCCTTCACTGTGAAATGCTTTTAAGTTTGATTAGGTCTCATTTGTTTATTTTTGCTTTCGTTTTCCTTGCCTGAGGAGATATATCCAAAAAGATATTGCAAAGACCTATGTCAAATAGCATACTGCCTATGTTTTCTTCCAGGAGTTTTATGGTTTCAGGCCTTTAATCCATTTTGAGTTTATTTGTGTTTATGGTGTGATGAAGTTTTCTAATCTTATTCTTGTACATGTAGCTGTCCAGTTTTCCTAACACAACTTATTGAAAAGACTGTCTTTCCCCACTGTATATTCTTGCCTTCTTTGTCATAGATTAGTTGACCATAAGTTCATCTGGGCTGTCTATTCTGTTCCATTGATTTTTGTGTCTATTTTTGTGCCAGTATCATACTGTTTTGATTATTGTATCTTTGTTGTATAATCTGAAAGCAGGGAATGTAATACCTCAAGCTGTGTTCTTTTTTGCTCTAGATTGCTTTCACTTTTTTGTGTGTGGTTTAATACACGTTTTAGCATTATTTGTCCTAGTTCTGTGAAAAATGTCATAGGTATTTAGATAGGGATTACATTAAATCTATAGATTGCTTTGGATGGTATAGACATTTTAACAATATTCTTCAGTCCATGAAAACAGGATATCTTTCCGTTTCTTTGTATAATCTTCAATTTTATTCATGAATATCTTAGAGTTTTCAGAGTATAGGTCTTTCACTTCCTTGGTTAAATTTATTTCTAGATGTTTTATTCTCTTTGATGCAGTTGTAAATCAGATTGTTTTCTTGCTTTCTCTTTCTGATAGTTCATTATTAGTGGATAGAGAAACAATAGATTTTGTATATTAATCTTGTATCTTTAGAATTTACTGAATTCATTTATTAGTTTTAATAGTCTTTTGGTGGCAGCTTTAGTGTTTTCTATGTATAGTATCATGTCATCTGCAAATAGTGATGGTTTTACTCCTTTCCTTCCAATTTGGATCCTTTTTATTTCTTTTTCTTGTCTGTTTGATGTGGCTAGGACTTCTGATACTACGTTAAATAGAAGTGGTGAGAGTGGTCATCCTTTTCTCATTCCTGATCTTAGAGGAAAAGCTTTCAGCTTTTCACTGTTGAGTATGATGTTAGCCGTGGTTTTATCATAAGTGGTCTTTCTTTTGTTAAAATATGTTTCCTCTATATAAAGTTTGTGGAGAGTTTTTATCACGAACGGATGTTGAACTTTGTTAAACGTTTTTTTCTGCATCTATTGAGATGATCATGTGATTTTTATCCTTCATTTTCTTAATGCAGTGCATCACACTGATTGATTTGCAGATATTGAACCACCCTTGCATCCCTGGAATAAATCCCACTTGATCATGCTGTACGATCCTTTTTATGTATTGTTGAATTTGGTTTGCTAATATTTTGTTGAGGATTTTTTGCATTTATGCTTGTCAGGAATGGTGGCTTTTAACTTTCTTTTTTTAAAATAGTGTCTTTGTCTGATTTTGGAATCAGGGTAATGTTGGCCTCATAGAATGAGTTTGGGAGCATTCCCTCCTGTCCAGTTTCTTGGAATATTTTGACAAGGATAGGTATTAACTCTTCTTTAAATGTTTGGTAGAATTCCTCTGTGAAGTGATCTGGTTCTGGACTTTTGTTTGTTGGGAGATTTTGGTTACTGACTCACTTTCAATACTAGTAATCAGTCTGTTCAGATTACTTCTTCCTTATCAGTCTTGGAAGATTGTATGTTTCTAGGAATTTGTCCATATTTTTAGGTGTTCCTATTTGTTTGTTATTGGTAGTATTCTCTTATGATTATGATTCTTTGACATTGGCTGTAGCTTTTCCTCTTTCATTTCTAATTTTATTTGAGTTCTCTCTTTTTTTCTTAATGAGCCTGGCTAAAGGTTTATCAATTTGGTTTATCTTTTCAAAAAGCCAGCTCTTGGTTTCATTGATCTTTTTTATTATTTTTTTTGGTCTCATTTCTGCTCTGATCTTTGCTATTTCCTTCCTTCTACTGACTTTGGGCTTCATTTGTTCTTCTTTTTCTAATTCTTTTAGATGATAGGTTAGGTTATTTATTTGATATTTCTTTTGTTTCTTGAGGTAGACCTTATCACTATAAATTTTCCTCTAAAGGCATCAAGAAATGCTTCTGCTGTTTCACATAGAGTTTGAAAATTTGCATTTTTATTTTCATTTGTCTCAAGGTATTTTCTGTTTTCCTCTTTGATTTATTCATTGCCCCATTGGTTTTTTAGTAGCATGTTGTTTAGTCTCCATATTTTTTTTTCCAGTTTTCTTCCCATAATTGATTTCTAATTTCATACCATTATGATGAGAAAATATGCTTGATATAATTTCAATCTTCTTAAATTTATTGAGACTTGTGTTGTGGCCTAGCATGCGATCAATCCTGGAGGACATTCCATGGCACTGGAAAAGAATGTGTATTCTGCTGTTTTTGAATGGAATGTCCTATAGATATATTAGTATATCTCATTTAAGGCCACTGTTTTCATATTGATTTTCTGCCTCATTGGATGATCTATCCACTGATGTAAATGGGGTGTTAAAGTCCCCTACTATTATTATATTACAATCAATTTCTTCTTTTATGTTTGTTAATATTTGCTTTATATATTTAGGTACTTCTAGATAGGTGCATATATGTTAATGAATGTTATATCCTCTTCTTATATTGATCCATCATTATATAATGCCCTTCTTTATCTTTTGTTATAGACTTTGTTTTAAAGTCTACTTTGTCTGATACGAGTATTGCTACCAGTTTTCTTTTTACTTTCATTTGCATAAGATACGTTTTTTCATCTCCTCACTTTCAGTTTGTGTGTATCTTTAGCTCTGAAGTGAGTCTCTTGTAGGCAGCATATATATGGATCTTGTTTTTGTATCCAATCAGCCACCAGATATCTTTTGATTGCAGTGTTTAGTCCATTGACTTTTAAAGTGACTATTGATAGTTATGTGCTTATTGCCATTTTGTCACTGGTTTTATGGTTGTTTTTGTGGATCTTCTCTGTTCTTTTCTTCTACTTTTAGTCTCTTCCCTTGTGGTTTGATGATTTTCTTTAGTGTTATATTTGTGTTCCTTTCTCCCTTATTTTTGTGTATCTTTGTAGGTTTTTCATTTGTAGTTACCATGGAGTTCATATATGTTGCTTTTAACTATATTTACTTGTTTTAAACTCAGAGTCATTTAAGTTCAAACACACTCTAAGAGATCTGCATTTTTTACTCCCCCCACCTTTTGTATTTTTGATTTCCTACTTCACATCCTTATGTTTATCCCTTAACTTTACTGTAATTATAGTTGATTTTATAGTTTGTGTCCTTTATCCTTTGTACTAGCTTTTTTTGTTTTGTTTTGTTTTGTTTTTTCGGTATGCGGGCCTCTCACTGTTGTGGCCTCTCCCATTGTGGAGCACAGGTTCCAGACGCGCAGGCTCAGCGGCCATGGCTCATGGGCCCAGCTGTTCCGCAGCATGTGGGATCTTCCCGGACCAGGGCATGAACCCGTGTCCCCTACATCGGCAGGCAGACTCTCAACCACTGCACCACCAGGGAAGCCCCTGTACTAGCTTATTTAAGTGGTTGATCCACTGCCTTTACTATATATTTTCCTTTAACAGTGGGATTTTTTCCTACCTGTATTTTCTTATTTCTTGTTACAGACTTTTTTTTTTTTAATTGAACGAAGATCCTTTAACATTTCTTGTAAGGTTGGTTTAGTGGTGATGAACTCTTTTAGTTTTTGCTTGTCTGGGGAACTCTTTATCTCTTCTACATTTCTGAATAATAACCTTGATGGGTAGATTATCCTAGTTCATAGGTTTTCCGCTTTTAGCACTTTAAATGTATCATGCCACTGTCTTCTGGCCTGCAAAGTTCCTGCTGAAAAAATCAGCTGATAGCCTTATGGTGGTTCCCTTGTATGTGACTATTTGTTTTTCCCTTGCTGCCGTTAAAATTCTCTTTTTCTTCAAATTTTGCTATTTTAATTATAATATGTCTTGGTGTAGGCCTCTTTGGATTCATCTTCTTTGGGACTCACTGTGCTTCCTAAACCTGGATATCTGTTTCCTTCTCCAGGTTAGGGAAGTTTTCAGCCATAATTTCATCAAACACATTTTCTACCTTTTTCTGTCTCTGTTTTCTTTCTGGAACCTTATAACACAAATGTTATTATGCTTGATGTTGACCCAGAGGACCAGAGTTCCTTTAAACTATCCTCATTATTTTTTTTTCCTTTTTGCTGTTCTGATATGGTGATTTCCACTATTCTATATTACAGATCACTTATATATTCTTCTGTATCACCTAATCTGCTATTAATTCCTTCTAGAGTATTTTAAAATTTCAGTTATTGTATTCTTTAGCTCTGATTTTTTTAAAAAATATTTTCTAGTTTTCATTGAATTTCTCACTGTGTTCATCTATTCTTTTCCTGAGTTCACTTAGCATTTTTATTACTATTGCTTTGAACTCTTTATCAGGTAAATAGTTTATCTCTGTTTCATTAGGGTTTTTTTCTGAGGTTTTATCTTGTTCTTTTGTTTGAAACATATTCCTCTGAGTTCTCATTTTGTTTAACTTTCTCTATTTGTCTCTATACAATTAGGTGAAACAGTTACCTATCTTGAGGGCATGTCCTGTGTGGGACCATCCCTATACAGTCTGCATATGCCCAGTGGCTTTGGTTGGAGAGCTGGATCTGAAGTGAGCACAGGCTTCTTCTTCTCCCAGGGTGCACTGGTAGCCACCACATTAGTGAGAGGTAGGGCTGAAGTTGGAGGGATTAGAGACAGAGCTAGGTGTCAGCTGGAGTTTTCTCCTATGCTTAATGGTGGTTGCCACCCTACTGGGGAAAGGTCATAGCCTGCAGACCTGGAGCAGAAGCCCTGAGGGTGTTGGGCTTCTCCCTGGTGTAATGGAAGTCTCTGTCCTTGGTTGGGGGTGTGGCCAGGACCTGAAGGCTTAGGGCTGCACTTCTGAGGTGGTTCCACTTTTCCCCAGTGTGTGTGCCTTAATTAGAGGAGAGGTTGAAGCCAGAAGATTTAGAGCTGCACTACTGAGCTGGTCCTGCTCCTTCTCTGTTGTGTGAGTGTTACAGCAATGGCAGTCTCTGCCTTGGTTAGAGGCAGGGCCAGGGTTGGACAGGCTTTTCTCCTTCCACAGTGAACACACTTGTGCTGGCAATGGTGGCTTCTGCCTTAGCAGGGAACAGCACTAGGGCAAGAGGAGCTGGAGCAGGAGGCTGGTGTCCTCTGGCAGGGGGGTGGGGGGGTGGGGTGCTGGGGCAGTTCTGGGAGGCCAGCCAGAGCACCAGGCAGTTTTCAATCTATTGTGTTTGCACTGGGACTGAGAGTAAGCAAGTCTGTGTGCACTCTTCAAGAGTGGAGTCTTGGGCTTCCCTGGTGGCGCAGTGGTTGAGAGTCCGCCTGCCAATGCAGGGGACACGGCTTTGTGCCCCAGTCCGGGAAGATCCCACATGCCGTGGAGCGGCTGGGCCCGTGAGCCATGGTCGCTGAGCCTGCGCGTCCGGAGCCTGTGCTCCACAACAGGAGAGGCCATAACAGTGAGAGGCCCACATACCGCAAAAAAAAAAAAAAAAAAGAGTGGAGTCTTGGTTTCCTACAGCCCTCTGGAAAGCTCTGCTGGTTTTCAAACCAGCTAAGGGGGTGTGTCTTCTGGTATCAGACACCAACAATGGAGTGCCTAATCTGTGGCTCAAACCCCTCACTTTCTAGGGAGGATCCTGGAGTCTGTGGGATATTGTACTTCTTTGGGTCACCCACTATGGGTGCAGGTCCCAACTAGATTGCTTTCCCTTTCCTCCTACCAGACTCCATGTGGTTTTTTTTATAGCCTTGGTTGTAGAAGAGCTGTGCTGCTAGTCTTCAGATCATTCTTTGTGAGAGTTGTTCTATATGTAGTTGTAGCTTTGATGTGTTCATGTGGGGAGGTGGGCTCAGCATCTTCCTACTCTATCATCTTGATCCTGCCTCCAAAAATGTAGAGATTTTAAAGTAAAATTTCCAAATAGTCTTTCAATCTGTTAGTTGCTAGGAATGCATTTTTTTTAAAATAAGAAATTCTCTGTCTTTTTGGAAGGCCTCTGTCATACAGACTATAGGTAGAATTTCTATATTAAGTTCTTTTTAGTTCCAAAAGGCCAGACATACTTCTTTTGAATTTTATAAGAAATAAATAATTAGAAGACATTTTCCCCCTCCAGTTGCATTCAACCAACATCACAGATATGTATGACTGCATACCACATATCATGTACAATGTATAAGGCACCTTGCTGGTATTGTAAGTGAAACCAGGGTGAATTGTTTACAGTTCCTGCCCTGCAGCCACTCGCTTTAGTGTGGGAGACAGGCCAATTAAGAATCTCTAATACCTACCAGGAAAAGAGAAACTGTTATAATGGAGATATAATATATGATAGAATTATGCAGGAGTACAAGACAGATTTATCAATATTGCCTGACTTCATGGCAGAGATGAGATTTGAGTTGGACCCAAATGAATAAAAAATGCTTCAGATATATTTATCAAAAGCAGTGAAGATGGTTTGAGCAAAGATATGAAAACAGAAAAGTAAACATTGTTTAGAGAAACAATGATTAATCTGTTGTCTTTTGCACGTGTTTAACATGTGTTATAAAATGGATAATTTTATGGAAAATTCTGAATGCTTGGCTATGAAGTTTCAACCCTGAAGAAAGGTAAACTATGAAATGATATTAAACAAAGATATAATATTTTCCTCTTCTTTTTTTTCCCATGACATTTATAAATACAATAATGGTAATAAATTTATATGTCTATTAATATGATTTTTTCTTTTTAATGTTCCTGGGTCTAATCCTTCATATTGCCTCCAAATTGCTTCTCTCTGCCTCAAGGAAGATTAGTATTGCTACATCAGAGAATAAAACAACAACAAAAGGGTGAGAGAGAGAGAAGAACATCAGGACTAAGTTTTGAATTGCAGTGTATTTTTGTGTTGTTAGCAAGATAATAGCCTTAAAATTTTACTGTTGCTGCAATATAAAAAGAATTTTCAAATTTCTATAGCTTCCACAGGGATCTGGAGCCAGTGGTCTAATTAGATCTTAGCACTCCTTCCCCAGTGTGCAATGGATTCTATTTTGAGGCTAAGTTCTCTGGGAAGAAGCAAGATGTGATGCAGAAAAGAAGAGGAAGTAAGAGCTAAACCTAAGTGCTCCATTAGACTGTGGAAAGAGGAGACAAAACCTGATCCAAAGAGAAAAGAACATCTATTGTGGAGAGACACTTTCCTGAAAACACTGTGGCTTTGGGCTTCCTTCTCTGCTACCTCCACCTAGCTAAGAAAGCTCATTTATACCCAGACAGAATGTCTCCAGAATGCATGGAAAAAGAAAGGGTTTCTAAAAGATTTACCCAAGAAAGACAGAATCAACCAGAAGAGACAATTTGATAGAGATGAGATGAAATATTATAGTCCAGGAATTTTAAAGTGTTTGGTTTTCCCTTTTACTGCTCAAAGAGATGAGGCTCTCAAAGGAAAATCAGATCAATCATAGAAAATAAAACTACATTTGCTTTGAATATCTGAATGTTTTAATTTTTCTATTTACCAAAGTACTTCATCCATTTATGTTATTATTTATTTATTTCAATTAAACCAAACCAATCATATAATAAAAGACTAAAACTATCTCATCCTGGATTATCAAGACTTGTAGCAACTTGGATTTCTCACTTGCTTCCTGGATCACAGGTCAGAACAAGTGATTCATGGCCCACGATTAAGGGTGTCTGGTGAGTCTCATGTACCCCTTGAGGAAGGCAGCAGAGAAGCTGATAGAAAGGAAGGAGAGTAAAGGAGATGGGAAGTTCTATGTCTGGTGGAAAGAAGACTGGTGATTCCACAACTCTGAAGTCCAGATTATCTGGACCTAGTGATCACCCCTCAAAGTCAGGTACCACCACTTTGGTACACATAAGACCATATTCAATTCATTTACTATTTCTTGAATTAATTTTTCATTCAGTCAATTTTACAAAATAAATGTATAGGCTCTTTTCTTCCCCTCCTTGTTGCCATTGAGCCTTAATTAATTGCCATACATCTGTTTAAAACTTAGATTTGGCAATATTAACAGATATTAAAAGAAGGACTGTATCATTTCAAACTACCATAAAGAATGAAGAAATGCACACTTGGCATTCTGTGTAAAACTGTCTTGTTAAACAGAACACATGTGCAGTAAAATGAAAAAATATTTCTAGAGATAGAGAGCAGATTAGTGATTGTCAGAGAGGTAAAAAGGGTGGGATATTGGCACCAAATGGAATTCTTGGGAATAGTGAAAATGGTCTACATCTTTCTTGTTACGGTGCATCTACTTGTCAAAACTCATTGAACTATACACTTAATGTGCATATCATTCATCATATGTAAATTATACTTCAATGAAGTTAATTAAAAAAATAGAAACACAGTAACTTTGCCAAGCAGTTAAAGAGGTTTAAATGCCTGCTGGGCCGCTTGCAAGCTGAGCGACCTTGAGCAAATGATGACCCCTCTGAACCTCAGTTTCTTTATCAAGTGGGGTTAACAGTAATATCTATTCCCCACGGTCTGTATTAAGAAAATATGGTAATGTATGTAGAGTACCTACTAAGTGGTCCATGAATGCATTTTTTTTTTCTTTTTTTTTTTTTTTTGCTGTACACGGGCCTCTCACCGCTGCGGCCTCTCCCGTTGCGGAGCACAGCCTCCGGACGCACAGGCCCAGCGGCCATGGCTCACGGGCCCAGCCGCTCCGCGGCACGTGGGATCCCCCTGGTCTGGGGCACGAACCCGTGTCCCCTGCAGTGGCAGGCGGACTCCCAACCACTGCGCCACCAGGGAAGCCCCATGAATGCATATTTTTTTCTATACCTGTACAGCCAAGTTAGAGCTAATAAGAAAATTTTTACTAATAGACTTGAATAATGCAATCCCAATTATGAGACAGTTCTTTCATAAAACACCTAAAATCAATGTGTGTTATTATTCTACTTTTTTCTAATATAAAAATATTATTTCCCTATATTTTATTATTTCAGGAGAAAATATCATATTTAGTTCTTCTCACAGAAACTTTGAAGGGAAATCAAGTTTACAATGTGCTCTTAGTAAGGAGGATTACTGCAGTGTTCTTTCATTGTTGGGGCTCTAAAGTACACTATACCAATAATAAAAATGGTGACCTTTATTAGCTTATGCTATTAGAAATAACTTCCTTTAAAAGTAAAAGATCCCAGTCTCTTGTTTGGTTCTGTAACCACTTTTGGAATGTTCTACTGAATTCTTTTAAATAAGTTTAATTTATGGCTCAAGGTATCATGGTGACTTCAGTACGAAGTTAATTAATTTAAACACAGACTAGCTTCTGATTCTCTCTGAGATTTACATTGCATCCAAAGATGGTATAAAATAGGTTCACTCCCTCAGAATAAAATGATAAGAGTTATTGCTCTTGGCCTCTCTGTGACTGCTCCAGTTAACAAATGTGTTGGCCTTTTAAAATGATGACTAAAAAGCTCACCATCTGAAAGCTAGGAAAGGAATGAGTTTACCACAAAATATTTAAATGGGATTTCACCAGAAGCTGAGGAAAACCAGAGAAAAATAAACTCTCTTATCTCTTACTTATTTCTTACTTCTCACTTCCACTTGTTTATGAAAAGAACTGGGGATGAGGCACACAGCCTTGCACAGAGTAGATACTTTAAAAGGTTTGGACAGAAAAAGAGAAATGGAATTAAGGTGGGTTTATTTAATTATTTTAATATATGCTAAATATCTTTAATTCTTTGTAACTGAGCAATGGTGAGTAGAGTTGGTAAGGAACTCACCTCTTTTGCATTGTGGTGAAGTATGAGCTATAATTTGGAACACATTCAATTACGGATTTGTACTCCAGCATCAAGGCTTTCCTACAGGTCATTAATTTTAGTGAAGTTTACAATATAGTAGGAGAGAGTTAGGCAAATTTGGGCTTGAGCACTGGCTCTCCAATCCAGTGAACTAGTAGTATGGACTTGATTCCTGCCTATTCAACTTGAAGACAGTAACAATTAACTACCTCATGATTTTTTGAGAGCATTAAATTTAACAGCATATGGCAAAGGCCTGTTTCTACCCTGACATATTGTAGTCTTGACCAATCACCCCTGGCCCCATTTATATAGGGAACTTCCTGCGGTGTGGGTAGTCATTACATATTGATAGATACTATTGAGAGCAAAATTTAAAATCCTGCCCTTCTGTTTCTTCTATGCAAGGTGGATGGAAAAGAAAACCTGAACATCATATCCTTACACAATTGCACCCTATCTCTGTTTTAACCATATCAAGTCTTTTCTTGATCTTATATACTTGAACATATATGTACTCTATGAAACTTATTTCTTTCTTTAATGTCCTGTTTCTGAAGATGGACTATACTTTTCCAGGCTTTCCTGATAGATGCCTGCATTCTCTTTGGTAATAGGTTACTCTAGGGGCTCTTGTCTCCCTGTTTACAATTCAGCTGGTTTTGCTTTCCTTGAGAACATTGATGGAAGGCAGATGGGCTCTAAGTCAGATGTGCAGATTCCCTTCTTAGTGTTATAACTTATCAGTTTCCTTTTCTATAAAATGGGGTTAATATAATACCAATAGGTTGTTGATATAATTAGATAAAATAAGGTAATTGAAAATTCTTTTATTGAAAATAGTTACTTTTATTATGTTTTTCCATTTGAATCTGCTATGGCCTAAACCTAAACCAATGTTACCTACATTGTTTGTTCAAAGATCGCTTGTTTATTGACTGATTAGAACGCAAATTTAAAAGAACTTTATTGCTTCACGTGAGAAAAAAATAGTTAATGTTTCTGATGAAACATACGTCAAGTCATATTTAGGATCATTTTTTTAAAACTTTAGAAGTAGCTTACAAAATGAATATCCTGAAAAGAACGCCTGTATTTACTGTGAAGTAAAGTCAAGAGTAACCAAGCAAAAAGAGAATAAAACTAAAACTAGGCACAAAGTCTAGCCACACTGGCCCATTTCTATAATCTCTCTGGTTTCTTTGCCTCCAGACTTCCCCTGCTTTGATCCCTTTAATGCCCAACTCAGAGATAAATCTTGCAAAAATACAATTGTCATCATGTTGCTTTCCTGATTAAGAACCTGCAGGGTCTCCCCATATCCTACAGCATCAAGACCCTAATTCTCTACATGAAATTCAAGGTTTTTTGTTATCTGGTCCCAAATTCATCACCTACTACGCTGGCAGATGTGATCCATAGAATCTTTCTATCATACAGATTTAATAGTTTATGGTCTAGGATCTGACACATCTGTGTGTCTAGGGCCATCTAAAGTTGTCTTCCTTACTGGAAACTTCCTTAACTATTAGAATCCTCATTCTTAGTTCATGAATTAAATATCAAATCAAAATACACTTATTGTTGCTTAGAAGATGTCAAGCTCTAAGAAACTTTGTTGGAAACTTTGAGGAGCATAAAGATGAATTAATCACAGTTTTGCTTCTAGACTAAGTTTAATGGGACCCACAGAAAGTACCATGAAGATGGAGGAGAGAAACGAGTAATGCACATTGTGCGTGTGTGTATGTGTGTGTGTGTTGGTGGGTGTGCTCAGAGAAGATTTCCAGGATGAGTTGACATTTAAATTGTGCTTGGAAGAAGAGTCAACTAACCCAAAGGGCATAATAATGCACAGTGCTTAGGACCCCTGATACTTTCAGGGGCCCACAAATAAAATGCTTTAATTTTAATTTCCTTTAAAATTAGAAAAAATTGAATATAATAGTAATAAGATATATAACAATGAACTCAACCAGGATTATATTTGTCTTTATACCAACACAATAATTTTTAATATTTTTATGCAGTAAGGGACCCCTGAAGACAAAGTGACCTAGGCTCACAAAAGTCATATTTTCACCCTGCCTGGAAGAATGGATGTGATATTAATGGGTAGAGATGGAAAGAGGAAACAATGTGGGCTAAGGTCCCGTTGTGGGAAAATACAGGGTGTGTGGGAAATTCCTGGGGAAAGGTAGTGTTGATCAAACATGACAAATGATGTCAAAGAAAGGTCAAAAGGTAAATACAGAGGGTGGAATGGAACCATATTATGGAGCAATTATTGTTGGCAATTTTAAAGAGATTTGGACTTGTTGCTGTTTATATTTAGGGCTGTTGAATAGGAGAATGACATGATAACAGGCTCTACATTTAGTGCCTTCATTCAACAAATACTGAATTATCAAGCACCTTTATTAAGCACCTCTGATGTACTAGATGTTGTGCTAAGTGCTGAGCATACAGTAACAGAAAGGGGAGTTCCTGTCATTACAGAGCTAACATTCTAATAGGTTCACCAGACAGTAAACACACAAACTATCAAATAAAGAATAATTTCCCAAAGTGATAAGTGTGTTGAAGACAGTAATGAAGGATAATAAATAGAATAAATGTAGAGCACTGCTGTAGTTAAGAGGGTCAGCATTCCAAGCGTGAGGAACATAGCAGAGGGAAGAGCAAGTTCCAAGAGCTGGTAAGTTGACAAGTCTGATATGAGGCTGATGTGACTGGAGTGAGTAAATAAGAGAATGGGTGCATGGGATGAAGTTGGGGAGGAAGTTTACATTTTTACACTTGATTATATAACATGTTATGCTTCTACCCTTGTTAATATTTCTTCTTTTTTATTTTTATTTGACCCTAACTTGCTTCTTTTTTATTTATCTGTGCAAAGCATTTTGAATCCTTTTTGGAACACGGTGGTGTGCTTAAAATTCTCTTCTCTCCTGTCCAACATCTATCAGTGAGTTGAGATTATGAAAGACATTCAATAAACATTTGTATGACCAGTTTGTGAGTCAGTAGATATATTCAAATATCATACGTAATTCCACTGAAAGGAGCCAAGAATTCAGTTTGGTCTTAAATAAAACAAATTGTCATTTAGTTTACATAGTCCTCTGAACATCTAAAATAAAATAAGAGGTATCACATGGCTACTTTAAACAGTGTTGGCCTGCTTCTTTGACAAATGTGTTTAGCCTTAGTCCAAGAGCACACCATGGTTCATGATTCAATGTGGAATTTTATCTGTTGTCATGGTAGACCAAGAAAAATACTACCTAGGAGAAATACTTAGAGATTATTTTTGGAAGTTCCAGTACGTATAGATATAATTTTCCCCAATGTCTCCAAATAAATTTTAAAAATTAAGCTAAAGCAAAAATTTAACATAAAAGGAAGATTCTATTAATTGATATAAGCTTTGGAAGCTTGAAGAAGTTGTGTTCAGATTAAGCATTAATCTGTATTTATGGAATAGTTAAGAAAAGCAACACAATATTATATAAGTGTAAAATGAGCATGCAACAAATCTGATAGATTTTGGTACATTCTGCGATGTTTATAGTATTTCTAAATAAAACAATTTGCTAGGGACTGTAGTTTGTCCCTATATATGTTTGTCACAATCATTGATTCTAACTGCTGCTATTTTCTGGGGGGGTTATTGGGGTCTTACATTTTATTTCAATTTCTGTATATAGAATTAATATGTTTCTACTTGTAAATGAATGATTGATTATGGGGAGTTTATATTTATGATAAGCTTGGCTTTTATGAGTGATGAATAAAGCTTAATAATTTTGTATTGGGTAATGCTTAATCTTCAAAGGACTAGACAAAGAAGAATTAATCCCTCAATTAGTCTGTCCTCCAACTAAAACTGATAGCTCCCATTTTACAGGAGAGCAAAGTTGAGTCAAGGAGACTTAGTCCTCTGATTTTGTGTAAATTTCATCACTTTCCAAAGAAACACTAGGATGTAGTTTAGAAAAATGGAGATTTTCAAGTGCAAACAGATTTACAACTCTTGAGGGTGGAGTGATTTACTATTAATTACTTTTATCCTTAAGCACACATTGAAGCATTACTCCTACACTAAAATCCAGATGTTTATATTAGATCTTCATTTATAATTAAGTTTTGTAGACCTAATTTGGGAATTTTATTGTGTAAATATATATAGCACATTCAGTTTAGCCAAGTATTTTTCAATATAATATCATAGATAGCAAACTTAGTAGTATTATGTGTTAAGAAAGAATTCTATATGGGGAACCACTTTCCTAGCTTTGCTCTCTTGGAGCTTATGTATGAACCTCTGGTCCAGGAATTTATATTAAAATATATATTTCCATGTAATCTGGTAATATGTATACTGAGTGGTTTCATGGAGGACTGAGGAATTATAAGACAAAAATGTGCTTTAGAATCACTGTACCACATATTTTAGAGAGAACAACATGGAATTTATAATAAAGTCCCAAATCTGTATGGTAGGATCTGATATTAATTTCCAATGCTTCCACACCGAGGATTAAGAGCCTGCTGTGGACAACCTAAACCAGTATAGATAATAGCGTGATCCTATCAGAGTGGGCTTTTCTACTTTGGATCCCTGAAGATCTTTTTATTATACCTCTGTGTTTGTGCTGAGATTGTTTCTTGATGCTGCCCAGCTCTGATTACTAATTATAATTCTTACTCTTATTTTGTTATCACTAGGTGTTGCTGAATGATTTTACAGTTGTCACTTGATCTTTTAAAAAATACTTTTATTTTTAAACAATCTAAAACTTATAAAAATCACAGGAATAACCCAAATAACATTTTCCTGGGCAATTTGAGACTGAGAGACCAACATGATGTCCCATCACCCCTGAACATGTTAGTATAGAACAAAGACATTCTCCTACATAACCACAATACAGCTATCCAGGAAATTGACATTGATACATTACTACTATCTAATCCTCAGACTCCATTCAAGTTCTGTCAATAGTCTCTATAAAGTCCTTTATAAGCAAATAATCCAGTCCAGAATCATGCATGACATTTAGTTGTCAAGATCCTTTAAACTCCTTGAGTCTGCAATAGTTCTTTGGTCTTTTCTTGATTTTCACAACCATGACATTTTTGAATATTATAGGCTTGTTATTTGGTAGAATGTCCCTCAGTTTGGTTTGTCATGTTTCCTTATGATTAAATCAAGGTTATGCAACTTGGGCAGGCACATCACAAAAGTGACCCTGCATTCTTCTCCTTTCATCCTATCAGGTGACACATGGTTTTGATTTGTTCCATTACTAGCGATGTTAATTTTTATCACTTGATTTAGGTGGTATCTGCCAGGCTCCTTACCATGAAGTTACATTTTTCCCCCTTTATAATTAATAAGTATTTTGTGGGGGAGGTACTTTGAGGCTAGGTAAAGATTCCACTTCCCAGCAAAATTTTAATTTATTCATTTATTCTTACCACTATGGATTGATAGATTCTTGTTTTATTTAATAGGTTGCAGTCCAATATTCTCATATTTATTTTAATGTTAAAATTGTCCCACATTTCCTTATTGGCTCCCCTTTGAAGGTATCATCTTTGTACTTTTGATATTTCTCCATCCACCATTTTCTGAGAATTTCCTTCTTTCTGATGCAACAAAATTTCCCAGGCTCATCTTCTAATTTCTCTGCCCAATCACAGATTGAATTATTTGTAGAGAGTTGTGCTCCCCTTAAGTGGACAATGGTATTTAGAAACCAAAATCTGAGTGAGAGGTATGCTCATTACTATTGGAGGCTGCTGATTTCAAGCTTCTCAGTGGAGAGAGGTAGGGAATATATCCAGAGTAGGTAAAAATATAAATATTTATAATAGGTAGGGATATATATTTACATATTGATTTACATTTATATCCATAAATAGTTTATCTATCTGGAATATTAATAGTTCACATCAATATCTCCACTTCCAGTGCAACACCACAGAGTTCATTCTAGTTTTCTCCCTTTTCTTATTTGTAACTTTTTGATATGACATTGAGAAACTAGGCTCTCATTATCCTCAATATATTTATTTGATCAATTATTCTTATGTATCCAATTTCTAAGTGTCATGCTACTATATTCAATCTGCATGCCCTTGTCACTCACATTGGGCTCTAATATGCTGTGCAAAGTCATCACTGTCACTGGTCCTTTTCCCATGCAGATATTCTGCTCACTCCATTCAGATTTCAACACCTCCTATCCGATGGCCACCACCATCCTTGGACAGATGCTCTCCTCAAACTGTTTGGCTTCTGACTCTCTGTCAGGGCTGTCTCCTAATGGTATACCCTCCCCATCCTTCTTGAGCTTGGACAACCAGCAGTCTGTTGTCCTCCCTTCCCATGGGAACACACACCTGACTCTGCTTGGATGCTAACACCACACAATGGGACACTCGCCCCCCACCTATGTAAGGAAATGCTGCTTACTCTTTTGGGGCTTTGTCATCCTAAGGTGGGCTGCCCTCTCTCTTGAAGCTCACCCCTTTGTGGATATCCTCTTGCTATGAACTGAACTGTGTCCCTTCTAAATTCACATGTTGAAGTTCTAACCTCCCAGTGTGATGGTATTTAGAGATGGGACCTTTGGGAGGTAACTGTGGTTAGATGAGGTCATGAAGGTGGGGCCCTCGGGATCAGATTAGTGACTTTATAAGAAAAGAAAGAAGAGAGAGAGATCATTCCTTCTCTGCCATTTGAGGGTACAGTGAGAAGGTGGCCATCTGCAAGTCAGGAAGAGTGTCTTCACTAAGAACCAAGTGGTCTGACACCTTGATCTTGGATTTCTCAACCTCGAGAACTGTGATCAATAAATGTCTTTGTTTAAGCTACCCAGTCTAGAGTATTTTGTTATAGCAGCCAGAGCAGACTAATACACCTCCTCACCTCAGTCAGGCTTGAATCACCATCTCCCCTCCTCACAGATGCCCTCCTTAATATTCTCAGACTCTGACACCGTGGCCCCTATGTTTACCTTGCTTGGCACTACCTAATGGATTTTCTACAGAATTGTTTAGGGACAGAAAGGAAGAAAGGGAAAAGGAAAGTCACTCTAATCTGCATAATTTTTCCTACAATCCCTTTGATAACTGTTTCCCCTTGAGGTATCAGACTTCTTTTGGACGAATGTAGCCTCTCTATTGATCATGAAGGGTGGGGGGACTTATGCAAATTCTTTACTTCTTGCTTGGAATCGTGTTAAAACAGACCTTTCATTTCCATAGTGCCATGATACTTCCTATATAATATTATTAAACCTTAACCTAGTGGTAATATTTTGGAGTGCTATCTAATCACATCATACTCCACACTGTATATGTTTAAAAAATAATACTTTTAGAAAAGATAAAAGTGATGGGAAAACCTGTGTATTTCTATAGGCAGAATCTATCTATGTACGTATTTTTTCTATTTTAATTTAAATGACAACTTGCTGTTCCCTTTCCTGGAAACACTATTAAGCAGATACTTTCATCGCTGGCTCCTTCTCATAATTCATTTAGGTCTATGTTGCTAAAATGTCACCACTTCAGAGAGGTCTTCCTTGGCCACCCAAAATGCCACCTTCTTTCTGTCACTTTATTCCCTTGTCCTTCCTAAAATCTATCAAGATGTATAAATTATATTATTTAATCATTTATTTGCTTAATGTTTCTCAACCTCAATAAAACTTAAGCTGTGTGTGAAAATGGACTTTATATACCTTATTCATGAAGATGTTTCTAGTACCTTGAATTGTGTCTGGTATATGACATATACTCAGTAAACATTTAAAAAATATACTCAGTGAATATTCATTGAGTGACTAAAAATGTATGAAGGCACTGAAGAATCAAAAAACTGTAAAAAGCTATAGTGAATATATGTGAAGTAGGCAAAGTATGAATTTCCATAATTTCGGTGTATTTCAATAGTTCAGGATGGGTCAAGAAGTTGGGCAGTAACTAAAAATAATATGAGTTTGGAATTTGAGGGTACTAGCTTTAAAGTTTATTAATAGATATGCTAATATCAGGAAAAGCAATAGAGAATCATACATATATACATACATATATGTAAAATAAATCTCAAATGTTTCCATGAATAATATATTAATACATCTGCTAATATCAGGAAAAAGTAATAGAGAGTTGTATCTCTATATTTATATTTGCCTATACAATTTTTTAAATGTTACCCATGTATTATATATACATATATACATATAACTATTACATTTAATAGTTAATGCATATAAAGATAGATGCTTGATGCTTACCTCAAATATTTCGTTATTTCTAGATCTTAAATTAATTATGCAATTTTAACTTGAGGTTGGTAAGAACACATAATTTGGAGAGTAAGCCAAGATCTATTGGGGCACATATGACAGAAACCTCATTTCAAACAGTTTAAGTGAAAATAGATTTTATCGTCTCATGAATCTATAAAATCCAGGGATGTACTTCATACATGGCTAGATACAGGACCATAAATGAAGTTGTTAGTTCTCTCACTTTCTTTGTCTCCCTCTTTCTCCTTATCTCTTTTTGCTTTACTCTTAATGAATTTATTCACAGGCAGATTCTTTCTACATAATTTTTAAATACTTTATCTCTTGATGGAAGCGGTAGCAAAGTTACATTGTAAAGGGCATGCATGCAAGGAGGGGAGGAATTAATGAAGACAATTTGCCACTGCTTAGTGATAGCCCAGGGTAAGCCTTGGCTTATACCTTCTCATAATTAGCTTTCACAGAGCAAAGAAAGAGTGCTTTCAGCCTAAGAGTTCTTGCAAAAATCTTTGTGAGGACTCTGATTGTTGGGGTTTTGTCACATGCCTACCTCTGAATCAATTATTGGAGCCATGGAAACATTCTTTTGGAAAGTTCCAGGTCATGTTTCACCCCTAGAGCTGAAGGGTGGGTCAGCTGCACCTAAAACATATGGACTGAAAATGAGAGGAGAATAAATCTCAGGAGATGTTTCCAGACGATAATAAATACAGGCAATATCAGTAGAACTGAGAATTTCCTGTAAGTTAAGACAAAGATTCTGGACATATTTGAAATCTTTTGTTGTATTTCTTTTATTTTTCCCCTGTACTTCTTAATAAGGAAATATTGTCAATGCAGCTACTTTATAGTTCAACTTGAGGCTAATTTTGAGCCCTGGTTCCAAAACGTACTAGGTAATTTGAGTAAATGAGAGATACTTCTGCTCTGACTGAAGCAGGATAATTTGACAGACTCCAAATTTAAAGGTTCTGCTGGTTGTTTTTTTTTAAAGTGTGTGTTTGTGTGTGTGGTGTGTTTGTGCATACGTATATGTGTGTTGAATATGTGTGTTAAATACAATCTACTTATTTCACTATTTTTTCCAGCCCACTGTGTCTATGGTGAGGGGTAGAATGAGTTAAGGTCAATTATGCTTGGTATCTTACTTGATTATCTCATAAAACGATGAAAGTTAAATGGCTTGTGAAACACTAGAAGAAAAAGAAATTCAGAATGTTTCTACATTCTTGGGAACAGAGACAGATTTTGTAAGGCTGGGAGGCAATATTCTTTGTGGTTGAGAACAACTACTGAATACCATACACATCTGGGAAGAAATCCAAGAAATTCTTAACAGTCATGAAACATTTGTCAAGTCCCTTACTGCCTCCAAGCATTTATTTCCTTACCCGTAAAATGGCTATACAAATAACACCTAATTCATTGGATTGCTGGAAGATTAAATGAGTTACTATGTGTATATCACTGAGTTTACTATATGGCCCTTAAGAAGCCATTTGCTATTTGTGGTATTTTGAAACTTCCCCAAATTTCTCTCTTCATAAAGTCATTATTATTATTATTATTTTTGCTGTATGCGGGCCTCTCACTGTTGTGGCCTCTCCTGTTGTGGAGCACAGGCTCCGGATGCGCAGGCTCAGCGGCCATGGCCCCAAATTTCTCTCTTCATAAAGTTATTTTGAGTCAAATCATTTGCCATGAGAAAACTATTGGAAGACAAATATTTTGCCAATGTTAGGCAACACTCAGTAGTTATTAACAGGTTAACCTACATTACTTTTCAGTTTCCTAGAAGAAAGCATGGCTATAGGCCCAAGCAACACAGAGAGGGCAAGAGTATGTGCTCTGCTCAACAGTCCTAGCTGAGCTCCCATCTGACAGCCATTAATTACCAACTGTGTGAATGAGTCATTTTGGATGTCCAGCTAGTACAGAGTTAGATGACTGCAGCCCAGCTGACATCTGCCCGTAACTACATATAAGATTGCAAAGTGAGACCCACCCAGTCGACCCAATAAACCCACAGAATCATGAGAGATAATAATACATTATTGTTTTAAGCCATTAACTTGTGGTGTGGTTCGTTATGCAACCATTGATAACCAGAAAAGCAGGGTAGGAAAGAAAGAGAGCAAGCACTGAAGCACCTAAGGAAATTACTTAATGGAAACTGGAGGACAGTAAGCACCAGTATCTTCCTATTTTAGATCACAGCGTTGCCTGGAACCAGCCCAAATATTACCCAGAGTACAATATAGATATATTGGACTGCTTGGACTATTATTTTACAAATTATTTCATAGGGCTTTTGGTTGCATACTCTACACAAATCTATAAAGATCTGTAAAGTTACGATAAACTAAGAAATGTGGAGCTGGCTGTTTTTTCTTAATTCTCTAAGGGATTTGGGTGGTCAACTGAATTGAATGGTACCTCATTTTGCTTATATACAGGGTAGCTTTTTATCTGTGTATTTGTTTTCCAAGGGCTTGCACTATAAGATTACATAGAGAATCAAAAAAACATAAAATTCATGAATGAACAAATGACATGAAAATTGTTTCCACTCAAACATCCTTTAACCTCCATCTTGCTTTAATAGTAGAATCTATTTAGCCCTCTCCTGTGACTTCCCTTCTCTTTGTGGTTTGGCTGTTTCTATTCTTGGATGTTTTCAAGGCCAATATAGTGCAAATTTACTGCCAAATCAAACTTCAAGCTTTGCAAAAAGTACAGGATTCCATGGAAACCATGAAAGGGTTATTAGAGAAATACTTAGATCTCATTTAAAGCCACTGGCAAATGAGCAGTTAACAATGGGAGAAGAAGAAAAAGTTAACAGGGATGAGGACAGGATAGGAGTTTCAAAGAGAATGATTTAAAAATCAAAGGCTTAAGACAGATCTTTAAAAAAATTGATTAAGCACATACATATTTGTAAAATAATCCTCCTTATTATTATACCAAAAAAATAAATGTTTTGTGCAGAATACAGTATCAAGCAATAGTACAAATTTGTCTTGATACCAAGGAGAAAACAATGTTCTTTGTCTTCTCTAAGAATTGAACCATGTTTGCAATTAAAAACTAAATTTAGCTAAATATTCGATTATATTTTATCACATTTTTACAATTTTGGTTTCATTTTTTTAAGATAAAGTTCTAATCAAAATCTTTTCCTCTATTTTTAAAAATGAAACTGTGGTGCCAATTTAAAGTTGCTTTAAGTGCATTTTTTCCCTATTTTAAGCATATTAATTATTCCAAGATGAGGAAGTAAAATAATATTTAGCCTCCCAGATTAGGGAGAAATAATTTATTTGACAATGTTTTTTTATTGTCAAGTTAATGGAAGATACTTTCTTAAGTAACTCAGAGGTTGCAAGCAATGGATAAATAGTCTTTAATGTAATAAGCTCAAATATTAGTTTACATGAAATAGTCAAATTAAGATAATGGAAAATACATGTTTCTCTTGGGGAAGGATGGATTCAAAGAAATTCTGTATTTGCTTTTAGATATTATAAGAGAATATTAAATACAGCACAGAATGGAAAATCCCACTGTCTTTCTACCTCTCCTTTCATTCACCCAGGCAACCAGCAGTTACTCCACCAATTTCTGAGGGAAAAACAAACATGGGACTATGAATCCCATCCCTGTCCTACAGGGAAGAGATAAGTCAGTGTCATTTAATGCCTGTGCTATGAAATGTGCAAGACAACAGAAGGGATTGATGGTAATTGGTTACAAGGTTGTTGCTTCAGGGAGAAAGGAAAAGGGAGAAGATAGGGCCATCAGGTTACTAAAACAAGTGACCATGATAGTTCAGTGAGAAGCAGAATAATTCCTACATTAGCTGCCACAACAATATATTGCTCTTTAGAGCTCCTGAGTAGTTTCAGAATTATTCTTGGGTATTCCATAAATGAGTGTTAGTCTTAGGAAAAAGTATCCAAAAAAATGTTTCCAAAGGAACTCTCTATAGAAAGACTTTAAGGTAAGATCAGTGGAAATTCAAGAAATTGTGAGAGTTGGCATCCTATAATGAAACAAATGTGATATCTATACATCCATATTCTAGATCCACTTACATTTTAAGGAAAAGATCCTGTTTGGATAAAAAAAAAAAAAGAGGGTGGATTACATAAGTGATTTCAGATGAGTTTTAGCCACAAAATTCTCTCTTTCCTTTCCTTCTCTTCCCTTCTCTCCCCTCCCCCACTTTCCTTTCTCCCACTCTCTCCCTTTTTCTGAAAGCTTACAAGTAAGGTCAATATAAACAAGTGGACAGCTGTAGTTGAAATAAGAGTCCCAGATATTTACAGTGTCTGTCCACATCATAGTGCTTGCCTTTGTCTTAGAAATTCCTTCCTGTGATGGGCTATCATAGTCATCTTTGTGCTACCTGGCTCTTCAATGTTTATTGTTATCAACTGAATGAGAAGAAACAATTAGCCTAAGAAAAGTCAATCAGGTTTACCTCCTAGGAACATGTAACAGATCAAAGATGCTACTTTGATCTGGACTGACCAACTGAGTGGAGATAAAAAGTGAGCGTGATGTAGATATTTTTGACCGTGGAAAATTCCAAAAGAGGAAGGGATAAAGAGTGGAGAATAGGGCTTCCCTGGTGGCGCAGTGGTTGAGAGTCTGCCTGCCGATGCAGTGGATGCGGGTTCGTGCCCCGGTCCGGGAAGATCCCACATGCTGTGGAGCGGCTGGGCCTGTGAGCCGTGGCCGCTGAACCTGCGCGTCTGGAGCCTGTGCTCCACAACGGGAGAGGCCACAACAGTGAGAGGCCTGCATACCGCAAAAAAAAAAACAGAGTGGAGAATAATATGCAAATGCAGAGACAGGTGAGATTTTAGTACTGCTTAATTTCCTAATGACTTTTGTGTTCTTGGTTCCATTTCTTCACGAGACCTGAGTGCCTTGGGTTCTCTGATATTTTCTTGTATGTTTCAAACACACATACACACATATATATAAACTTTTCTTCTAATTGAAATATATTTCTTTTACTTGAAACCAAGGGAACTGTGATGAACATGCATTTGACATACATTTCAATATGTGTAGAGAATCTTTAAAATATGCCTATCCTTTGACTTATATATATTCTACTTTTAAGGATATTCCTTAAATTAATGAACAATGAATACAAATATTTTTGCACAGATAATTTCATATAGCATTATTTATAACAACAAGAATGGAAACAAGTTAAACATCCAGCAGTAGACTAGTATTTAATAAAGAATGAGCAATTGTGTGGTCATTTCAAATGTTTTCTAAGAATGCTTAATAATGGCTGTCATATTACACAACTCCAGGGAGTGTGTCATTGTCTAAGTGAATATCTTTTAGAATTGTGCAGTGCCCAGCCTATACTTGTGTACACAATACCCTGGTTTCATGACATATTAAACATTAAACCAGGTTTAACATTATATTACAGTTAAATTAAAAAGTAGTATTCACACAAAACTATATCTTTGGTATAATCCCAAACATATGATTAATAGATTTCAATGGATATATACAGTATTTGTGTAGAAATATTATAGAGATATACATCAAATTCTAATAAATTATCTCTGGGTATTTGAAGTATGAGTGATTTAAGATAGCGGTCCCCAACCTTTTTGGCACCAGGGAGGGGTTTTATGGAAGACGATTTTTCTACAGACTGCGGGTGGGGGGTGGGGATGGCTCTGGCTGTAATGTGAGCGACGGGGAGCGGCAGATGAAGCTTTGCTCCCTCACCTGCCACTCACCTCCTGCTGTGCGGCCCGGTTCTTAACAGGATGCGGACCGGTGGGGGTTGGGAACCCCTGATTTAAGAAATTCTTTTTGGTATTTTCCATTTTTTTTCTATAATGAGAGCATATTGTTGGAATCAGAAAAAATGATAACTATAATTTTAATGCTCTTATCTATTGGTCTGTTAAAATAAACATCATACACTGGGTTTATAAACAATAAAATCTTCTATTATATCCCACATGTGGTGTTCTCTTTTTGTGTCAGCATCCACATTTCCCTTATCATATAGGGACACAGTAACCAAACTTCCCTCATTTTAGAGGGACATAAGTCACTGGATTGGGGCCCATCATAATCTATTATAAAGTCATTTTAACTTCATTAGATCTGCAAAGATTCTATTTCCAAATAAGGTCACATGCACAGGTAGTGGGGTAGAATTTCAGCATATCTTGTTGGGGAACACAATTCAACCCATAATGCTAGGTTTTAGGATTCTTCAAAAAACATTGTATTAAAAATGGGAAAAACTTTCTTCCAGCTACCAGTATTTCACTTTACTGGTTCCTCTGAATAAGCAAGATTAATTTATAAAATGAAGGTTAAAAAATTATAGTTTGGTTTGGACTCTCTCTGTGCCAATCCAGTGTTTCATGAATAAATCTCACATTATCATGGGTTTCTTATTAGAATGTGCTGTCTATATAAACTGTTAAAATGTATTTACTCATTTTCTAATTCATACTTAACCGACCTTTTTTTCTACTAATAAACAGTCTGTGACTTGGGGTAGGTGTTACATGCTTAATATCACTGCACTGTGCTGAAGAAGCCTGTTTAAACAAACCACAAAGCTGTGACACAGGACAGAGCACTAGGCAAAAACATGTTTAGCTTCTTCCATTTAAAGTCATGCTGGTCTTTACAAAAGCAGGCAAACTACACGTTGCTTCAACTGGTTAGATCATCATTCTCCCACAAACCTTCCAAATCATATTTCAGATAAGAGCCCTGAAATTCCAGCTTTCACAGTGCCATTTGCACCTGCATATGGAATTCCCTCCTATGCTGGTTGGTAGCTGGTTTCGCACTGAGGAGTCATGTCTTGTTATTTTTCTTCAACAAGACAGATAGTTCTTGATAATATTTCTCCCAGCTCTGTAAAGTTGGGTTATACTTTCTGCATATTAAATGAAAATATTTTATTTTTTCATTTAAAATATGCAGAGCAGATTTTAAAACTTTTGTATAAAAATGGAACAAGGAGATATTACATAATGGAATGATTTGTTTTCTTATATTCTTTTATTTCCCCACTCTCTTAGACCGAGTCCCCTAGGAAACAGTCTGAACCAAAATGTACACACTAATGCTCTTTGGCAGGGGTGGGATGGCTATGTGCAAAGTGAGAGTGAAGGAAAAAGGGAAATGAGGCAGGAAAGGGGAGTGCGGCCTGTGATTTCACAAGAAAATGCAGTCAGTTATTTAGTCATATGGGGTATCTCAGGACAAGGTTCATGAAATCACTATATCTGGGAGCTATGGTTGGGGTAGAAAAGTGAGAAATTCGTCTTATGGTTCCACTGTCTCTCATTGGTCAAGTCCATGCCAGGGGCCATGAATTCCCCACACTCCTGAGTTGTACCATGCAGGTCTTCCAACAGCTGATGGAGAAGTCACAGCCTCCACGGCTCCACTCTGGCTAGTGGCTAGGGACAGCGGTCTGTACTTAGCAGCTGGGGACTTCTAGATCTGTAGTGATTATGGCCATAGTTGGACTTTATAATCCCCCGAAACTGTGTGAATCAAAGCTAGGGCTGCTCAGGCCAAGAACTTGACGTCTGGAGAGTAGGAGACAGAGGAGCCTACTGGGCAGTGCATGACTGGGTCTAGTGAACCGACACAGCTGTGGACACTCTGTCCTATGAAAGAATTGCTGATTTTTACATCTGGGTTGATCTTTAAAGGTCATTTACTCCAAATGTGACCTTAAAATAGGAGGAGGTATTTCCATTTTCAGTTAAGGTGGAGTAATAGGGACTGAACTTACCCTCCCAACTGAAACAATTTCCAAAAAAAGTTCAATATGTATTTAAAACAAAACAACAATTTTCAAGATACTAGACATCAGACAATGAAGGATAGTGGTAGCTGAGAAATAGGAAACAAAAAAAGGTGAGCACAGTGAATGCTGCCACCTACTTCCTTCAGATTTTCCAAGCCAAGGGAGAAAGATCCAGTAGGAGCTGAGTAGACTCTCTGTGTGAGGAGATGGAGCTGTGAGTGTGGGTACACTTAGGTGGCTAGAGTCTACAGTACTGAGTATCAGAAAGAAGAGAGCAGCAAAGAGAGAGAGAGAGAGCTCCAGAAATCTGGCAAAGATAACTCTTGAGTATGCAGCTGAATGCTGACTAACACATGCATGCAAGGAGATTATACAGTGGGTTGAGGAAAGAATCATGTGATAGTAGTGTTGGGAGTAACAGTGCCTAGCACTCACACAAGACAGGGAGTAATGCCTGTTAACCACCAGCCAAACTGGAAAACCTCATGATTCAAAGGGTGTTGGGTAGAGTACCCAAAAGAAACTCGCCTGAATATTGGGAAGCTTTGGTCATGACTAAACACTGCTCTGATTCTGCTTAACAAATATAAAAGCAAGACCTGAAAGGAACAAACTATTTGCAAGTAACTTAACTGCATCATGGAACAAAGATCACAAATAGTTATATAAAAACAAAACTATCAAGAACTCAATAGGGTAAAATTCACAATGACTGGAAAAAACAAAAGCATTATAGACTTGTAAAGAGGTAAGAAACATGAGCAATCTTGAGGAGAAAAAGCAATAAATTGAAACTGATTTAGAACTGATATAGAAGTTAAAATTAGCAAACAAGGACATTAATACTGTTACTATAACTATATTACATATGTTCAAAAAGTTAAGTAGAGACATGGAAGATATAAAAACCTCCCAATTTCAACTTCTAAATATAAAAACTCTGATGTATGAGATGAAAAATACCCTGGATGAGATTAAGCAAATTAGAAATTGTGAAAAGAAATATTAGAGTACTTAAAGACATAGCAATAGAAACTATCCAAAATGACACACTAAGAGAAAAGATAGTAATAATAATAATAATAAATTACAAAGGGTCAGTGATCCTTGGGACAGTTTATGAGGGTCTACTAAAAGGTAACTGGAATCTCTGAAGAAGATTCAATGCTAACACTAGGGAATGCTAGAATATCCATATGAGTATCAGACAAAGTAGAGTTCTGACTAATACTACTGCCAGGTATTAAAATGTTCATTTCATAATAGTAAAGGGGTCAATTCAAGAGAATATAACAATCCTTATCTGGTAGAATATACAAAAATGTACTACAGTCGATAAATTAATTTATCAAGGTTGCAGAATAAGAGACCAATATACAAACATTTATTTCTTTACCATAGCAACAATTGTTCAGAAAATAAAATTGAAAAAAGAATACTTTTCTTTAGAAAAAAACTTGTAACTATATGTAGTAATGGATATTAATTAAACTTATTGTAGCAATCATTTTGCAATAGATATCAAATTATTATGTTGTACACCTAAAACTAATGCAATTTTTTTTTGTTTTTAGTAGAAGTATGTGCACGCTTTATTTATTTTAATAAAATATATATTTTTATTGAAGTATAGTTGATTTACAATGTGTTAGTTTCAGGTGTACAGCACAGTGATTCAGTTTTACATATATATATATATATATATATATATATTTACATATATATATTCTTCTCAGATTCTTTTCCCTTATAGATTATTACAAAATATTAAGTATAGCTCCCTGTGCATTGCTGAGAGAAATTAAAGAGTGCCTAAGTAAATGGAGACAAACTATACTCTTGGGTTTGAAGCCTTGATTTTGTTAGGATGTCAGCTCTCCCTTAATTGATATATATGTGAGAGAGAAAGACAGAAAACATGTCAGTGGTTGCCTGGAAATGGGAGAAGGACAGGGAAAGCTGGATGGGAATGATTGCAAGGACCCTTTGGGAATTATTGATATATTCATTATCTAGATTGTAGTGGTGGTTCATGGTGTATACATATGTGAAAACTAATCAAATTGCATGCTTTAAAAATGTGCAACATGTTGTTATAAAAAAGAGGAACCTGGAGAACAAAGGTGTCACAGGGAGTTATAGGTAGAACTGGTAAAGTCCTATAACTACCAATATATTTCCTTTATTCTAAAAAGTATTTGAAAATAGCATAGATTATTAGATCTAATGTATATGCAATCCATAATACTTTAAAATTGTCTGTCTTCTTCCAAAATCAAAGAAGCACAATTGCAGTTGTTACTCATGTGGCCTTTGAAAGTCTTGGAGTCCAGATGCTGCAGGGGCTGCCATAGCCAGAGTTACAACACTGCTTATTGTGGACTCCCTAACAAGATGTGGGATGATAATTCATAAAATACTATATTTACAGTAATCCTCACTTCACATAGTATTGGGGGTTTCTAAAGCTTTACCCTGACTTAGAATCACCTGGAAGCTTGTTAAACACAGATTGCTGGGCCCCATCCTCAGTTTCGGACTGAGTAGACTGATCTGGGGCCGAGAAATATGCATCGCTACCAAGTTTACAGGTAATGCTGATGCTGTTGTGTGAGCAACCACATTTTGAGAACCACTAAGATAAATGCCCTAGATTGAAAGAAAAAGATGTCATTCATGCAGTTGAATTTAATTTTTTAGCTAGGTGTGGATTTAAATATGCCCAGGTAGGAGCAGAGAGCAAGCCAGCCAGCATCTGAGCAGCCCAGTGAGAACACTACTGCCAGATGCCGTTTCTCCCTTCCTGTTTCCTGGATCTCTTCAGCTCAAAGCAAACCTATTTTGTAGGCCTAGGAGTCAGAACTCCATTTACTTTTTCAGATTTAAAATGTTTAATGATAGTCCAAGATGGCGCTGTTTACACTTGAATCCTCACAGAACCAATCAAGATCATAAGTTCAATAAGGTATTTTTTTAAGTGTCTACTCTGTGTCACACTGTGTATTACGCACAGTGAACAAGTTAGGCATGGTCTTTACCTCTTGAAGCTTTCTGTCTATTGGGAAAATTGTCATTGTACATTTAAATGATCAAGGACAATTTGACAGGTGTACAGGAGAGCTATAAATATTATTGATGAGTAGTACAAGTATAATATTCATATTTTTGAAGAAATGCATATAATTTTGTTACTTGATTGGATCTGTATGTGCCTTCAAATCCAATGACAATTTCTGGTATAATTTGTACAAGTGTAATGGACAATTCTAATGATTATGACACTCTATTTCCTATTTAAACTTTCACTGCTTTTGGCTTTATCTCTGAATTTGTGTCCTCTTTCTCTTATAATTTCCACCTTTTGTTACTTTTCTATATTTAGAAATCATGGTGTCAGTTTATTCAACGTTTATCTTTTCTTTGTCTGATTTTATCTAAACCAAAAGAGCTCTCTTGTTTATTGTACTTTTGGAAAAGAGTCAGATTTTTCTGAACTTTGTTAAATTACCACTTCCTTTGCAAGACAAGTGCTTCATAGGAGACTTTGATGTGGGTGTTCAATAAATACATCTCCTCTGTTTCCCGAATGTTCTTTCCTTTATTCTTTCATAAACATTAAGCTTGTGAAATTCATGAAAAAGATAAATCTCAAAATTTTCTTGAAACCTGAAACTTATGTATATACCACAATGTTCGCACAGGCTCCTAGCTTTCATCTAAATGCCATTTCCAGAGCATAATGTTTCCTCCTATCATCTCACAACCTTTTTAACTTTCAATGAAAAGTTTTCCCTCATGGCAATTTTCACACTGAAAGGAAGTTTTTAATCCCTTTGTGAGGGTTGCTGTGTAAGTATGTACAGAGAAAAATCAGAGTTGCTCTGAGAGGTAGATAGTAAATGATTGGCTAAGCTGGTGTTTTCTCTCTTTTCTGTATCTTGAGACGTATAGAATATTACAGCCTGAGGGCTGAGAGGGGCAAACTCTCAGGGCTCACAGCTATGACAAACCACCAGCTGGGATGTTCAAGGCTAGGCTCTGTCACCAGCTAAGTGACTCACCAGCTCACTCAGAATACATGAGATAATTTGTGATGGAGCAAAACTTCATAACTCCAAATTATGAATGTCAGGGTTGCTTCAGAGTTGTTCATTCTTTCTTTCAGCATTCATAAAATATTTATTCAACAGATTAGAAGATCATGGTTAGTAATTTGCCAGCTGTAGATGAATACCAAGCTTCTACACTTCTTGTTCCTTAATTATGCCAGGCTGTCTAAAATCATGGGTCTCAAGATCCTATGACATTATCTACTATTTGCTCATTATGTCTCTGATAGCTATCATACCATCTTAGATTCTCATCTCATTCTTCCATGTAAGCATTTTTGAGATCTACTATGGTCTAAGCACTTTGGTTACCTCTTGAAAAGTAATATAGACTCTACTAACTTGAAGAGTCTACACTTTAGTTGGGTAGAAAATAGACCATTACAGTGCTGTGCCACAGGGAAGCCCAGAAAAGTAGAGGACAATGGACACGTCAAGTTTTTCTCTCATTAACCCAGTAACGTTTCCCATGGATTTTCTTCTCATTCTGAACACGGTCCATGAAATAATATCCTTACCATGTCCAGAGTCAGCTAGTACGACCCAGCATCTTGTGCTATGGTTCCCACTGCAGTTTGCGCTATAAGCAGACCTGCCTCCTGCCTGTCCTAGTTTAATTTATTATGGTTTCTATCAGGGTACTCATGTGGAAATTAATTAGACATGATAGACTTGAAATGGAATTTAGTCATGGGAAAAATATCCATTTTAGGTTAAAATTCCATATCAAGTAAATAGTTGCTAGGTGACTACACAGTGATTCATATTCTGCAAATGATATAACTTTTTAAAAATAGTTAGGTTTTATTTAAAGTGTTTTCTCATTTTCTCTAATGACTCTAGATTGGAGACTTCTAATACTATAGCACAAACTTAAACCAAAATATATTGACCATTAATTTCTGATTTCAGTAGAGAGTTACTGATACCTGGAGTTTTTGCTGAGGACACAGCGGGGTTTGATGCACTGAGATTTGAGGTAGATTTTCCAAAAATTTTCACTGTCTTGCCTTGTCCTAAGAAGAAGAAATAAAAATCTGTATTAAATGAAACCCCAAAGAATTGTTAGGATTGTATGGCTCCAAAGAGGGCAAGAGAGTAATATAAGTAATAGGAACATCTGTCAATTGAAACTTAACTTTCTCTTTTCCAACCATATAGTGTGCCCCTGCATGTAGAGACTACCATATCTTTTTGGGTTGTCAACACTTAATTCTCTGTTCTGTACTTGGAAGGCACTCAATAAACATTCGGCAATGATTATAAAAAATAATGAAGATGGAATTATTTTCATTTTAAATTAAGTTAAATTCTGGGAAGATTTCATAATAAAAGTAAATTTAATATTTCCCCCTGTTCTGTTCTTTGTTCTTTAGGACATTTCATAAGTATGGCTTGCCTATTCAAAATGACACCATGCATTATTCTCAAAAGGCATCAATCTCTTGAGTCGTACTGATTTGAAATAAACATGTCGTTAAAATTCTAATTTAATGTTCTCAGAAAATCTTGCCATAATAGAAGTCACTTTCATATGTTCCTGTGAGAGTCAGGGGAGAGATTTGAATTTCTACTTGATTTCTTGCTTCTATTCAATTTCCTACCCAGGATGTCAATTCATCTCTCACCTGTGACTTTCATAGGAAGATATGATAGCTTCATTGGCAGAAGGGAAAGGACTGTATTTATAATTGTCAGTATTATTACAGCAACAAGCTGTTGGATCAACAAAAGATAATACAGACTGAGCTGTTTGTATTTTTACAGCTATAATTTAATTTTTCTTAGGAGCAGTATGTAACTTTCCTTTTGTGTTTATTTAGCTATCTGCAACTTGGGGCCCCTTTGTTGCCTTTGAATTGTCAGTTATTATGATACTGTTTTTAATTTTTTTTCTGTGAAAGTGGAAAAAATTTTTTAAAATGTCTAATGATTACAAAAGGAAATGACACTGTAAGAAAGGTATTGTTAAAGTGAAATATTAAATGTCCAGGTTCTTAAAGCAGAGGAGAAATTTACATTTGTTTCTAATTATACTTTAACAGCAAATTGAAAAATACAAAGTCTAAAATTAGGATAAGTCTACAAATGAATCAAAATTGCTTTTAAAATGCCTTCTCTTTGCCAGATGATCGAAATACCTATTTTTCTTCTGTAGGAAATGCAACCTGTTCTATACAGCCTTTCTGACTGGTTGAAAATGAAACTGAAAATTCTCTGTATTTTTTCTCATCTGCCTCAGTCATATGTCTTCATTTTGTGTTTTGTAGTTTCTCAAATTCTCTCTTTTAGCAATCGGCTTCTTATCCATCTAGGTATATAATCCTTGTGAGAATCTTTGGAGAATATATAAACATTATTATGTTAGATTAAATACTGATATTACAATAGGTAACCATCCACTCTGCATAACTATTTTCCTTAACAGTCCATATGAGCAAAAAGAAGACAAATATTCTTATTGATCAGAAATCACACTAAAAATTCATCAAGAGATGATGAGCAAAGATGAAATCTTATAATTGTTATTAATCTTTCCATCTCAGAGCAAGTTTGACTAAACTAACTAGTAGGATATTAAAGATAAAATCTGTTTTGTTTTATTTTCTATTGCTAATTAATAAATTCTGTAGAATTTAGAAGGAAGACAGTAGATTATAAATTAAAAATTGGGCCACATTCCTGGCTTGGTAGGTGACCATGAACAAGTCAACTCTCAGGTATCCTCAGGTGAATTATGAGGAAACAATAAGCCTCTAGAATTTACTGAAGCTTAAAAGCAATAATCCGTCCAACATTTTTTTTAAATGTTAAAAGAACATAACAAGGATAGACATAATGCCTTATTTCAAACTTATATATGACATTGTTTAATTAAAGCATGTTTAATTAGAATTTGATTGCTTCCATGAAGATGGGCATTACTTCCTTCATGTGTCACTAAGACCATATGTTCCTAATACACTGAGTCTCACCTTAACAGTTATCACATGAGAACAAAGAATAGAGAACTTTCATTTCTATATCTCTCCATTTAAAATGATTGAGGGGAAAGTCAATACGGGTATCAAAATATAGTTCTTTGAGATAAGTACCTTTGTATTGTCATCACAACCTAAAATATTAAAGGGTTTCTGTAACAACTATAATGGGCATTATGTTCTGCAATTAAGCCACAAAATATCAGATACGTCATTTCAGTTGGGTTGCATAGGATTAAAGCAACAAATACACCAGTTTCATAAACATTATGAAACTTTATTCTCATATCTAAGTTAAAATCAAGCAGAAACATCAATAAAACTTTTACTCCTAAAATTCTAGTAAATAATTTATCTTGTTTTGTATTCTTCACCCATAGTTCTCTTATGTCTTTGAATGGTTTTTCTTATACTGTGTGTTTCATGATTATTCATTTTGTAATACATGTCAGTTTTGAGATTACACTTTTTTGCATATGCATTCTCCCCCCTTCCCCCCATCTTTCCTAGTATTGTATGCACTACATTAGCAGAAACAAATTTTGCTTCCTTTGGGTCTTCTCTTCAATACTCTGGACCTTCTAAAATAAGGATTTATCTTCTATAAGACAAGTCATTAGCTATAATATACAGATAAATGTATACCTCATTTTATTATGCTTTGCTTTATTGTGCTTCACAGATATTGCAGTTTTTACAAATTGAAGGTATGTGGCAACCCTTCCTCGAGCAAGACTGTCAGCACCATTTTTCCAACAGCATTTGCTCACTTTGTGTCTCTGTGTCACATTTTGTACTTTCTAACTTTTTCATTATTACTATATTTGTTATGGTGATCTGCGATCAGGGATCTTTGATATAGCTATAGTAATTGTTTGGTGGCATGATGAACTGTGCCCACATAAGAGAGCAAACTTAATTGGTAAATGTGTGTGTTCTGACTGCTCCACCGCCTGGCAGCTTCCCCCATCTCTCTCCCCTCCTTGGACCTCCCTATTCTCTGAGACACAACCATATTGAAATTAAGCAATTAATAACCCTAAAGCGCCTCTAGGTGCTTAAGTGAAAAGAAGAGTCACATGTCTCCCACTTTAAACCAAAAGCTAGAAATGATTAAGCTTAGTGAAGAAGGCATGTTGAAAGCTGAGACAGGCTGAAAACTAGGCCTCTTGCACCAACAGTAAGCTATGTTATGAATGCAAAGGAAAAGTTCTTGAAGAGAATTAAAAGTGCTATTCCAGTGAACACATGAATGATAAGAAAGCAAAACAGACTTACTGCTGATATGGAGAAAGTTTTAGTAGTCTGGTTAGAAGATCAAACCAGCCACGATATTCCCTTAAACCAAAGCCTAATTCAGAGCAAGGCCCTAATTCTCTTCAATTCTATGATGTCTGAGAAAGGTGAGGAAGCTGCAGGGGGGAAATTTGAAGCTAGCAGAGGTTGGTTCATGAAGTTTAAGAGAATAAGCCATTTCCATCACATAAAAGTGCAAGGGGAAGAAGCAGGTTCTGATGTAGAAGCTGCAGCAAATTATCCAAAAGCTCTAGCTAAGATAAATTATGAGGGTGGCTACACTAAACAATAGATTATCAATGTGGAGAAAACAGTCTTATACTGGAAAAGGATACCATCTAAGACTTTCTTAGCCAGAGAGGAGAAGTCAATGCCTGGCTTCAAGCCTTCAAAGCACAGGCCAACTATCTTGTTAGGGGCTAATCAGCTGGTGAATTTAAGTTGAAGCCATTGCTTATTCACCATTATGAAAATCCTAGCCCCTTAAGAATTATGCTAAATCTACTCTGCCTGTGCTCTAGAAATGAAACAACAAAGCCTGATTGACAGCACATCTGTTTATGACATGGTTTACTGAATATTTTAAGCCCACTAGTGAGACCTACTACTCAGAAAACAAGATTCCTTTCATAATATTACTGCTCATTGGTAATGCACCTGGTTACCCAAGAGCTCTGATGGAGATGTACAATGAGATTAATGATGCTTTCACGCCTGCTAACGCAACATCCATTCTGCAGCCCATAGGTCAAGGAGTAATTTCAACTTTCAGGTTTTATTATTTAAGAAATACATTTTGTAAGGCTATACACGGCTGCCATAGAGAGTGACTCCTCTGACGGGTCTGAGTAAAGTCAATTGAAAGCCTTCTGGAAAGGATTCACCATTCTAGATGCCATGAAGAACATTCGTGATTTATGGGAAGAGGTCATTACTGGAGTCAGGTTCATTAAAAGGAGTTTGGAAGAAGTTGATTCCAACCCCCATCAATGACTTTGAGGGGTTCAAGACTTCAGTGCCGGAAGTAACTGCAGATGTGGTGGAGCTATAGCAAGAGAACTAGAACTAGAGGTGGAGCCTGAAGATGTGACTGCACTGCTCCAATCGCATGATCAAGTTTTAAGGGAAAAGGAGCACACGGATGCTTCTTATGGGTGATCGAAGAAAATGATTTCCTGAGATGGAGTCTATTCCTGACGAAGACATTGTGAAGATTGTTGAAATGACAACAAGGGATTTAGAGTATTACATAAACTTAGTTGATAAAGCAGCAGCAGGGTTTGAGAGGACTGACTACAATTTTGAAAGAAGTTCTACTGTGGGTAAAATGCTTTCAAACAGCATTGTGTGCTACAGAGAAATCTTTCATGAAAGGAAGAGCCAATCAATGTGGCGAACATCATTGTGGTCTTAGTTTAAGAAATTGCCACAGTCGCCCCAACCTTCAGCAACCACCACCCTGATCATTTAGCAGCCACTAACATCAAGGCAAGACCCTCCACCAGCAAAACAGTTGTGACTTGTTGAGGGCTCAGATGATGGTTAGCATTTTTTAACAAGAAAGTATTTTTTAATTAAGGTACATACATTGTTTTTTTAGACATAATGCGATTGCACACTTAATAGAATACAGTATAGTGTACACATAACTTTTATAGGCACTGGGAAAGCAAAAATTTGTGTGACTCATATTGCGGTGGTCTGGAACTGAACCCGCAATATCTCTGAGGTATGCCTGTATAAATAATCTATTTGTAGACAGGCTAATTATATCAGTCCAAATAAAAAGAAAATTCCTTCATGTTTGGACTTGTCCATTGGCAAATAAATGTAAGAAGCTAGCCAAAATATAATTTAATTCCTTTGGGATTTCTATTTAAGGAAAACAAAACAAAAATGCTCAATTTTAATGAATTCTCTTATATACGCCTCCCTGGGCACATAAATAATAAAAGTAACTTATCCCACAGGGATAAATTCATGTCCTCCTCCTCAGCTTCTTCATTTTGTGATTAGAGAAAAAACAACTAAGTCACACTTTTCTATATAAATTTTCCAGTACTTTTAAAGTGTTAGGTAAGAAAACTTTACTTAGTATATTAAGAAAAACTTCAAATTGGCACATTATCCACATAACAAAAAGTTAGGACTAGAGGGAAACCCAAAGGTCAAAAAATTGGCTCCAAATATCTTCCAGCTCTGATGGAATAGCTTGTATCACACAAATCCTCCATTTAAAAGCTACTCAGTTAAAATTTTTTTTAGCTTACTTAGGCATTAGTGATCAATTAAGGCAGTGAGGACTGGAGATCCAAAAGAGAAGGGAAATACACTGAAAGAAGCTATACTTGCTTAGTTGCTTTTTTCTATTGAGGAATTTGATATTATTTGCCATTTCATAGCATGGGGCAAGAGTTTAAGCAGAAATTGTCTGCCCCAAATTTTTGTCAAGCTCTTGGGATGAGGGGATAAAAATGTAATGACTACTAAGGTAGGCCAGACCCAAAGGACCAAGATCTCGAGAAAATGGGTTTTTAGAGAAGTGAGGCCAACATTCTTGTCCTTGAGGCATTTGTCAACATAAAACTTCCAGAGTGTAAGAGACTGAGAAACTAGGAAGAAAGCAGGCAAAAAGGCTAAGGAAAACTTTTAGAAGTCTCACAACCCTGGAGGAACACAAATTGGAAATTAGAGTCTGCTGAGGAAGAGCTGCAATGGTAACACTATAGATTTTAACTCTCACAAAGTTTGAAACCTATTCTCAGACTGTATCTATCCCTGATTAGACCAAGACAACCTGCCCCTCCTCTAACCACTGGCTAGAATAATTAAATCTTCTTTAAGGAAGAAAATGTCATCCAGAGCTTCTTACCTTGGCAGTCATAAAATGCTCAGCATTCAATTAAAACAACAATAACAACAACAACAACAGGCCTAAAAGAGAACAGTACCAAATGATCAAAAAACAAGAGAAGGAAAAGGTGCTAGAAACAGACCTACAGATTATCTAGTTATTGAAGTAACAAAACATAAACTTAAAAACAACTGTAATTAATATGTTCAATAAAATAGATGGCAAGATGGAGAGTTTTAGAAAGTATGGGAATATATATAAAATAACTGAAGTTCTAGAACTGGAGAATACAATAATTGAAATTCAGCACTTAGTGATTAAATTACTAGCAGATTAGTTACAAGAAAAGAGAGGTATAAAATAACCAGACTAAAATACAAGGAGAGGGGCTTCCCTGGTGGCACAGTGGTTGAGAGTTCGCCTGCCAATGCAGGGGACACGGGTTTGTGCCCCGGTGCAGGAAGATCCCACATGCCGCGGAGTGGCTGGGCCCGTGAGCCATGGCCACTGAGCCTGTGCGTCCGGAGACTGTACTCCGCAACAGGAGAGGCCACAACAGTGAGAGGCCCGTGTACCGAAAAAAAAAAAAAAAAAACGAGAAAAGAAGGATGGAAAATAAAGAAAGAGATTAGGAGACTTAAGGGATATTGGAAATGATGTAATGTATGTGTAGAAGAGAAAAAGAGGAGAGGGAGAATGGGAGTGAAGCAATAGTTGAATAGAAACTGGTGAAACATTTTCTAAAGCTGAAGAAAGATATGAAGATACAGTTTTGCAAAGCACTACTGCTCCCTAAAATTATCAATATCAAAAATATCACATCTATGCACACTGTATTAAAAACAATGAAAAAAATAAAAGAAGAGAAAATCTTAAAAGCAGCCAGAGTAAAGAAAAAAAACACACATTGAGTTTTCAGACTTTCAGTAACTCTCATTTTTTTCATTTGCTTATATCCTTATAGTGATGTATTTCTCTAATTTAATTCATTCTATGATCCTTTGTCCTAGGAACTCTTTAAAAATGCAAAAACAAATGCACAGGGCTGGGCAATTTGAATGACAGAGGATCAAGTTTCTTTAAAAATCAGCTCAGATTGCTTATTTCATTTCCCCTTTTCTAGCATGAATTCTTTTCCCATTTATAATTTTACTTGGAGATTAGGAGGTGACTCTTTGTTGCTTGATTCACTGGAAATTTTAATATTTGGGACCAACTCTCCAACTTGATTTGTCATTTTCCCATGAGCTATTCAGACTCTCTTGCAAATATATCCCCCACTGACCCATTCAATATATAAACTTTGATGTTTTCAAATTTAATTCACAGTGACTATGAAACTTGAATCTTTGTTTTCAGGTCATGGTTCCATTATAAAATATTTATAAGAATGTAGGGAATAATTATTTTACATCTGGGAAGATAGAACTATAATTTTTAAAAATGGGAACATTCTTAAAGATTTATACAGTGGCCCATCCTCCTGGTCTCTATTTAAACCAAATTTGAAAGAAAATAACCAAGCAGAATTGTCATGGGCTTTAGATTTATATTTTGCTCATTTCTCATTGGCCAAACTACTATCTAAATAAGAAGGGAGAAGATAACTACAGTGCTCAATTTTAGGAACAAAGATTGGTGGAAGAGTAAATAAAAGGGCAAAAGAGGAAATAATTTGGGAAATTATGTAGGAAAAGTAGAAAAGAGAATAAGGGGTAGAGAGGAGAGTTATTTAAACAATATACAAAGAAAAGGGTTAGATTTAGGTGTTCAGATTTAACAAGTATTTTTTAGCCTCTATTATGCATCTGCCTATGTCTTAGGCTCTAAACAAAACGGAAAAGACCTCTGCTTTCAAGGAACTTATATTCTAGTTGTTATACATCAGTTAAGATTAGGTTGTCTGCATTAAAAAATGTTTAAAAAGATGAAAACAATCACACTTTCCCCTCTAACATAAAAAATAAAACAAAACAGAATATAGCCTAGTGTTGATATGGCGATTCCAGAATCACTGTGTTCATTCTCCATCTATATTTTTTCTCTACAATCACATAGTAAATAGCTTCCATCCTCAAAGCAATGCACTGCTCAGAACAGCTGCTGGGGCACCAGCCTTCACATCCATTACCAGACAGCAAGAAAGGGGAAGGGTAAAAAAGCAAAAGGGAACTATTAACCCTTAAGGAATCTTTCTAAGATTCTCTTTCCAAAACTTCCACTTATAACTCATAGGTCAGGACTTAGTCATGTGAAACGTGAAGCTAAAAGGAACATTGGGAAATAATACATTTTTATCAGGCACATCACTGCTCCAAATAACACTGGTTTGTTTGTTCCTAAAGCAGAAGGTGAGAATGGATAGTACATAAGAATCCAATTTGCTCTGTCATGGATAGAAACATGTGAATATGGTTATTTTAATAAAATATTACTCAGTATCATATGTCAGTGGAATTGTAATTAGCCCAGTGTCTTTGTTTATTATTTTATAATTATTTGCTTCTTATGGTCTTCAAACCATGGATATATTTATAATGGTGAGAAAAAAATAAAGAGACTCAGGTTGGTTGAGAGAATCTGTTTTCTCCTAGCTGGCCCTATCTGTTATTGTTCATCTAAAGCCACAGTTACTTTGCTCCATTCTCTAAAAGCATACTTTTTTGTATGGAACTGGGAAAATTATTTAAACCTTAAATTTCATTCATCTGCAGAACTATCAATACTTGCAGATATTCCTTTGGACATTTAAGAGACTAATGAGAGCTGGGCTATAATCTCATAGGATTATTCACAAATAAAAGTAATACATTTATGTTCTCAATAGTCTAAGAGCCAGAGAGTTGGCATGAGACACTGCCAACTCAATCCTATTTCAGTTATTCATATTAAGGACATATGTAGATAAGCTCCAAAACACCTTAAAGTTTCAATTCCATTATAATTCTTTCCTGTGGCTAATTACTGGTAGCAGACAGACTGAGTTTCCCTTACATACTAGTTTCGTAAAGTTAAACTCTGTTAGAGTATTAATAAGGAGTATATTCATTGCTTCCCAGCTCCTACTTCACTCCCTCCCTCACATTATTAGGAAATAAATGAATAGTTAACTCCTTTTCTGAATTAACTAATGAATTTCCTGAGTACAGGAGCTTTACAATTTACAACATGCTTTCCCATGTAATAACTCACTGTTTTCTCACAACCATCCTATAAAGTGAACAATTTGCAGTTTTTATTCCTGTTTTATAGGTAGTTGAGGCTCTTGGGGTAAAGTGAATTATTCAAGTCACTTGGCCTGTAAATAACAAAATTTGGACTATGACTGATTTTAAAAATATGTTTTTCACTATAATTATTGCCCCTCTTATCTACCCATAAAGGACAAACTCTTCTATAGTAAAATCATTTCCCTATGTTGCTGTTACCAATACCATGGAAAAAGAAAATTCTTCTATGTGCTTGATCACCCCCCTTTTAATTACGTTCATACACTCTCACACCTCTTCCTTTTCTTCCCCTCCAGAGCAATTTGTTTTGTTGCTATCCCTTAATTAATGCTCATTCTTCACCAACACTGCTATAAAGGGCAGGAATGAAATATCAAAACTTGCTTTATAAGTGTAGATTCACTCCTGCTGTGAGGTTCAATGAAAGGAATAAAATTTCAATTAAGCAATTACCTAAGAGTGACACCGAAAGCCTTCAGGAGAGCAGTGGTTTCTTTCCATGGCTTTTGCAGCCCTCACTGACCATATGTTGAATTTCCATTTTTCACGGTTTCCTCTTAGGTGGAAATCTCCACATATTGACATGTGTGTAATGGAGGAGCACAACGTGAGGCCCAGTTTTATATTTATCCAAGTTCACTGGCTTCAATGTCTGTGACAAGGGTAGAATGGGTACCAGCAAGACACCCCACATTTTTGATGCCCTGTCAAAGGCTGGCCATTCCTGGTCCTGTGATGATATGGAAATGGCTCCTTTCTTATTATACAGGCCAAGCTCACATGCGGATAAGCCCTTTGAACACCAAGTCCATTTCTTTGCTTTCATTGTTAGTACTTGTAAAGCAGACCCTTCCTAGACATCAGACACTCCTGTTTCCAACTGAGTTGACTGAGGAAAGCCTAAGAGAGGAAAGACATCAAAGCTCAGGAGAGTCAGGTCCTCTCCAAGATATCAATTAAGCCAAGTTTGATCATGTTTTCCTGTCTTTTAACTCACAGACCAGTTTCCAGCAAGTTGTGGGCACAAACTGTCACTCTATGGACACTCAAGGGGCACTTGGAATCAATCACCACATGTCTACCCACTGAAATTAATTTGGAGCAACAATATGTTCTATGGATATTTCTTAGGGTATTTTTTTCGGCCGCACTAAACAGCATGCGGGATCTTAGTTCCCCAACCAGGGATTGAACCCATGCCCCTTGCAGTGGAAGCGCGAAGTCTTAACCACTGGACCATCAGGGAAGTCCTTTAGGCTTTTTTTTTTTTTTTTTTTTTTTAGTGCCTTTGCTCCAAGATTATAAAGGATACATTTTAAAACCTTTTTTTTTTTAACAGCTGTAGGACTTTTTTTTTTTAATTGGAGTATAATTGCTTTACAATGTAGTGTGAGTTTCTGCTGTACAACGAAGTGAATCAGCTATATGCATACATATATCCCCTCCCTCTTGGACCTCCCTTCCATCCCCCCATCCCACCCATCTAGTTCTAAAGGTGAATATAATGCTATAATATTCATTTAAAATAATATAACACTATTAATAATACACTGCATTTGCATTGTGGCTTAAACTTGTTTACATGTTGTAACTATGGTTTTAAGTAATCAATGTATTGATTTTCTGTGTATTCAATGATATTTGAGTAAAGATACAGAAAGTTTTATCAAAAATGTATAGTATTTTCATATCATTTTTCTTTCTTTGCATTGCTGAACTTGATGTTTAAAAAACAGAAACATGGAAGTAGCACTGATCTTTTGTATTATTCTTTTATAAAAAGAAATCTAGGATTCTAAAGCAGGAGTACTCAGGGGAAATTTACATTTAAACATTAACATCATTGCAAATATAGAACTTTAAAAAAGTTACAAAGAGGATTATAGAAAGGCCTTGATTTTAAAGAAACTTGAAAAATGAAAAGAAATATTAATTGAATTTTCTATGATCCCTATCCCCAATACCTGATCTTGCAGAAGTAAACACAGACCACACAGTCTTCTTTGCAAGCAGGCTTTTGATGGCTCCCTTTTACACCAAGCCCATGGTCATCACTGTTGCATTCCAAACACTAATGGTCTGACTCATGCCTTGCTTAACTTCTCCACTTCTGCTCTCTCACCTGAAGTTCCAATCACAACAATTTACTGAAATTTATTGAATAATTTTAAGCATCTGCATCATTTTTCATAAGCTCTCTCAAGCTACAATAATCTTTCCTGCTATGGGTTTAATTGTGTTGCCCAAAAAAGATATTTTGAAGTTGTAAGCCCCAGTACCTTAGAAGGTGATCTTATTTTGAAATAAGGTCAATGCAGGTATAATTAATTAAGATGAGGTCATACTGGAGTAGGGTGGGCCACTAATCCAACATGACTGGAGTGCTTAGTTATAAGAAGACTGCTCAATGGAGATACAAACACACAGGGAGAATGCCATGTGAGGATTGAGGCAATGTATCTACAAGGACTGATGGCCATCATGAGAAACCAGGAGAGAGGCATGGTACAGATTCTCCCTCACATGTCTCAGAAGAAACCAACCCTGTAGACATCTGGATTTTGTACTTTTAGCCTACAGAAATTTAAAAGAATAAATTGTTGTTTTAAACTACCCAATTTGTGGTATTTTGTTACAGCAGCCCTAGGTAACTAATACATACTCTATCTCCAACTGTTAATGTCTACCTATTCTCTGGATGGAGTTCAGGTTAAATGTCATCACTATTTTCCCTGGCTCTTCCCTGAGGGAACCTAATAATCAACATGATATTTTGCTTCTGTTTCCCTAAAAAACAGCTGTAATAATAGCTCAACCCATAAGAAAAAATATTTAATATTAAAAGCCTTATGGTTTTAGGAAATAAAAAAATGAAATATAAATTTATAATCTTATTTTTACCCCATGGAAATATAATAGATTAATCAATTAAAAATGTAGAATTCTATGTTCAATCAATTCTAAACTTCTGTCTCTTTGTTCTAAATCTATGCACATAATATACCCTCTAATGGAATGTCTTTTTATCTTTCTCTTGCCTAGATGACACCTACTCTGAAAAACCATTTTTAAATTCCAAGTACAGGCTGGTAGTCTGTCTCTATCGTCAAATAACAGGCTTAGTAAAACTAAGTTTATGTTATCAATAAGTTCCATTGGGAAACTTAGGCTATCATAGGAATGTATGAACTGAGAAGTGGCCATTGAATGGGCTGATATACTTAAGAATAATGTGTTTAAGAATTTAAATATGGTTGCTTTAGCCAAGAAGTAGAATTTTACTAAAATTCAACTTTGCCTTTATTTTATTTAAAAATCTAGCAACAGACATAATGACACTGGCACATGTATTTGGATTTGGACCTGGACCACCATGAAGATAAAATTGGTGATGTTCCTTATATATACAAATGTATAAATATTTCATTTCAATGACTAATGGTCTATATGACATTCTATTATTTTATTCTGTAACATTTAAGTTTCTCCTAATACCCAATTGGCTAAAGAATGGCAAGATAACATTAATGGTGTTAAAGACAATAATGTCATGAGCTTGTAAAGAGCATCACAAAGCACTACTGAGCTTGTTCAATTTACCCTGAATAATTCAGATTTACTCTATTTTGCCAAAAAGTGCATTTCATGCATTTTTTCCCCTCAGCATATTGTCAGACTAGAGTACAATGCACCAGGATTATTATATTCATAAGGAAATCTTACATGTAACTTTCTGTAATGAAAGCTTATTGGTCTTAGCCAACTTTAACCACGAGTTTTCTGAAGTCTGTGTCCTGTGTAAACATGAAATAAACAAAGCACTTGCAATAAAGCCTAAAGAAATGTTGATGTTACCATGTATTCTATCTGGAAATACACCTTGGCTGACATTTTGAAGATGTATAAAGATTTTTAAAAGATTTCTGAACCAGTTGTTTTGGCTGATATATAGGGCTCTCTCTGTTTTAGCACTTTCCGAGGTGAAGTGACTATAATTCACATTTTTCATCCTGTAATTGGTAGAGCAACTACCCAACTAGATTAGGGTTTCATGGGTTCTTTTTCCAACCTAATTAATTCAAAGGGATCAAGATCCATGGAAAAAAAAACAGAAGAAGCTGAGAAAAAATTTTCAGTAATTCATCAGAGTTGTTTACAATGCAATTATACACAAGTACAGTCATTAGAAAAAAAAACTGAAAAATGTTAAACTTCTGGTAAATTTGCAGAGAAAGATGTCAAATACTTCGTGAGTGTTAAGTCTTATGATGCGAGTTCTTAAATCATTTTTGTTTAGACAAATTTTCTCTGTGGCAGCTCATGTTTTCTCTAAGGAAAGACTAATTAAAAACTATTTAAGGAATGACTTGGGATAGCAATGTTTAGCAGTGTTAATGCTACTTAGCTTAGAAGTTCTAACTGGTATAAAAACAGAATAAGCAAAATTGATCCATAATTTTTCTAACGTCAAATCCTGGTGAAGACAATGTTATTAATATATATTTTCATATTGCCTTAATTTTTTCTAATTATAAAAGTAAGAAAAAGTTAAAATTCAAATATTAAGGAAATGAATAAAACAAATAAAAGTCCTCCATAATCTCACCCCTTTAGTTGCTGGCTACATAGTCCTTCAGCTTTTTTTCAGTACATTTGCTAATACTGTTATTGTCCTATTTTTATAGAAAAATGTCATACAATATATACTGCCCTAAAATTGGACATTTTCATTTAGCAATATATTTTGAACCTTTTTTCATGATGCTAAATTTAGCTATATCTCATTATTTTTAATAGCTTCATGATACTCCATTAAACGGGTCTATTATAGTTTTTTCCCCATTGATGGATATTTGAGTTCTTAACTATCAAAACAAAGCAGAAGTGAATATTCTTATACATATATGTTATCATATTTTGGTACTTATTTCTGGAAGATAAATATCTAGAAGTGAAAAATGCTATGTCAAGGATATGCTCATTTTAGATTTTTTTTCTTCCGGTTTTATTGAGATGTAATTGACACATGGCACTGTATAAGTTTAAGGTGTTCAGCATAATGATCTGACGTACACCGTGAAATGATTACCACAGTAAGTTTAATGAACATCCATCATCTCACAGATTCAAAATTAAAGAAAGAAAGAAATTTTTCCTTGTGATAAGAATTCTTAGGATTTACTCTCTTAACTTTCATATATAACAAATAGCAGTGTTAATTAAATTATTTATCATGCTATACATTGCATTCCTACTACTTATTTACTTATAACTGGAGATTTGTACCATTTGATGGCCTTCATCCAATTCTCCCTCCCCCACCCCTCACCTCTGGTACAAAAATCTTATCTCTTTTTTTGAGTTTGTTTGTTTTTGAAGTATAATTGACCTAGATCATTTTAGATTTAATAAACATTTCTAAAGTATGCTGGAATTAGTATTGTACTGAATATAACCAAAGCATTAGAAACCTCCCTTCTCTGTTCCTTAGGAATTTTTGTTTTATTTACTTTAATTGTATAAATTGATGTGGGGTTATATAAGATTAAGCCTTCCTATAGAAGGACATGATATTTCTCACCATTTATTCAGGTTGTCTTTTATGTTCTTTTGGCAAGTTTTATGTACAGAAATAGAGCACATAAATTTGCATAATCCTGTACAATATATATTCACAGAATATTATCATTAATTGCTAAACTCTCTTGTTTTGATTTATATTTTGTGTTCCAAGCTTTATTTGCATAATTTTTGCTTATCAAATGAGTTCTTTTTGAACACTAACATATTAATATTAATGTAGGCAACCTAGAAGTATTTCACACTTACTTTGTGTTCTAAACACAAAATGTAATGTTTGGCACATATTAGGTATTTAATAAATTCTTATTGAATAGATTAATGAAACTTCTTTACCTTTACTTATGAATAGAGCAAACAAGGGGACACTAAATGTCTTAAGGTGGTGAAGCCAAGTTTCTTGCTGGTCTATCACAGTTACTCTTCTTTCCGTCGCTCTGCACTTATTTATGTGAAATATATCCAAAGAAATTACACCATAGACTTTAGTTTTGGTAGTGGACAGAGAAACATCTAGCCCATTGAAGGCCTATGTATTTGGTTGCTACCTATCTCTTTTCTCTCCAAATCCCCTCTCTCTCCAAATGTATACAGGTACAACTAAACAAGCTGAAAATGTGAAGTCGTGCAAAGATTTGTTTAAAAAGCTAAACATTTCAGTGAAAGATTTTCCTGAAATAAGAAACTAAGTACAGTTTTCATGAACCACCAATCAAGATCTGATAATGTTATTCATGCAGCAATTTGAAAGTGAAGCAGGAGGAAAATCAGACTCACTCTGCCATTGCATAAATCACCCCCATGGGAGTGAGGGAAGCACTCAGAGAATGAAAAATGGGAAATTCATGACTCTTCCTGACAGTTCAGTCTAGAGTGAACAGCAGTCATGATTTTCCTATAACAGCCTCTCATGAAACAAAGATAAATTTCAATTCAAAAATAATGCTTTTATTGTATTCAAAATGGTTTGTTTTGCGTAAGACACGGTTTATTAAACTGATGAAATTCGTCACTGAAAACAGCATTTATGCAGATTGGACTTGGTTAGTAGGATCTTGCTATTGGAAACTGACATGAAACTATAATGTAGAACCCACAACTGATTCTAAAGTGGAGGAAGAAAGTATTGAGCTAAGTCCTCTGGAAGGAAAATAACACCTTCTAAGAGAACAAATACAAGGATGCTCATAGAGGTATCTCAAGCCCTAATTTTTTCTTTCCTGCCATGTGTGTTTGAGTATGAAAGAGGTTGCAAAGGCAGATGAAGGATCAGTTAGTTTAGACCTAATCATTTATAATCGATGGGCTCCCTAGGATTGAGATAGCAACTGCTGCAAGATATGCAAACTGGGAAGCCTTAATATCCTGCTACAATAGTGGTTCTCAACTGGGAGTGGTTCCTTCCCCCCGCACTTTCCACCTCAGTATAGCTGGCAGTCTCTGGAGAAATGCTTGGTTGTCACAACTGGTGTGTGTGGGGGGAGTCAGTTGCCACTGATATCTACTGGGTTGCTAAACATCCTACAATGCACAGGACAGCCCCCTACAACATACAATTATCCAGCCCAAAAAGTCAGCATTACTACTAGTATGAAACCCTGTGCTGGATAAGGACAAATTATCAGGTATATCTTTGTGATACGACTTATGATTCAGGGTGAGATGATTAAGAAGATAAATATGACTTCAGGTAAATATTAACTTGCACTTAAAATTATGTCTTTAAATTGCTTTAAATGACATTTGCAATGAATAGTAGATTCATGTTGATTAAAGCTGTTTAAATAAATAATTAAATATGTTTTCATGAATGTAGGGTAATTCAGTATTAGTAATTTGCAGGGTTTTGAGCAGAATTTAGCATCTGGGTCTCACATAAATTATGTATCTCTTCATTCAGACCTGTGGACAATGTCCTACTGGACACCTGGTGGCAAATTTCCAGAATGGCTGTTTTTGCAATCCAGGATAAATGCATATATTCCTTTGAAAACTTAATATACTAAACAGATTGGGTCCTGAATTCTTAGTTTCCCGGAAACTTTCTGTAGAATGTGGTCCCAACTGACTCTTTATTAAATGTTATGGCTCCAGCTTTGACTCTGTAGGTGAAAGGAACATGGCTCCCCTGATCACAACTACTTGGATCAGAAATGAAGGCATGTACCATACGCATAGTGTGACCAAAATATCAAAGGTGACAGTTTACATGATAGACTCAGTGGTGGTAGCTTTCTGCTTCTATCTCGATGAAAAGTTTGTGATTTTTGTGTTTTTTTTTCAGGAAACACTGAATTGTGATTTAGATATAATTTAATGACCTGATTTCATTACACTTTTGAGAAACTGTTTATTTTCTCTCTTTTTTTTTTTTTGCTTTCATCACTTTATTCTCAAGCTTATGTGTGGGCTTAGCAGGAATGAGAGGGGGACAACTATTTCTGAAAAGCTTGATAAATAAATAAATGCCCAATAACTGCGCTTCATAGGCTGCTTATAAATTTTGGAGACTAATCCCTTGTCAGTCACATCATTTGCAAATATTTTCTCCCATTCTGTGGGTTGTCTTTTTGTTTTGTCTATTGTTTCCTTTGCTGTGCAAAAGCTTTTGAGTTTAATGAGGTCCCATTTTTTAATTTTTGTTTTTATTTCCATTATTCTGGGAGATGGCTCAAAAAAGTATTGCTGCAATTTATGTCAAGGAGTGTTCTGCCTATGTTTTTCACTAAGTTTTATAGTATCCAGTCTTACATTTAGGTCTTTAATCCATTTTGAGTTTATTTTTGTGTATGGTGTTAAAGAATGTTCTAATTTCATTTTTTTTAACATGTAGCTACAGCTCATGTGGCTCAATATCAAAAAACACACAACCCAATCAAAAAATGGGCAGAAGACCTAAATAGGCTTTTCTCCAAAGAAGACACACAGATGACCAAGAAGCACATGAAAAGATGCTCAACATCACTAGTTATTAGAGAAATGCACATCAGAACTACAATGAGATATCCCCTCATACCAGTCAGAATGGCCATCATCAAAAAAATCTACAAACAATAAATGCTAGAGAGGGTGTGGAGAGAAGGGAACCCTCCTACACTGTTGGTGGAAATGCAAATTGGTGCAGCCACTATGGAGAACAGTATGGAGGTTCCTCAAAAACTAAAAATAGAGCTACCATATGATCCAGTAATCCCACTCCTGGGCATATATCCAGAGAAAAACATGGTTTGAAAGGATACATGTACCCCAATGTTCATTGCAGCTCTGTTTACAATAGCCAAGATATGGAAGCAACCTAAATGTCCATCAAGAGAGGAATGGATAAAGAAGATGTGGTACATATATACAATGGAATAGTACTCAGCCATTAAAAAGAATGAGATAATGCCATTTGCAGCAACATGGATGGACCTGGAGATTATCATACTAAGTGAAGTAAATCAGACAGAGAAAGACAAATATCCTATGATATGGCTTAAATGTGGAATCTAAAAAAAAAATGATACAAATGAACTTACTTACAAAGTAGAAACAGACTCACAGACTTAATGAAGGAACTTACTGTTACCAAGGGGGAAGCTGAGGAGGAGGGATAGATTGGGAGTTTGGGATTGACATGTACACACTGCTATATGGATAACCAACAAAGACCTATTGTATAGCACAGGGAACTCTGCTCAATATTCTGTAATAACCTAAATGGGAAAAGAATTTGAAAAAGAACAGATACATGTATATGTAAAACTGAATCACTTTTCTGTACACCTGAAACTAACACAACATTGTTAATCAACTATGTTCCAATATAAAATAAAAATAAATGCCCTTCATGGAGGAAATGAAGGCAACTAGCTCAGTCAAATTCTCTTTTTGTAAGAAGGATAAATTCTCAGTCAAGGAAAAGTTATGTTTCCTAGGCTGAGGGTATTTTCTTTGGCCATGATAAACTATTTCTAAAGTCATTTAAGAAACCCGGGAATCCTGAGACTTTTGTCAATCTGCAGCCAATCAGAAAAATCCCATGCTTCTGTGTATCCTTCTGTGTGTTCCTTCAATGAGGCATAATCTTTAATAGTGCATAGCTCCTTCTTGTAACTTTAAGAGATTTGCCTTTCTATGTCTTAAGTCTATGGGACTGGATTTGAGAGCTGGAACCAACAGAAATCCTTTTCTCTGTGTAAAACAATACTGGGGCTAAATATATTTTTCTGTACCCAACTTAAAAAATTCTGTGATTGAGCATACTTGCCTAGTCATATTTAAACAATACTAAGAAGAAGCAAAAAATACTTAGCTACTGCTTCAAGAAAAATTTATTCTTGATAGATAAGAGCGTGAAACAACTAAAATAGTTTACCGATTAGACACAGAGTTTGCTCATCAAGATGCTTAAAAAATCTTATCTCACCCTCACTTTGCTGTGCTCACCAATCCAAGGTCATTATATCATAAACTTTGCCTGACTATAGCTGTTTTCTTACCTTTTAAGATGTAAATTATGGAACTTCCCTGGTGGCGCAGAGGTTAAAAATATGCCTGCCAATGCAGGGGACACAGGTTTGAGCCCTGGTCCTGGAAGATCCCACATGCCGCAGATCAACTAAGCCCATGCGCCACAACTACTGAGCCTGTGCTCTAGAGCCTGTGAGCCACAACTACTGAGCCCGCGTGCCACAACTACTGAAGCTCGCACGCCTAGAGCATGTGCTCTGCAATAACAGAAGCCACCACAATGAGAAGCCTGCTCACTGCAACGAAGAACAGCCCCCACTCACTGCAACTAGAGAAAGCCCACACGCAGCAACAAAGACCCAATGTAGCCAAAAATAAATAATAAATAAATAAATAAATTTTTTTTAAAAGATGTAAATTACAGTGATCCTGCTCAGGCCTTAAAACCATATACTTCTCTTGATGTTCCCCTCTCAGACACTTCTAAGACTCTGTCAAGGTAAAGTTCTCCCTTGCTACAAATGGTATAATGAACTTAATTTTCTTGACCACCATGCTTTTCTGGTGGTCTTTGGAAAATGAGTATTAGCAAAATCAAGGTATTACAACAAAGGTCAAGAAGACTGAGGACCCCAAAAGATAAATCGATCTCATAAGTTGCTGGACTTTCTTAAAAAGTGATTTATACCAAAACTGGTTTCTAAGGAGAGAAGAAAATTAAATAACCAATCATTTCTTATGACCTCGCACAAAGTTGGCTTAGGTGTCTCTCAAAACTGTTCTAAAGCTCTAAGAAAGAAGGACATTTTCTAAATGCTTTTTTGAAGCTGGCATTTTATGTATACAAAAATCTCACAAAAATAATATCTAACTGTTCACTGAACAAGAAGAAATCTTAGTATATGATTTAAAAAGCAAATGTATTTTTAATTCTCACCATTCTTTTAAACCTGTTTAGAGAGCATTGTCATTTCTCTGTTTCTGGATGAAGTGCCATTGCTTTCTGATCAGTCCTTTAAGTTGCAAGCCTTTTAAACATCCAGTCTTGTGTAATGATCAAATCTTTGAAGTTTATTTAAATTGCCTCTTCCTTTTCCTTCCAGCTGGAGTTTTCTTTGGGCTGACTACTTGCAGGAGAAGATACGGTGCTTAATTACTTTTCTCTCTTTTTCATTAACCTCTTGTTCCACTTGATATCTCTTAATCCAACACCATAAAAGTTGTGGGGGTGACATTGTGAGAAGAATTAAGCGTGAGAGAAGAGGTAAGGCAAGTAGGAAGCTTGTATTTGACTTTTTCTATATATCTCAGATATCTTCATGATTTCTGGACATTACAGATATTTAAAGCCAACTTTTTCCAGTTCCTCGGCACTTTTGTGGGTTTTCTGAAGAATTCTCTGTGGAGTGCCTTTTCCTAAAACTCCTGTGACACGGGCAGGGTCTTTGCTTTGTCAGATCTATCTCCACTCATAGAGGATTTTCTTTTGGATGGGTACCCTGCATCCTTTTCCAGCTGATATTCTTCACCTAAAAGGCAATGCTCCTGAGGTACATCAGACTTAAAATTGTCCCAGGATGACATTTCTACTTGGAAATCGTATGTGGTCACCATGATTAACCCAAATCTGACTCCCTTTTGGAGAGAAAGAAGTAACTTCTCAGTTCCAGCCTTCATTCAAAGATCACTTGAGCCTTTTCAGGCACAAGTCACAAATTTGGGGGCAACACAAATAAAGCTTTTTACGTAGTCCCTTGAAAATTTCTTTCATCACACTGAAGAAAGAACCAGACACTGAGCAAAACTTCCCTGTTATGGGACTGAGATACCTAGCATGTTGGTGATGCTCTCGAAATTACTTTTAACAGAACCTTCTCTCTAATACCAACTCTCAACCATTTATATTTTTCAAGGAGATGTAGGGCTTTAAGAGTTGTGTTGCCAGCTTAGGGATATTTTCATTGTAAATCTTACATGAGGTATAACACCCACTTTGGAATGGAGGAATGTCTAGCACATTATATTTTATCTTGCTGCTTTGTCAAAAATGTCAATTTTAATATTCTGTTAGATACTGAAAAAATTCAAGGTAATTCTTCTTACATATAGTAATGGAAATATTAAACAAATTAATCCCAGATAAAATGCAGCAGCATATTAATTGAGTTAATTAATCCAGCCAATTGTATTTGATCTCAAGAATGCGAGGATGGCGAATATTTGGAAATTGATTAATTTTCTTCATTATCTCCCATCAAAGATTGCAACTAAAAAGGTATTTGATAGAATGCAACTTTCTTTCTGGTGTAAACTTTTAATTAACACAGATGAGTATTTTCTTAACATAGCAAAAATGTATCTTTAAGAAATATGGACATTCACAGATAGACAAGATGAAAAGGCAGAGGGCTATGTACCAGATGAAGGAACAAGATAAAACCACAGAAAAACAACTAAATGAAATGGAGATAGGTAATCGTCCAGAAAAAGAATTCAGAATAATGATAGTGAAGATGATACAGGACCTCGGAAAAAGAATGGAGGCAAAGATCGAGAAGATGCAAGAAATGTTTAACAAAGATCTAGAAGAATTAAAGAACAAACAAACAGAGATGAGCAATACAATGACTGAAATAAAAATTACACTAGAAGGAATCAAGAGCAGAATAACTGAGGTAGAAGAATGGATAAGTGACCTGGAAGACAGAATGGTGGAATTCACTGTCATGGAACAGAATAAAGAAGGAAGAATGAAAAGAAATGAAGACAGCCTAAGAGACCTCTAGGACAACATGAAATGCAAAAATATTTGCATTATAGGGGTCCTAGAAGGAGAAGTGAGAGAGAAAGGACCCAAGAAAATATTTGAAGAGATTATAGTCGAAAACTTTCCTAATATGGGAAAGGAAATAGCCACCCAAGTCCAGGAAGCGCACAGAGTCCTATATAGGATAAACCCAAGGAGAAACACGCCAAGACACATAGTAATCAAACTGACAAAAATTAAAGACAAAGAAAAACTATTGAAAGTAGCAAGGGAAAAATGACAAATAACATACAAGCGAACTCCAATAAGGCTAACAGCTGATTTCCCAGCAGAAATTCTACAAGACAGAAGGGAGTGGCATGATATACTTAAAGTGATGAAAGGGAAGAACCTACAACCAAGACTGCTCTACCCAGCAAGGATCTCATTCAGATTCGATGGAGAAATCAAAAGCTTTACAGACAAGCAAAAGCTAAGAGAATTCAGCACTTCTAAACCAGCTCTACAACAAATGCTAAAGGAACTTCTCTAAGTGGGAAACACAGAGAAGAACCTACAAAAACAAACCCAAAACAATTAAGAAAATGGTAATAGGAACATACATATCGATAATTACCTTAAATGTGAATGGATTAAATGCTCCAACCAAAAGACACAGGCTTGCTGAATGGATACAAAAACAAGACCCAAATATATGCTGTCTACAAGAGACCCACTTCAGACCTAGGGACACATACAGACTGAAAGTGAGGGGATGGAAAAAGATATTCCATGCAAATAGAAATAAAAAGAAAGCTGGAGTAGCAATACTCATATTGGATAAAATAGACTTTAAAATAAAGAATGTTAAAAGAGACAAGGAAGGACACTACATAATGATCAAGGGATCAATCCAAGAAGAAGATATAACAATTATAAATATATAGGTACCCAACATAGGAGCACCTCAAAACATAGGGCAACTGCTAACAGCTATAAAAGAGGAAATTAGACAGTAACACAATAATAATGCGGGACTTTAACACCTCACTTCCACCAATGGACAGATCATCCAGACAGAAAATTAATAAGGAAACACAAGCTTTAAATGACACAATAGACCAGATAGATTTAATTGATATTTATAGGAGAGTCCATCCAAAAACAGCAGATTACACTTTCTTCTCAAATGCGCACGGAACATTCTCCAGGATACATCACATCCTTGGTCACAAATCAAGCCTCAGTAAATTTAAGAAAATTGAAATCATATCAAGCATCTATTCTGACCACAATGCTAGGAGATTAGAAATTAATTACAGGGGAAAAAAAGTAAAAAATACAAACACATGGAGGCTAAACAATATGTTACTAAATAACCAAGAGATCACTGAAGAAATCAAAGAGGAAATCAAAAAATACCTAGAAAAAAATGACAATGAAAACATGACGATCCAAAACCTATGGGATGCAGCAAAAGCAGCTCTAAGAGGGAAGTTTATAGCTATACAAGCCTACCTCAAGAAATAAGAAAAGTCTCAAATAAACAATCTAACATTACACCTAAAGGAACTAGAAAAAGAAGAACAAACAAAACCCAAAGTTAGCAGAAGGAAAGAAATCATAAAGGTCAGAGCAGAAATAAATGAAATAGAATCAAAGAAAACAATTAGCAAAGATCAATAAAACTAAAAGGTGGTTCTTTGAGAAGATAAACAAAATTGATAGACCATTAGCCAGACTCATCAAGAAAAAGAGGGAGAGGATGCAAATGAATAAAACTAGAAATGAAAAAGGAGAAGTTACAACAGACACAGCAGAAATACAAAGCATCCTAAGAGACTGCTACAAGCAACTCTATGCCAATAAAATGGACAACCTGGAAGAAATGGACAAATTCTTAGAAAGGTATAGCCTTCCAAGACTGAACCAGAAAGAAATAGAAAATATGAACAAACCAAACACAAGTAATGAAATTGAAACTGTGATTAAAAATCTTCCAACAAACAGAAGTCCAGGACCAGATGGCTTCACAGGTGAATTCTATCAAACATTTAGAGAAGAGCTAACACCCATCCTTCTCAAACTCTTGCAAAAAATTGCAGAGGAAGGAACACTCCTAAACTCATGCTAGGAGGCCACCATCACCCTGATACCAAAATCAGACAAAGATACTACAAAAAAAGAAAATTACAGACCAATATCACTGATGAATATAGATGCAAAAATCCTCAACAAAATACTAGCAAACAGAATCCAGCAACTCATTAAAAGGATCATACACCATGACCAAGTGGGATTTATCCCAGGAATGCAAGGATTCTTCAGTATATGCAAATCAATCAATGTGATACACCATATTAACACACTGAAGAATAAAAACCATATGATCATCTCAATAGATTCAGAAAAAACTTTTGACAATATTCAACACCCATTTATGATAAAAACTCTCCAGAAAGTGGGCACAGAGGGAGCCTACCTCAACATAATAAAGGCCATATACGACAAACCCACAGCAAACATCATTCTCAATGGTGAAAAACTGAAAGCATTTCTTCTAAGATAAGGAACACGACAAGGATGTCCACTCTCACCACTATTATTCAACATAGTTTTGGAAGTCCTAGCCATGGCAATCATAGAAGAAAAAGAAATAAAAGGAATGCAAATTGGAAAAGAAGTAAAACTGTCACTGTTTGCAGATGACATGATACTATACATAGAGAATCCTAAAGATGCCACCAGAAAACTACGAGAGCTAATCAATGAATTTGGTAAAGTTGCAGGATACAAAATTAATGCACAGAAATCTCTTGCATTCCTTTACACTTATGATGAAAAATCTGAAAGAGAAATTAAGGAAACACTCCCATTTACCATTGCAACAAAAAGAATAAAATACCTAGGAATAAACCTACCTAGGCAGACAAAAGACCTGTATGCAGAAAACTATAAGGCACCATTGAAAGAAATTAAAGATGATACCAACAGATGGAGAGATATACCATGTTCTTGGATTGGAAGAATCAATATTGTGAAAATGACTATACTACCCAAAGCAATCTGCAGATTCAATGCAATCCCTATCAAATTACCAATGGCATTTTTTATAGAACTAGAACAAAAAAATCTTAAAATTTGTATGGAGACACAAAAGACCCCGAATAGCCAAAGCACTCTTGAGGGAAAAAAACAGAGCTGGAGGAATCATGTTCCCTGACTTCAGACTATACTACAAAGCTACAGTAATCAAGACAATATGGTACTGGCACAAAAACGGAAATACAGATCAATGGAACAGGATAGAAATCCCAGAGATAAACCCACGCAGCTATGGTCAACTAATCTATAACAAAGGAGGCAAAGGTATACAATGCAGAAAAGACATCCTCTTCAATAAGTGGTGCTGGGAAACCTGGACAGCTACATGTAAAAGAATGAAATTAGAACACTCTCTAACACCATACACAAAAATAAACTCAAAATGGATTAGAGACCTAAATGTTAGACCGGACACTATAAAACTCTTAGAGGAAAACATAGGAAGAACACGCTTTCACATAAATCACAGCAAGATCTTTTTTGATCCATCTCCTAGAGTAATGGAAATAATAATAAAAATAAACAAATGGGACCTAATGAAACTTAAAAGCTTTCCAAGCAAAGGAAACTACAAACAAGATGAAAAGACAACTGTCAGAATGGGAAAAAATATTTGCAAACGAATCAACAGAGAAAGGATTAATCTCCAAAATATATAAACAGCTCATGCAGCTCAATATTAAATAAACAAACAACCCAATCCAAAAATGGGCAGAAGACCTAAATAGACATTTCTCCAAAGAGGACATACAGATGGCCAAGAAGCACATGAAAAGCTGCTCAACATCACTATTAGAGAAATGCAAATCAAAACTACAATGAGGTATCACCTCACACCAGTTAGAATGGGCATCATCAGAAAATCTACAAACAACAAATGCTGGAGATGGTGTGGAGAAAAGGGAACCCTCTTGCACTGTTGGTGGGAGTCTAAATTGATACCGCCACTATGGAGAACAGTATGGAGATTCCTTAAAGAACTAAAAATAGAATTACCATATGACCCAGCAATCCCACTACTAGACATATACCCAGAGAAAACCATAATTCAAAAAGACACATGTACCCCAAAGTTCATTGTAGCACTAGTTACAATAGTCAGGACATGGAAGCAACCTAAATGCCCACTGACAGATGAATGGATAAAGAAGATGTGGTACATATATACAATGGAATATTACTCAGCCATAAAAAGGAACGAAATTGAGTCATTTGTAAAGACGTGGATGGATCTAGAGAGTGTCATACAGAGTGAAATAAGTCAGAAGGAGAAAAACAAATATCGTATATTAACACATATATGTGGAACCTAGAAAACGGTACAGATGAACCGGTTTGCAGAGCAGAAGTTGAGACACAGATGTAGAGAACAAAGGTATGGACATCAAGGGGGGAAAACTGTGGGGGGATGGGTGTGGGGGTGTGATGAATTGGGAGATTGGGATTGACATGTATACACTGATGTGTATAAAATGGATGACTAATAAGAAAAAAATTTTTTAATAAAAATAAAATAAACTTAAAAAAAAGTTTTCAGTAGGAAAAAAAGAAATATGGGATCATGCCTAACTGTAAAATACTAGAGGTACTTCTATCAATATTACCAAGAAATTTAATGTTGTCCTAGTAGAATGTTCAATTTAATTAGAAAAGAGAAGAGTGGTATAAAAAGTGGAAAAGAGAAAATATAATTAAAATCATCTGCAGGAAGTATGGTTACATAGCCAGAACCTCTAAGAGAAATACCTGGTAAACTACTGGGTTAGCCAAAAAGTTCGTTCTAATTTTTCCATAAGATGTTATGGAAAAACCCAAACAAACTTTTTGGCCAACCCAATATAAGACAGAATAAGAGAATTTAGTAAGATAGGTGATTTCAAGAAGCAATAGTTTTCCTTTATATGAAAAGGAAATAACATATAATGATGTCTTAGTCAATTTGGGCTACCGTAACAAACTACCATAGACTGGGTGGCTTTTAAGCAACAAAATTTACTTCTTAAAGTTCTGGGGGCTGGAAGTCTCAGATCAGGGTGCCAGCATGGTCAGCTTCTGGTGAGGGCTCTCAGAGAAAGTTGCAGAGGGCTGACTTCTCATTGTATCCTCACATGATGAAAAAAGGGTAAGAGCTTTTTGAGGTCCCATTCATAAGGATACTATCCCATTCATGAAAGTTCCACCCTCATGACCTAATTACTTTCCAAAAGGCCACTTCCTAATACCATCACACTGAGGATAAAATTTCAATGTATTTCACTATGCAAATTGAAATTGAATATGTATAATGTAGATGGATGACTTTTTTTTCTCTAAAAGTCTCTTATTTTATGACATATTTGATAATTTAATGTTTTGAACGGTGGTTCCCAAAGACATCAAAGGCATTGACTGACTATTTTCACAGTCAAAGCCAATACTAAAAAGAAAACAGGGGACTCCCTGGTGGTCCAGTGGGTAAGACTCTGTGCTCCCAATACAGGGGGCCCAGGTTTGATCCCTGGTCAGGGAACTAGATCCTGCATGCATGCTGCAACTAAGAAGCTCATATGCTACAACTTAAGATCCCGCATGCCGCAGTGAGAGACAAAACAAGACCCGTCACAGCCAAAATAAATAAATTAATTAAATTAAATAGATTTTTAAAAAAAGAAAGAAAAGAGGATTTTTCTCTACTAGATTCCTCTTTGCTTTTAAAAACTTAAACGTTCTTTCAGAGTTAAATAATAAAACTCATTAATTGTTATTTCAGAGTTCTTTACTTTTTCTTCATATCTCATCTTGAGTACCATTCCCTATCACTTTCCTATTAGATGCATATCTACTTTTAAAAAAAGCTGTACAATATTCATCTACTTGTTTGGGGGTAATCCTTTTGGTCCTTCACCTCTATTGTGTAGTGAAATAACATTTTTGGGAATAAGAATTATGTGGTTTCAACTGCTGCAGTGAGAAGTATACACATTTAAATAGACCCTTAAGGAAAAAGATAATTAAGTAATTTAAATAATAATTAAACTAAATAATAATTTAAAGTAGTATTATGACCTTACTGAATTATAATGTCAGAATAGATATATTTTTATTAATTCTTTATGAGGTGTTAATTGTGTTCCTATTAAAATATCTTTTTGGTAATCTTTAAATGCATCACTCAGAAAAATATGTTTTTAATTTTGACTTGGCATCATACTACCAAAACCATCTGAATTTTAAGGTAATTATAAATGAGATACCAAAATAGTTTTTATTCATTAACCTGGAAAATAAAATTACATATTTTAACTATAATGACTCAAATTGATTTTGGTCTTCTGTTAAAATTGAACTTGTACAATTAGAACTCATATGTTTGTATTTACTTCAAAGCTAGAGTCCTTTCAATTCAGATCAGGTTTAGAAAACCTATCACACTTAGTACACCCACATAATTTGGTTTTTTAATTTAATCTTTTTATTGCAACTTTCCATGACATGTAACATGATAAGAAAGTGCCTTGATTCTCAAAAGTTCTGTAGGAAAGAAAACTCTGCTTTTAATGAAGAAGTAAAATGGATTAAGGATTAAGTAATAAATGAATTCACATGGGCAGGAGAGTCTGATTCTATACTGATCTCAACACCCAGCAGGTGAATTTGGGCATCTAACTACTGAGCCAAGTCAAACCCTTGGACCTGGAAGCCCTGGAGTAGACAATAAAAGGTATTTCCTGTGTGACGTTTTGGAAGGAAAGAGAATCTACTTCCCAGAAAAATCCAGAATATTAAAAAATACCACCAAAAATGAAAAGATTTATAGCATGGCTGTTAAATTAAAACTAGCACTCCACTTTTCCTCACTTTAACTTATTTTTCTAATAATTTCTTTGATTTTTTTTCTCTTTTGCTCTTTTACCCACTTTTGCTACTTTAAGCTGTAAGATCTTTATGCCAGTCTTTCTACAAAGTCCCCTCTTTTAGTTATCTTCACACATCTCAATTTAGAAATTGGACATGCAGATTAAAGATTGGTGAATTAATTTTAATTTGTTTAAGGAAGAAGCTTGCATGTATCTAGGTACCATTAGAGCATTCACACACTCATTTGATTAAACGTTAATAATTAATTTCTGAGTATATGTTTTATATATGCCAGGAATTATGCTAAATACTGTCGGCATTATGGAGATATGGTAGACACAATTTGTACACTCATAGAGTTATGGTCTCTTGAGAGAGACTTCTATTAAATCACTGTAGAGATATATATAACAATTACAAATGAAGACTGATGAAAGAGTCTATGAGGAGGATCTAATTCAGGGAATGTTGCTTTGATGAAGTGTCTTTCAGCAGAGAGCTGAGGATGAGCAGGGTTTGGCCAGGCTGAGAATGAGATGGTGAGCATATCAGGCAAAAGCGAAGGCTCAAGAGCCAAAGAGCCAGCGTCCACAGCCAGAAACTGTGGTCTAGTGAGCAGAGAGGGAGACCATGTGGTGGTGAGGCTGGAGGAAGCAGGGGTCAGACCATAAGGAACCTGGAAGGCCAGGTTAAGGATTTTACATTGTATCCTAAATTCAACAGGTTGCCATTTACTGGTTAAAGATTTGCGTAGAATTATAAGAACAAGATTTTAGAAAAATCAGCTTGGCTTCAATGTGAAAAACAGGTTAGAGTGAGAAGGAGTAGAAACAAAGAGTCCAGTTAGGGGTTTGTTGCAATAGTTTAAGTAAGAGTCCTAACTGACATATCTTAATGTGGGCAAGGCTTTACAATCTGTGTACCTACCACAATAAAATACACTGAAATAATAGATTAATGAATTAATAAAGGGATAAGTTTTTCTGGCCAGAAATTCTATTGGGCCACCTTCATGAACTCACTATGAATACCAAAGTCTCACAACTGTATATCTTTAACATATATTAGGAGCATAACTCAGCACATCAACCTGTAGAGTTCTATGGATTACCATAGAAATTTATTACCATAGATCTTAAAACAGTAAGAGTTCACAAAAGCATTCTTTATGAAAAGGTCCTCACTACATAAAAACTTTCCTTTGTTTCCATCACTTTTTATTTTATGTATTCCAATTCAGATCTAAATTGTATCTTGAATTAAAAGGAAAAAAATAAGTATAATCATCTCTAATATCCTAGAGAAGTGATTCTTAAAACTTCCTGTTTTATTTCCCCTTAATCATTTGATCAGATATGCAGCATCTCATTCATACTAAAAGCTACATTTTGTAAATACACAAATTATATATTTGCAAACATTTGACGATTTTAATTATTATAAATCAAATAATTATTTAATTAATAATTATTCAATCAATAATTAATAATTTATTATCAATTAAAATTATTGTTTGATTTCATTATAAATTAAAAGGTTATAGAAATTAATTTTTGGTGAGAGAACAATTTTGTTGTTCTATCTTTAAAAGGCAAATTAAATAATTCCTTTAGTGGCTGAAAATAGTGATAATCTTGTTGGAGAAGAACTGTGTTTACTCCTCTAGTAATTATAAAAGCACACATTTTGGTCTTATTGTAACATGTATAGATGATATGGGAAAGGGAAGAATCACAGAATGTAGTCCTCAATAGGTACAGTCGTCAGGAAATGCTGTATCAGAAGCACTGACTTGTGGGATATGTGCAGGGCTCTACGGAAAAATGGCAGATGGCAAACCCCTGGCAGGTAGGCTCAGCTACAAACAGTACTTATGACTTTCAGGCAGATGACTTGGGAGTTGAGAGACAACAGTTTTTTCCCAAAAATTTTAGAGAAACAATGAAGAATGAGGTCACTATGAGCCTTTTTCCCACCTCCCATCTAAATCCTGTTGGTTAAAAAACAGAGTCCTATCCAGCACACATGCACCTTACTATTTATCCAAAGGAGCTGAAAACTTATGTCTACATAAAAACCTGCACAGGGATGTTTACAGCAGTTTCATTGGTAATTGCTCTTGGAAGCAACAAAGATGTCCTTTAGTAGGTGAATGGATAAACAGACCCATGGTGCATCCAGACAATGGAGTACATTCAGTGCTAAACAGAGATGTGCTATCAAGACATGAAGTAAACTTAAATGCACATTACTAAGTGGAAGAGGCCAATATGAAAAGGTACATACTATGTGATTCCAATTATACAACATTTTGGAAAAGGCAAAACTACGGAGACAATAAAACGACCGATGGTTGCCAGGGGTTAGGGGGTGGGGAGGGATAGATACGTGGAGCACAGGTTTTTAGGGCAGTGAAAATACTCAGTATGATACTATAATGGTAGATACATGTCATTATACATTTGTCTGAACCCACAGCATGTACAACACAAGGAGTGGACCCGAATGTAAACTATGGACTTTGAGTGATAACGATATGTCAATGTAGGTCCATTAATTGTAACAAATTGTACCACTCTGGTGGGAGATGTTCATAATGAGGAAGGCTATGCATGTATGGGGCAGGGGGTATATGGGCAATCTCTGTATCTTCTGCTCAAGTTTGCTATGAACCTAACAACTGCTTTAAAAAATAAAGCCTATTAAAAAAAACCCAGAATCCTACAATATTATTTGCTTGTATTCCCCCCTTCCTTTAGTGCTCCTTCACTATAATCCAGAGGCTAAATATTTTCGAGCAAGCACCAGATGCCATTTCCCTTATAGTTAAGCTACTTATACCAATAAATTATTAGGCACAGTTTTAAATTATTTGTTCCTTTGAGGTATCATTAACTGTGCCTTTTATTATGTTTATATATGAGAACAAATGGAGTATGGTTAATTATAATGTTTTGAGCAATAATAAATGGTTTGTGAGACAAGTTCCTCTTCTGTTTGTTATTCTAACACAAAGCATCACATTTTCTGGCAAAAGGATAGTAGGTCATTAATAAAACAAAAGTAGGTAGTGTAAAGAATACATTCAAGTAGTCTGGTAAGCAACAGGAACCAGCATTCATTCTGAAATAGCCTCTGAGTTTTCAAACTTTAACTCTGGAGGAAAATTAAATACATGACATCAGCCACTTTGCTTCTTGTTTAAAATACAGATTATTAAGATCAATATTTTGGGAAATGGATACAGAATTTTTATTTACCAAGTTTTCATTCAAGCTTGTCTTCTCTGAGCCCCATCATATAGAACTGCACATATTTGCCTGTATCTAGACAAGGAATATTATGAGCATGGAGTACACATAGGGAGTAAATATCATTCCTTTGAGTATTAGAGCATGGTGGCCATGCAATCCTAGGAATGGGATAAATTTATACAAATTAGTGAAATTTATGTTAACAATGAAAAGGTAAACTAATCAATATTAGTTAAATCAATTAATAATAGCTTAATATGAATAAATAGACCAAAAAATGATCCTTGAATATTAATTCTGACTAATTCTAGTCAAGTCTCTGATAGAATTAGGATAAGAATGTCAGATCTGCTGCTAATAGATGTAAGACCCTGGTAAAGTTATCAAGACTTTGGGTTGTGAGTGACTTCATCTGTAAAATAGAGATGACACTGATGATTTTACTGTGAGAATTCATATTCTGGGTGCTTTTTATTAATGAATCACAGAATGGTATGTACTTAAGTAAGAGTTAATATCAGATAAAGCACTGCATTGAGAAATGACATCATAGGCTGCTGTCAGACTTAACCATCCTATGAAGAGGTATCAAGGTGAATGGAAAAAAAAGTCTTAAACTTGAAAATTATGGTGGCAGCATTAGAGTCAACACTTCCTGGTTTCCCAAAATAGGCCAATCAGAGCTCCTATTAGAGTAAAAGGGTTAACTCAATAACTCAAGATTCTACTGTAACCCAGCCGATAGGCCCCACCCAACCTGTTTCTTTCAACCTGCTGTCATACTTCTAGTTGTTCCTGGCTCAGGGTAGAACCTCAACATACATGGATTGAATAACTAACCAAGCACACCACCTTGCCTACAGCTTCCTGGCACTTGGATCTTCTCTGAAGGTGGCAGATATATAATTTTTTTAATGCAAAATATGAAAAAGTATACTAAGGTTTTTAAACAGATTAAGTAAAGTAAATGACATATGAAGTCTGCTTCTGAGAATTGATGGGGAACAGCACATATCAGAATGACACGGTGGGCGATGCCATGGGAGCAGGGGTAGAGAAGCAGGCACAAAAGCAAAAGCTATTAGTGCCCAAAGTAATATGAGTACGACTTCCAAACGTTCTTTCAGTTAGCCTTGAACACGAGTTTACTTAAAAAAATGAAAAGGCACAATATAACGTGAGACAAATAACTGTCATATATGTATATACCCATCTAGAGCTATTCAGCAGGGCACTGACTAATCAAAACCGATGCTGACCACTATGGCATACTGGTATGTACTGGCCAAATAACCATCATTCATCTCAGATAATCCTTGATAGAATCCTGATCAATAGAGAGATTACTCATATAAAATGCATTTCCATCTTTTACTGGTCATGGATGAAAAGGTCATTTTGTTCCCTAGAGCTCTGTAGCCTGCCAGATGAATAAGAAATAAGATGTCATGAATAATCAAGAATAAAAGCACTTAGGAATATATCTGTATATTATTAGTCACTCATTCATTATGTATGAACTAAAAATGCGTTTTCAAAATAATACAAATGAAAATAATAGAGCCCAACAATGGGGAATGTGAATAAGAAACTGAGGTGTCATTTATCAAATGTTTGATGGAAAAATCAATCTAATGGAATTATTTATTTTGGTAGCCAATTGTGACAGTCTGAAAAGATGTATTTTTTATTCGTTTAAAGTAAAATTAAAAGTTTCCGAGTCTAGCCAACTAACCTGCCTTTTAGTGGGATAAATGTGAAGGTGTCGTTCTCACTGTTCCCCGAGGTAATGTTTACTTACATGAATTGATATGTGCATTAAGGCCTTTGGTAGTTGAAGTCACCAGTTGAAGGCTTTCTATAATCTTTCCTAAAATCACAGGGACTACTCATTCAGACAGCTGCTACCAATCCCAAGGAGGCATGTGCTCTTACAGCAGGCCTAAATCCTCTGTGCACTTCTGATCTGATCCCACAGAGCATTTAATGCCAATTCTTAATGAGAGGGACCGGGAAGAAAGCAACGAAATGAGAAAAACAAGATTTCATCACACATTGAGCTTTGTTCTCTTAAATTCTCTGACCATTTATTATAGTTTTGTTCTCAAGACTTAGTTTGCTTAATTGGGAATGACTTGCTTGCCAACATTATGCTGTATTCTCCAAAGGCTTGCCTTTAAGCTTGGTCTTAGATACATGATGCCTGGGGTTGGAAGTTTAAGTGAAGAACAAACACTTCTCTCTTGGCTTAGTATTTGACTTACTGCTTTATATAGGAAATCTAACATCCATAGTTAAGTCTTAGCAAACCCTCACTTTAACACATGTTAATCTTCACCTTTAACTCAAAGAAAGCTCAGCCAATGAAATTACCACCTTTGGCAATTGTGCATGTGTAGTGTTTGTGTGTTTAAGAATGTTTGTTTTATGCTGATTTTTGTAGGCATTATAAATCATGACTGCTGTTGTAAGTTGACAAAAATAATTTAGTAGTTAGAGAACAGAATTTGTACACTATGTACCACATTTATGCAGAATTAAAAAGAAAAAGCAGTGTTCATTTAGTTGACCATTTTGGGTGCCATTCGAGACCATGTGCCCCTCTGCTTTCTGTGGTTTCATTTGCAAAGCTAATTTCCAACCAAAATTAATCTTTCCTTTCTCTTTTTTCCTGTAGGCATATTCTTGTACCTCTAGCATTTATAATCTGACTTGTAATATTTTGTTTATGTGTCATTCTCAGCCCTACAGAGTAACCTGCTTGGTGGTGGCGCTATTTCAGCAGTGCCATAGATCACATAGGTAGAACTCAGTAACAATTTTTAAGTTGAGTAATTTTGTATAAGACATCCTACTGGAAACAGATTCCTCACAATTTAAAAATTTACATACCAAGAAGAAGCCCATTTAAAATCCACATTTGATAATGAAAATATTCGTATTTTTAATTCATGAATATTCATGTATTCTTTCCCCACACCAGACTGTGTGAGGTTCTAAAGGACAGGGGAAAATATAAAATGCATTAAATTGTCCAAATGCTAATACATAAACCAAATAAACTGTAGAAAAACTAAGAGATGCTAAAAATATTGTACTGAGTGAAGTTCAGGTAGGTAAGATTATTTCCTTGGTGATGTGAAATGTCAAGACAGGCTTCTCAGAGAGGAGGATATTGGAATTGGGTCTTGAGGTAAAAATCCAGAAGGATGAGAAAGATTTTGCCAAATAAACAAGAAGGTAAGGCAATTTCAGGGTTAGAAAGTGACATAAACAAAAGTCCAGGGGACTGAGTAAATAGCATAGTTTATTAGATCGAGTAAAGGATATCTATGGATAGTGGTGGGATTCTCTGAATGAAGAGGGCCCAGACGTAAAGCTGGGCCATTTGTGTTTTATGCTACAGGTTGTGATGGTTTTTAAACAAAGAAGTGATGTGGCATAGCCTGCTAGCCTAGTACAGACAAAGACTGGAGAAGGAGATGATAGAGTCAGGAGATGAGAGGCCGTGAGAGGACAGTGGTAGTGGGGCTGGGAAATATGAGGCCGTGAGACAGTTCAGGGTCAGAACTGACAGACTAGAAAATGCCTGAATATAAGCAGTGAGGATGGAGTCAAAGACAATGCAGCAATTTCCACTTTGAACACCTGGGCAGGATTATATCCCTTACTGAAGGGATCTGGAGATCTCTCTCTTTCAGGAGGTCAGGCCGGGTTGGCGGATAATAATGAGTCTGGCACAAGAGTTTAATGTGCCTACAGGGCATTGTAATGGAAACCTGTAATTTATTCTAGCCAAGCATATCTTACCTCTTCACTCATCTCCTGTCTTGAGACGTGTCTCTCCTCCCTTCACATGGGTTTGAAGCAGCCATCATTTGTACAAGGGACATTTCCTGTGGCTAGAATGAACCAGTTGGGGGGTAATATCTTTCTAGAATGGGCCACTAAGAGTCCTTGCCTCCAATTACTAATCGGAAACACAGAAAGCAAAATTGGTCCCTCTCTGAATGTCTGAAACTGGGAATATGTGAATTTGGTGACCAGTAGTTGTCACATTCCAACATGCGGGCTGAAAGATACAATAAGTTAGTTGCCAGTGTGAGGGAAGGCATAAACAGATACTCAGAGAGAGGTGCAGGGGAGAGAAGGAGAAAGAATGTTCCTGATTTTCTCTCAGGACTTTGGCCTCCTGTGGCAGCCCTTAGGCTCCTGGAGTTCTCTAGTAATCACTGGAGTAAGCCTCCCTTTCTTGCTTTGTTTTTGACTAAGCTAGCCAGAGTCCATTTCTGTTGTTGTTGTTGTTGTTGTTGTTGTTGTTGTTTTTTGTGGTACGCAGGCCTCTCACCGCCGCGGCCTCTCCCGCTGCGGAGCACAGGCTCCAGACGCGCAGGCCCAGCGGCCACGGCTCACGGGCCCAGCCGCTCCGCGGCATGCGGGATCCTCCCGGACCGGGGCACGAACCCGCGTCCCCCGCATCGGCAGGCGGACCCCCAACCACTGCGCCACCTGGGAAGCCCGTTGTTGTTGTTTTAAGCCAAAGTTAAATTATACTATGTCTGAATGGAGATGTTCAATATGCAAAGAAAAATATCCAGAAAATAATGTCGAGAATTGCACATAGATTTAGACATCATCAATATAGATTTGAGAGCTGAAGCCCTAAGAGTGGATGAAAATGGCTAGAAAGAGCAGGTAGAGTGAGAAGAGAATAGGTCTGGGGGCGAAACCTTCCTAACTACCCAATATAATGGTAAACACAAAGAGGGAGAGATTTTGTAGATAGGAAGAGGAAAAGGTGAAGGAGGCAGACAAAAGCCAAAGGAATTTCAAGTATGAGGTGTGGATAACTCCACTAAATATTGCAAAGAGGTCAAACAGGATGAGGCCTGATAAGAAGCTATTGAATTAAGCAAACAAATGATTACTGTTCACTGTTGTTAGATGTAAATACCTTCAATAGAATGCGAAGGATGTTGCCTAAAAACATGAATAAATAATGAATGAGAGAAGACTGCTGCTGCAAGATGTGTGAAGGAACAGAAAAGACAGAGGGAGCACTTGGAAGAGCAATTACATTCAATTTGACAAATGTTTACTTCCTAGCATGCGTTAAGTACTAACCTAAGCTAATTGCAAAGGTAGATACAGTTTCTGCCTGCAACAATTTATAGTCCAGTGGTGGAAACTCATAACCCAAAGTGGTAAGAGAGACAGAGCTGGAGAAAAACGCTTTTAACTTCCCAACAGTTACGTGGTCATGCTGTCTTTGATGTCTAAAAAACACATCAATTTTGTATGCCTGTGCACACACACACACACACACAAAACACACACAACACATAGTCGAAGTTGAAAACAACTAATGTAGTTTGTTTAAAAGCAATCAACACTACAACCACTTGTATGGATGCAGAAGGCAGCTACCCTGACTACTTCTAATCCACCATATAACAGCAACAACAAATCTGGGGGCAGTGTTCCCTTATCTATTGTGAAGACCGAATTCTTTTTCTCACATGACCATTGAACCATATAAGGAAAGAGTAACCTTAAACATCTTCCTCTTAGACAAAGTGTGGCAATATTGCTTGTAGAAAGAGAAAGCAACACTCAGATCACACCAATATTAGTAGTTTTGGTTGGTTTCGTTTTGCTTATTTTTTAAACATCAATGAGAACTACATATACACATTTTTTTTTCTCCACTTAAGGGTAATTATTTGCAACTAGTACTACTAAACTTTCCACAAATGGAAGATTTTAGTATTTTAAGGACACACCCCTAAGTATCTAGTTTTTCCAACAAATGGATGCCAAGAATAAAATTCTTTAGAGGGGAGGCTCCTGCTTATGAGTTACCCATATTCTATTCACTGATATTGAAAAATAGCTCCTTGCTGTTTACAGTTTTATTACCTGGCTAGGGTTTCTGACCTTAGCAACTTTAAACACTCCCTCTCAAGAGTGTTCCAAATCTGCCAAAGGCTTTGGATAGGTAATCAGCTTCGACAAATTCATATTTATGTATTTTCTAAGAATATTGTGCATTATGTACATTTTATTCTTCATTCTATCACTGTGTAGTAGAGAAAGGAAGTCCAGTTGATGCAAACTGAGGCATAAAACAGATAAAAATACTGGAACAAAACCACTTTGAATTAAAATTTGGTCTACTCATCAAGCCTATCTATGTTAGAGAGAGAAATTAGAACAAGAAATATAGCCTATCTGGATAAATGCAGTTGGTTCTAAAATGATTATTAGATAAAAAATATATTTTCTTCTTTTTGCATGGACTGGACTTTGACCAGATCAACATACTAGTTTGTACCATAACGCATGTCTGTTTCCCTGGTTGTTTTCATTGGGACTTAAAAGCAGAACTGAAAAAAATATCTCAAATTTAATTCTTGATTATACCTACCTCAAACCTTTTCCTTTGTGATATTATGTTTTCCCCAATTTTGTTTCTTTCCTCCCAATCCATTCAGTTATCCCAGCCACATAACTGGGTGTAATCCTTAATTCATTTCCTTGTCTCAAACCCAGTCATGAAATGTCATATTCTTGTCATTTCTATCTCCAAAATCTACCCCAAATTTATGTCCTTTGCTCCAGCTTTGCTGCTACTACCCTTACTCAGGCCCCTCGTCTCTTGTCTGCACTCCTGCCTTAGTTCCCTGATTCGTAGTGCTGCTTCCTCTGAAGGCTACAAACCATTCCCTGTGCTTCAGTGATCTTACAAAATGTGAATCAAAGCACATGACTATCCTGTGTAAAACCTTCTAGAGTTTTTAGAATAAAATGCAAAGTCCTCATCTTGCTTCCTAAGGTAAGAGTTGTCTGTGACACAACTTTACCACTCTTTTCTTCTCTCCCTACATCCAGCCATATCTGTTTTCAGTCCCTCAAACTCTCCAAACTTTCAGGGATTTTTTTTAATACATTTATTTATTTTATTTATTTATTGTTTTTGGCTGCATTGGGTTTTCGTTGCTGCACATGGGCTTTTCTCTGATTGTGGAGAGCGGGGGCTACTCTTCGTTGCGGTGTGCAGGCTTCTCATTGCGGTGGCTTCTCTTGTTGTGGAGCACGGGCTCTAGGCACATGGGCTTCAGCAGTTGTGGCTCCCAGGTTCTAGAGCGCAGGCTCAGTAGCTGTGGCACCTGGGCTTAGTTGCTCCGCGGCATGCGGGATCTTCCTGGACCAGGGCTCGAACCCGTGTCCCCTGCGTTGGCAGGTGGATTCTTAACCACTGCACCACCAGGGAAGCCTCATTTTCAGGGTTTTGTACTTGCAGTTCTCTCTGCTCTGAATATTCTTACTTAGGATTATTGCAAAATTTGGCCATGGCCATGAAAAAGAATTTCGGTCAAATTAGAGAAAATATCTTTTAGTATAAGTCATACAAGCCAAAAATTCAAACATTGGAAAAGTGTTAATGCACAATAATATAGATGAGTTATTAAAGGGATTAGGATTTTAGGAACAATATATTGTTCTAGTTACCATGGCTGCATAATAAACAATTTCAAATCTAGTGGCATAAAACAAAAATTTAATTATGCTCATGATTTCTGTGGGTCAGGAACTTTTTTAAAGAGTTTAGTTGGAATGACTTTTGTTTCATGTCTGAGTTCTCAGCTAGGAAGGCTCCAAGGCTGGAAATGACTTGAGAGTTGTAGAATAAAATCATCTGAAGGCTCATTTATCCACATGATTGGTGTATGGATGCTAGCTGTCAGCTGAAACCTCAGCTGGACCTCTCAATGTGGCTGCTTGGGCTTCCTCATAGTACGGTAATCACATTCCAAGAGTGAGCATCCCCCCAAAAAGAGGTAAAAACTGTATGGCCTTTTAAAAATCTAGCCTCAGAAAGCACATAGCCTTGCTTCCACTGTATTCACAAGCTTGCCCAGATTCAAGATAAATAAACATAGACCTTACCTATTAATGGGAGGAGTGTCAAAGCCACATGGTAAGAAGAACATGTGTAATGGGAGATATTGTTGATTTATTCTACATATATCTTACCTTGAATTATGGGTCATGGAGACCAATGAAGTAGTTTGTTATAAAACAACTAAAATGTCAATGTCATAAATGGAATACTGGGTATAATGGATAACTAGTCTAAATAAAAAGACAAACATTTATGCTGCTGGATATTTTGTATCAGCTAGGTTTAAAGTCACATCACTTTTTAGGAAAGAAAATTCTTCCTTTCAATTGAACAGAGTGATTTAATATATCAAATTTTTTTGTAATAATATAATATATTATATTACTTACCAGATAATGTTGTGACACCTATAGACAAATAAGGCTTCAAACCCCCAAATAAAAGATCAAAGAATATATGGGAAATCATAAGAAAACTTTTAGAACTTTTCAAACTTAGTAATGCCTCACTTCTCTAGGCTGTATCTTACTTTGATTTTTTTTTTTTTTTTTTTTTTTTTTTTTTTTTTTTTTTTTTTTGCGGTAGGCGGGCCTCTCACTGTTGTGGCCTCTCCCCATGCAGAGCACAGGCTCCGGACGCGCAGGCTCAGCAGCCATGGCTCACGGGCCCAGCCGCTCTGCGGCATGTGGGATCTTCCCAGACCGGGGCACGAACCCGTGTCCCCTGCACCGGCAGGCGGACTCTCAACCACTGCGCCACCAGGGAAGCCCTCTTACTTTGATTTTTTTAATCACTATGAGACAAAAAAAATTTAAGACATCAAGCCACAAAGACCAGCCAAAACATTATTCATCCACAGCATATTCCCTATCAAATACAATGCACAAAATGTGTAGAGGTATTTCTCCCATTGTTTTCAAACGTCTGCCTAAACATGAGGATCTTCAAATATTCATTCTTTCAAACCCTCCTAACTGGCCTTGGTTGATGATTAGAAGTTGAAAATAGAGGTAAATAGCTTATGGGTAAGAAATTATACCCTTAAAGATTTATGCATATATTGCAATTTATTTAAATCAATAATTGGCTAAACACTAATTGAAAAATAAAATATTAAGGTGATATACAGCATTTTGGGGAAAAAATTGAAGACAATATTTATTGGCAAACTGGCACAGAATGAACGTGTACATATATATAGGGAAGGATACTACCCAAGAATGCAATTGAAGAGTATTTTATCAATAGAAATTGAGTTTGCAAAGCATGAAGCACTACCACTGTAGATAATTTTTGAGGTGAGAAATTTGGATTTGTATATGTAAAATGTACCTTTTGAACATTTTCTCTTTGTTCTTAGTTGGGTATTTACATTTCAATCTTGAAAATGTTGATAGTTTGGTTCTTGCAAATCAAAATTTAAAAATTCAATTTGAAATCTGTAATCCAGTGTTTATGCCTTTGCAACAGTTTTCTCCATAAAGGATTCTCTTTATTGCTTACTTAGCAAAGCCTATTTATCCCTCAAGATCTAGCCCAAATATTTTCTGTTCTGTGTTTCCATTATATTGAGCTTTGTTACAACACATCATGTTCCACTGTATTTACTGTGTAACCTGAGTTTCCTCATGCCTCACTAGTCATGGGTACAAATGGCTGATAATGGGTAAAAATGAATTAGGTTTTGTCCCAACCTGCCCAAGTAGTAACTCAGTACCCTGGGAATTACCTGTCAAACATTTTTAGTAATACCCAGAGCAGCTCCACATGTACTTAGAAGCTGGTTCTACAAATGACATCCCCTGTCTCCCTCCAGGCTGACACTGGTACTGCTGTGTCCACTGCTGATGTTGGTTACCTGTTGAGCACCATGGTATCTGTGGCTTCTCAGATGCAGCTACTCTAGACAATACCGTGATGTACCAGACTGAGCCTTTCTGGTGCTGAGAAGGCTGTTCTGTGCAGAAGTGGGAAGGATTCTCACCTCTCCCATCCTGTTTTATGCTTTGTCACTGGAGACATGAACAGCTCTGCTTGTGTTCCTGTATCTCAATGGTTTTTCATGAAAATAATTCCTGTAGTCCCTCTCACCTCTGAGATCAGATTCCATTCCCTGGGGGGGCTGTCTTTCTTTTCTAGACTTCCTAGTCATGGCAGATAACAATCTCCATTCTCTTCCTTTCTGTCAGACAATAAGATAAACACATGCCCTCGGGAAGTTGCTCTTTCCTCTCACCTTCCAACCAACTCGGTTCTCCAAGCGGGTTATAGACATGACCACTTAGGCTGAAGGTACAGTGTCTGCAACACTTCTTTACACATTTCAGCCTCAGGAAGATTTTAAGTCCTTGAGGACATGAAACAAGACTCTTTCTTTTCTGTATTGAATAAGAACTAAAAAATAAATTTAAACCAATTTATAGACCAGTCCCTTAATTCTAAAACTAAGCAAATTATGTGATCTGTTAAGAACTGTGAAGCTTTTACTCTGCTTGGAAGCTAGCAAGTTAACCTGCTACTGTATTATGGCAACTGACAGAAGTCATAAGACTCCTGGGTCAGAAAGAGAACAATTCATCACTCACAGCACAGCAAGAAGCATGAGCTTCAGGTTTACATCATGCAGCTACTCTAGACAATACTGAGATGTACCAGACCAAGCCTTCATAGCGCCGAGGAGGGGCATGCGCTACGCACATGGGGGCAATGAGTTGTGTCACAGCTGAGGAGCCCCAAGCTTAGAGAACCCTACTATTTTAATGGGTTGCAGAGCAACCTGCCCACATTTTGCCCAGAAGAAAACATTACCTTTATTATGCTGGAGAATAACTAAACTTGTCCTCTGCTCTGGGGGAAGATTCTCCTTCTGACTTCCAAGGCTGTTCACTACACAAACATCCTTGGGAAGATAATCTTTTCAAGGCCCAACAAAGGCTGTCAGTGCCTCTACTCACAAGAAATGCAGAAACTCAGGAGAACTGACTCCCAGTGGTATCATGAGTAAAAGTGACCTTCTCATGTTCCCAGAGTTAGTAAATATCAGGGACAGAACTCAGGTCATTTGGCACATGATCCAGTAATTTCTTCAAGGAAACAGCAACAGAAAAGGACTAGTATGATATCAGTTCCGTTTCATTGATTAACATAGCTAAAGACAAGTGAGGGCTTTCCAAAATATATTTTTAAAGTTCTAGTAACACTGTGGTTATCCACATATAATATTAACTGTATAAATTCCAAGCCCTTTTTCAAACTTCTGAAGGGTTGACATACTGACAAAATTTAAAACCAACAAGCAAACAAACCAAGGGAAAAGCAAGCAGTTAACAGCAAAGACAAGTATTGCCCATTCCCACTTGTGCAACTAGGACATAAGTAAGATGCTTTTAAATCAACATCTATTAGAATTTATAGATTTTAATCAGAGATTTTCACATATACACCATGATACGTCCAAGTACTGGAACCTGAGAGCCTTAGCTCTATTTTTCTACAGCCATACTTTAGAAAGAAATTGTTAGAACAAAATACAAACTCATTAATTGAGGAGTTCATATTTTATGAAATAATATCTGGGGAAAAAGTGCACGAAATTAAACAGCTAATATTACTGTGAGCAACACACTCTTTTCAGGGATGTTATTCAAACTGCTACTGGGTGTAGCCTCAGCACTTTATTGTAAGATGATGAAAAATCACTGACATGGTCATTGAGAGTTTTTCGCTGTCAACTCATTACATCCCAGTGTGAGGAACTGTTTTATGACGCTCAGCCTACCATTCTATCCTCTCCATTAAACTGTATTCTTCAAGATACTTTCCAGAGTCGCTCTATGTATGAAATCCAAACAACGAATAAGAAAATAAGTAGAAGTTAATAGATGCCTGCATGTGTATTGGGAAGAAACTTGAACTGAGAATTAGGAATTTTGGAAGCAATTCCTAGTTCCCAAAGCATGATCATAAGTAGATAAATAAAAGGACAAAGCAAGCATTTAGCCACCTTTTCTGTAAAAAGTTTACCTAGTGTTAACCAAAGAGTGATGAATGTTAAAGATTAAGAGTTGATGAGGATGTTAAATGACACCATAGGATGCAATTAACAACATTTGGAGTGTAGGATGCTCCACAGAATGTGGATAACTCGCTTTTTATCAACAAATTATTTGCAAGGAGAGAGAGAAAGAGAGATAAAAGAGATTTAATTTATAAGCCATTAACTAATTGCATTGTAAGATTCTTATTTGGATTTCAAAAAATTAAACTAAAAATTAAAAATTTTAGTGAGTCAATTGGGAATATTGATAGACTTAACAAATTATTGTCATTTTTAAGGTATAATGATGAGATTGTGGTTAGGTTTAAAAGAATCCTTAGTGGTTTTAGAGATACAGACTGAAATACTTACAGATAAAATAATGTGTTGTCTGGAATTTGCTTAAGATAACATACCTACCACCAACTGCTCAATTAATTACAAATATCTCAGGCTTCCTTCTACTTTTTGTATCTATTGACTTTGAGAGGCAGTGAAGGAGGGAGCCCAAGTCTTTCATGTCCATGAAAAACTGCCCTCCTGGAATCACTGTACCTTTTCCTGCATTCAGTGACAATTAGCTTAGAACCCTTCACAATATATGTGGTTCAAGCTCAGTATTAACAGAAGCATATCAAACTCTAAACTAAGGGTCTAAAAATGAAGATTTTCCATATTGTACAGAAAATGGTAAGCAATGTGTGATATTAAACCAAATAAGATTGGTTCAAGATGGCGGAGTAGAAGGATGTGTGCTCACTCCCTCTTGAGAGAGCACCGGATCACAACTAACTACTGAACAATCACCAATAGGAAGACACTGGAACTCACCAAAAAAGATACCCCACATCCAAAGACAAAGGAGAAGCCACAATGAGACGTTAGGAGGGGCGCAATCACAATAAAACCAAATCCCATAACTGCTGGGTGGGTGACTCACAAACTGGAGAACAATTATTCCACAAAAATCTACCCACTAGGGGCTTCCCTGGTGGCGCAGTGGTTGAGAGTCCGCCTGCCGATGCAGGGGACACGGGTTCGTGCCCAGGTCCGGGACGATCCCACATGCCACAGAGCGGCTGGGCCCATGAGCCATGGCCGCTGAGCCTATGCATCCGGAGCCTGTGCTCTGCAATGGGAGAGGCCACAACAGTGAGAGGCCTGCGTACTGCAAAAAAAAAAAAAGAAAAAGAAATCTACCCACTGGAGTGAAGGTTCTGAGCCCCACATCAGGCTTCCCAACCTGGGGGTCCAACAACGGGAGGAGGAATTCCCAGAGAATCAGACTTTCAAGGCTAGCGGGATTTGATTGCAGGACTTCAACAGGACTGTGGGGACATAGACTCCACTCTTGGAGGGCACACACAAAGTAGTGTGCACATCAGGACCCAGGGGGAAGGAGCAGTGACCCCATAGGGGACTTAACCAGACCTACCTGCTAGTGTTGGAGGGTCTCCTGCAGAGGCGGGGGGTGGCTGTGGTTCACCGTGAGGACAAGGACACTGGCAGCAGAAGTTGTGGGAAGTACTCCTTGGTGCGAGTCCTCCCAGAGTCTGCCAATAAATAACCCACCAAAGGGCCTGTAGGCTCCAGTGCTGGGTTGCTTCAGGCCCAACAACCAACAGGAAGGGAACCCAGCCCCACCCATCAGCAGACAAGCAGATTAAAGTTTACTGAGCTCTGCCCAGCACAGTAACACCCAGATCTACCCGCCACCAGTTCCTCACATCAGGAGGCTTGCACAAGCCTCTTAAATACCCTCATCCACCAGAAGGCAGACAGCAGAGGCAAGAAGAACTACAATCCTGCAGTCTGTGGAACAAAAACCACATTCACAGAAAGATAGACAAGATGAAAAGGCAGAGGACTATGTACTAGATGAAGGAACAAGATAAAACCCCAGAAAAAGAACTAAATTAGGTAGAGATAGGCAACCTTCCAGAGAAGGATATCAGTATAAAGGTAGTGAAGATGATCCAGGACCTCGGAAAAAGAATGGAGGCAAAGATCAAGAAGATGAAAGAAATGTTTAACAAAGACCTAGAAAAATTAAAGAACAAACACCTAGAATAATTAAAGAAAAAAACAAACAGAGATGAACAATACAATAACTGAAATGAAAAATACACTAGAAGGAATCAATAGCAGAATAACCAAGGCAAAAGATTGGATAAGTGATCTGGAAGAATGGTGGAATTCACTGCTGCAGAACAGATTTAAGAAAAACGAATGAAAAGAAATGAGGACAGCCTAAGAGACATCTGGGACAACATTAAATGCACCAACATTCGTATTACAGGGGTCCCAGAAGGAGAAGAGAGAGAGAAAGGACCTGAGAAAATATATGAAGAGATTATAGTTGCAAATTTCCCTAACATGGGAAAGGAAGTCCAGGAAGCACAAAGAGTCCCATACAGGATAAATCCTAGGAAAAACACACCGAGACACACAGTATTCAAAATGACAAAAATTAAAGACAAAGGAAAATTATTAAAAGTAACAGGGAGGAGGAGCTTCAAGATGGCGGAAGAGTAAGACGTGGAGATCACCTTCCCCTCCACAGATACATCAGCAATACATCTACATGTGGAACAACTCCTACAGAACACCTACTGAACGCTTGCAGAAGACCTCAGACCTCCCAAAAGGCAAGAAACTCCCCACATACCTGGGTAGGGCAAAAGAAAAAAGAAAAAACAGAGGCAAAAGAATAGGGACGGGACCTGCACCAGTGGGAGGGAGCCGTGAAGGAGGAAAAGTTTCCACACACTAGAAGCCCTTTCGTGGGCGGAGACTGCAGGTGGCGGAGGGGGGGAGCTTCGGAGCCACAGAGGAGAGCACAGCAACAGGGGTGTGGAGGGCAAAGCGGAGAGACTCCCACACAGAGGATCAGTGCCGACCGGAACTCACCAGCCCGAGAGGCTTGTCTGCTCACCTGCCAGGGCGGGCGGGACTGGGAGCTGAGGCTCGGGCTTCAGTCGGAGCGCAGGGAGAGGACTGGGGTTGGCTGAGTGAACACAGCCTGAAGGGGTTAGTGCACCACGGCTGGCCGGGCGGGAGTCCGGGAAAAAGTCTGGAGCTGCCGAAGAGGCAAGAGACATTTTCTTCCCTCTTTGTTTTCTGGTTCGCGAGGAGAGGGGATTGAGAGCGCCGCTTAAAGGAGCTCCAGAGACGGGCGTGAGCTGCGGCTAAAAGTGCGGACCCCAGAGACGGGCATGAGATGCTAAGGCTACTGCTGCGGACACAAAGAAGGCTGTGAGCGAGCACAGGTCACTATCCACACCTCCCCTCCTGGGAACCTGTACAGCCCGCCACTGCCGGGGTCCCGTGATCCAGGGACAACTTCCCCGGGAGAACACACGGCACGCCACAGGCTGGTGCAACGTCATGCCAGACTCTGCCCCTGCAGGCTCGCCCTGCATTCCGTACCCCTCCCTCCCCCCGGCCTGAGTGAGCCAGAGCCCCTGAATCACCTGCTCTTTTAACCCTGTCCTGTCTGAGCGCCCTAAGGAGACACACATGCAGAGGCGGGTCCAAATCCAAAGCTGAACCCCAGGAGCTGTGCGAACAAAGAAGAGAAAGGGAAATCTCTCCCAGCAGCTGCAGGAGCAGCAGATTAAATCTCCACAATCAACTTGATGTACGCTGCATCTGTGTAATACCTGAATAGACAATGAATCATCCCAAATTGAGGAGGTGGACTTTGGGAGCAACAATATATATATATATATTTCCCTTTTTCTCTTTTTGTGAGTGTGTATGTGTATGCTTCTCTGTGTGATTTTGTCTGTATAGCTTTGCTTTTACCATTTGTCCTACGGTTCTCTCTCTCCACTTTTTTTTTTGGATAGTTCTTAGCCCTTGTTATCATTGGTGGATTTGTTTTTTGGTTTGCTTGCTCTTTCTTTCTCTCTTTCTTTTTTTATTACTTAAAAAACTTTTTAATAATTATTTTTTATTTTAATAACTTAATTTTATTTTATTTTATCTTCTTCTTTCTTTCTCTTTTTCTCCCTTTTATTCTGAGCCGTGTGGAGGACAGGCTCTTGGTGCTGCAGCCAGGTGTCAGGGCTGTACCTCTGAGGTGGGAAAGCCAAGTTCAGGACATTGGTCCACAAGAGACCTCCCAGCTCCATGTAATATCAAACGGTGAAAAACTCCTGGACATCTCCATCTGAAAGCCAAGACCCAGCTCCACTCAACAACCAGCAAGCTACAGTGCAGAACACCTTAGGCCAAACAGTAGCAAGACAGGAACAGAGCCACACCCATTAGCAGAGAGGCTGCCTAAAATCATAAGAAGGTCATAGACACCCCAAAACACACCACAAGACGTGGACCTGCCCACCAGAAAGACAAAATCCAGCCTCATCCACCAGAACACAGGCACTAGTCCCCTCCACCAGGAAGCCTAAACAACCCACTGAACCAACCTTAGCCACTGGGGACAGACACCAAAAACAACGGGAACTACAAACCTGCAGCCTGCGAAAAGGAGATTGCAAACACAGTAAGGTAAGCAAAATGAGAAGACAGAGAAACACACAGCAGATGAAGGGGCAAGGTAAGAACCCACCAGACCTAACAAATGAAGAGGAAATAGGCCATCTACCTGAAAAAGAATTCAGAATAATGATAGTAAAGATGATCCAAAATTGTGGAAATAGAATGGAGAAAATACAAGAAACGTTTAACAATGACCTAGAAGAACTAAAGAGCAAACAAACAGTGACGAACAACACAATAAATGAAATTTAAAATTCTCTAGAAGGGATCAATAGCAGCATAACTGAGGCAGAAGAATGGATAAGTGACCTAGAAGATAAAATAGTGGAAATAACTACTGCAGAGCAGAATAAAGAAAAAAGAATGAAAAGAATTGAGGACAGTCTCAGAGACCTCTGGGACAACATTAAGCACACCAACATTCGAATTATACGGGTTCCAGAAGAAGAAGAGAAAAAGAAAGGGACTGAGAAAATATTTGAAGAGAATATAATTGAAAACTTCCCTAATATGGGAAAGGAAGTAGTTAATCAAGTCCAGAAAGCACAGAGAGTTCAATACAGGATAAATCCAAGGAGAAACACAGCAAGACACATATTAATCAAACTATCAAAACTTAAATACAAGAACAAATATTAAAAGCAGCAAGGGAAAAACAACAAATAACACCCAAGGGAATACCCATAAGATTAACAGCTGATCTTTCAGCAGAAATTCTGCAAGCCAGAAGGGAGTGGCAGGACATATTTAAAGTGATGAAGGAGAAAAACCTACCACCAAGATTACTCTACCCAGCAAGGATCTCATTCAGATTTGATGGAGAAATTAGAACTTTACAGGCAAGCAAAAGCTAAGAGAATTCAGCACCACAAAACCAGCTTTACAACAAATGCTAAAGGAACTTCTCTAGGCAGGAAACACAAGAAAAGGAAAATACATACAATAATAAACCCAAAACAATTAAGAAAATGCTAATAGGAACATACATATAGATAATTACCTTAAATGTAAATGGATTCAACGCTCCCACCAAAACACATAGACTGGGTGAATGGATACAAAAACAAGACCCGTATATATGCTGTCTACAGAGACCCACTTCAGACCTAGGGACACGTACAGACTGAAAGTGAGGGGATGGAAAAACATATTCCATGCAAATGGAAATCAAAGAAAGCTGGAGTAGCAATTCTCATTTCAAATAAAATAGACTTTAAAATAAAGAATGTTAGAAGAGACAAAGAAGGACATTACATAACAATCAAGGGATCAATCCAAGAAGAAGATATAACAATTGTAAATATATATGCACCCAACATAGGAGCACCTCAATACATAAGGCAAATGTTAACAGCTATAAAAGAAGAAACTGGGCTTCCCTGGTGGCGCAGTGGTTGAGAGTCCGCCTGCCGATGCAGGGGACACGGGTTCGTGCCCCTATCCCGGAAGATCCCACATGCCGCGGAGCGGCTGGGCCCGCGAGCCATGGCCGCGGAGCCTGTGTGTCCGGAGCCTGTGCTCCACAACGGGAGAGGCCACAGCAGTGAGAGGCCCGCGTACAGCAAAAAAAAAAAAAAAAAAAAAAAAAAGAAGAAACTGACAGTAACACAATAATAGTGGGGGACTTTAACAGTTCCCTTACACCAATGGACAGATCATCCAAAATGAAAATAAGGAAATACAAGCTGTAAATGACACAACAGATCAGATATATTTAATTGACATTTACAGCACATTCCATCCAAAAACAGCAGATTACACATTCTTCTCAAGTGCACACAGAATATTCTCCAGGATAGATCACATCTTGTGTCACAAATCAAGCCTCAGTAAATTTATGAAAATTGAAATCATATCAATGATCTTTTCTGACCATAACACTATGAGATTAGAAATCAATTACAGGGAAAATAATGTAAAATCACAAACACGTGGCAGCTAAACAATACATTACTAAATAACCAAGAGATCACTGAAGAAATTAAAGAGGAAATAAAAAAATACCTAGAGAGAAATGACAAAAAAAAACAGGACCACCCAAAACCTATGGGATGCAGTAAAAGCAGTTCTAAGAGGAAAGTTTATAGCAATACAATCCTACCTCAAGAAACAAGATACATCGCAAATAAAAAACCTAACCTTACACCTGAAGGAACTACAGAAAGAACAAAGAAAATCCAAAGGTAGTAAAAGGAAATAAATCATAAAGATCAGAGCAGAAAATAAGGAAATAGAAACAAACAAAACAATAACAAAGATCAATAAAACTAAAAGCTGGTTCTTTGAGAAGAGAAGCAAAATTGATAAACCTTTAGCCAGACTCATCAAGAAAAAGAGGGAGAGGACTCAAATCAATAAAATTAGAAATGAAAAAGGAGAAGTTACAATGGACACTGCAGAAATACAAAGCATCATAAGAGACTACTACAAGTAACTCCATGACAATAAAATGGACTACCTGGAAGAAATGGACAAATTCTTAGAAAGGTATAACCTTCCAAGACTGAACCAGGAAGAAATAGAAAGTATGAACAGAGCAGTCACAAGTAATGAAATTGAAACTGTGATTAAAAATCTTCCAACAAACAAAAGTCCAGGACCAGATGGCTTCACAGGTGAATTCTACCAAACATTTAGAGAAGAGCTAACACCCATCCTTCTCAAAGCCTTCCAAAAAATTGCAGAGGAAGGAACACTCCCAAACTCATTCTAGGAGGCCACCATCACCCTGATACCAAAATCAGACAAAGATACTACAAAAAAGAAAATTACAGACCAATATCACTGATGATTATAGATGCAAAAATCCTCAAAAAATACTAGGAAACAGAATCCATCAGCTCATTAAAAGGATCATACACCATGATCAAGTGGGATTTATCCCAGGGATGCAAGGATTCTTCAGTATATGCAAATAAGTCAATGTGATACACCATATTAACAAACTGAAGAATAAAAACCATATGATTATCTCAAGGGATGCAGAAAAAGCTTTTGACAAAATTCATCACCAATTTATGATAAAAACTCTCCAGAAAGTAGGCGTAGGGGGTACCTACCTTGACATAATAAAGCCCATATACGACAAACCCACAGTAAACATCAATCTCAATGGTGGAAAACTAAAAGCATTTCCTCTAAGATTAGGACCAAGACAAGGATGTACATTTTTGCCACTATTAGTCAACATAGTTTTGGAAGTCCTAGCCATGGCAATCAGAGAAGAAAAAGAATTAAAAGGAATACAAATTGGAAAAGAAGAAGTAAAACTGTCACTGTTTGCAGATGACATGATACTATACATAGAGATGACACCAGAAAACTACTAGAGCTAATCAGTGAATATGGTAAAGTTGCAGGATACAAAATTAATGCACAGAAATCTCTTGCATTCTGATATATTAACAATGAAAGATCAGAATGAGAAATTAAGGAAACAATCCCTTGCACCATTGCAACAAAAAGAATTAAAAACGCAGGAATAAATCTACCTAAGGAGGTAAAAGACACTGATGAAAGAAATCAAAGATGACACAAACAGATGGAGTGATATACCATGTTCTTGGATTGGAAGTATCAATAGTGTGGAAATGACTATACTACCCATAGCAATCTGCTGATTCAATGCAATCCCTATCAAATTACCAATGGCATTTTTTATAGAACTAGAACAAAATGTCTTAAAATGTGTATGGAGACACAAAAGGCCCCAAATGGCCAAAGCAATCTTGAGGGAAAAAAGCAGAGCTGGAGGAATCAGACTCCCTGACTTCAGACTATACTAAAAAGCTACAGTAATAAAGACAATATGGTACTGGCACAAAAACAGAAATATAGATCAATGGAACAGGATAGAAAGCCCAGAGATAAACCTATGCACCTGTGGTCAACTAATCCATGACAAAGGAGGCAAGTATATGCAACGGAGAAAAGACAGTCTCTTCAATAAGTTGTGCTGGGAAAACTGGACAGCTACATGTAAAAGAATGAAATAAGAACACTCCCTAACAGCATGCACAAAAATAAACTCAAAATGGATTCGAGACCTAAATGTAAGACCGGACACTATAAAACTCTTACAGGAAAACATAGGAAGAACACTCTTTGACAAAATCACAGCAATATTTTTTTTGACCCACTTCCTACAGTAATGTAATAAAAACAAAAGTAAACAAATGAGACCTAATGAAACTTAAAAGCTTTTGCACAGCAAAGGAAACTATAAACAAGACAAAAAGACAACCCTCAGAATGGGAGAAAATATTTGCAAACCAATCAATGGACAAAGGATTAATCTCCAAAATATATAAACAGCTCATACAGCTCAATATTAAAAAAAAACAAACAAGCCAATCCAAAAATGGGCAGAAGACCTAAATAGACATTTCTCCAAAGAAGACATACAGATGGCCAAGAGGCACATGAAGAGCTGCTCAACATCAGTAATTATTAGAGAAATGCAAATCAAAACTACAATGAGGTATCACCTCACACCAGTTAGAATAGGCATCATCAGAAAATCTACAAACAACAAATGCTGGTGAGGGTGTGGAGAGAAGGGAACCCTCTTGCACTGTTCGTGGGAGTCTAAATTGATACAGCCACTATGGAGAACAGTATGGAGCTTCCTTAAAAAACTAAAAAATAGAGCTACCGTATGACCCAGCAATCCCACTACTGGGCATATACCCAGAGAAAACCATAATTCAAAAAGACACATGCACCCCAATGTTCATGGCAGCACTATTTACAATAGCCAGGTCATGGAAACAACCTAAATGCCCATCAACAGACGAATGGATAAAGAAGAAGTGGTACATATATATAACAGGATAGTACTCAGCCATAAAAAGAAATGAAGTTGGGTCATTTGTAGAGATGTGGATGGATCTAGAGACTCTCATACAGAGTGAAGTAAGTCAGAAAGAGAAAAATAAATATCGTATATTAATGCATATATGTGGAATCTAGAAAAATGGTACAGATGAACCGGTTTGCAATGCAGAAATAGAGACACAGATGTAGAGAACAAACGTATGGACACCAAGGGGGGAAAGTGCAGGGGGGATGAGATGGATTGGGAGATTGGGACTGACATATATACACTAATATGTATAAAATGGATAACTAATAAGAACCTGCTGTATAAAAAATAAATAAATAAAATTAAATAAAAAAATAAACCAAATAGGGCAATTTTGCTATTGAAACATAGTGAAATTTACTAAGTGGCTAAAGTCCCCACCACCACCCCAGAGTTTTATTGATTTAAGTGTATAATTAAAACATTACTACCTTTCCTGACCATTATATTAGGCTCATGCTAACATAAGGAGCCTATGTACCTATGAAACAGAGCAACCAGGAGTCTGGGAGGGAGATCTAACAGATGTCTATATCTTAGAATCCTTCACAGTACCTATGAGACTTAGGCAAGCAAAATACAGAAGTGACGCAAATTGTACTGTTGGCAACACCAGTTTGGCTTCAGTTTTGAGTTGCTATTACTAACATCTGGTGGTCTTACTTCACTTAATTGTTGATCCTTAAGGAACATAGGGAATGAGAGGAATATAAGGTAATGAACACCATGGGGAAAAATAGTGAACATTAAAGAAGTATCAAAAATGTATTGAATTTTTAAACCGAAAAAGGAGGTGATTACTTTTCTAAAACAAACTTAAAATTACTCTTTTTTAGAGCAATTATAAGAAGGTCATTGGGAGATCTATATTTGGCTTAGAGAGGATAGTGTAACTTTTTGTTGTTGTTTTTCATTTTGAGTTAGGAAAGAGTTATTCTCAGGGATAGTATGAGCTCCTCTTTCACAGAAGACCAAAAAATCTATAGACTTTGTTTGTGATTCTCAGTGCTCTCTGTATCAGGTATTTTGTTAAGACTAATGTTGAAATGGGGCAGGACAATGCTTGTTATTACTGGCTTCTGCTTACCCTGGAGAAATCGGAAATGATTGTTCACCCCAAGTGGAGGATTTCCTCTTGTAAATGATCCAGGAGAAAACAATCATTCATTTTGATTGCTTTACTTGGTGATGTGAACATGGAAAACCTTCTACTTGAAGTGCATAATATAGAGATAAAAGATAAATTAATATTTTACATAAATTCTAAGTGTTCCCCGGTGTTTGATTTAGGTTAATTTGAGGTCTGATTGTAACAGCAGCGAATAAGGGCTCTGGTTCTGAGTGTACACAAAAATCAGCTGCTGAAAAATCATATGGCATATACATTGGGTGACATATAACTTACTGTTCAAACTCAGACACATTTGAGAATGAAATTCATAATTTGTTGTGACTGTCCCAGGCAAACCTTGATGTATGACCACCTTAACACATGCAATTATCCTAAATACATTCACCAAATGTTGAGAGAAATATATTTTGGCAAGTTTTACCCATGTTAGTATACTTTTTGGAAAATAAAATATGTACCTTAAAGTCAATATCTTATCCCATTTGATTTGACTCGAGTATTTTTTATGCTGAGTGCTAAAATTTACAGAATGGCAAAATTAGTTTTTTTGATATATCTTACCTAATAAAATCTCATTATTAGAAGTGATCATCAGAGGCAGTCAAAGATTGGTCAAATAGGCTAAAAAATGAGGTTACCTGCCCAAAATAATTTTGTCCTTAAGTTGATTTCTCTCTTCTTTAATTGCTTTTGCATCTATTGCCAGCACTGTACAATTTAACACTAGAGTTATCAAATCCAGCTTACTCATTTTACAGACAGGCAATGTCACTTAACTTTCTTAGAACTGTAGAATGTAGCCTGGATTGGAAGCCAGGCAGTTCTTTTCCACCATGGGAAGCTGCCTGTCTCATAGCACTCTATAATCAATACTCTAACTGTAGCTACAGAGTGGGGCTTTCTGTACCTAGTTTGTGCCCCACTGATATGCAGAGCTCAGCACCTCTTTGAGTCCCTGTAAAGAATGAGAGGAGTATTTTATTAAAGATTTCATAGGGGAGACAAATGAGAAATTTAACGGACACCCCCAACAAACAAATTACGACTCCTCTATTAGACACGTCTTGTAATAGACATTTCTGGAACTCACTAATATCAGGTTTTCCTCCCATTCTGGACATCTGGAAATCCTTACTTCCCAGCCCTCTTGCATTGGGTGGGAGCATGTGACTAGTTTCAGTCAAGAGGCTGTGATAGAAGTGAAATGTGCTTATTGCAGATATGAGACCGTCTACTCTCTCTCTTCCTCAGCTACAGCAATCATGAGAAAGTCTTAGGTTTTGAGGGTAGAGACAAAAGACGGAAGTGGACTGGTTTGCTGAGTATCCACTTAAAAAGGCAATTGACCTGGATAGCTGCTCAGACCCATGGGGTGATTTGTGGGAAAAAACCCTTCATTGTGTTAAGACACCTAAAGCACTGAGTTGTGAAATTGTGTGTTGCCTCGCCCTAACTTAGCTCATGCTGCCAAGGACCTGGCTCTGCTCCAGACCTTTCTTTCTGCCCCCATATTACTGGGATTCTGTTTTTCTGTTCTTTCTTCACAGAGGTCAATAACCTCAAGATTCTTCCTTCCGGGTATCTCCTCTTTCCTTTATTGGGCAGAGCAATTAAATCTATCTCCAAATGTACACACACATAAAACCATCACTATGCTAATTTAAACAAAGGGGACCTCCAGTTTCCTCCTTAGAGTGGATTTCTGTGTGTGTGCACGTGTGTGTGTGTGTGTGCGTTCGCACGTGTATGTGTGAGAGAGAAATATAGCATTCTGTAGTTATTCTATGAATATTTTTGTGATTATCTTTTACTAAGTCAGGCTGCAAGTCTCTTGAGGTTGGAAGGTTCTTAAGTTAAAGTCTATGGATAAGCTTCAAGCTCTATGAATCTCTTGAAATGATAGTCTTTTTTTTTTTTGATGTCTATGCATATGTGCACTTCTGGTTTTCATCAGATTTTCAAAGGGGTTCTTGAATTTTAAAAAAATTAGGAACCACTGGTGCAGGATCAGCCTAAGTTTGAAAAACAATGGTCCTGGTTCCAGCCCTGATACTTACTAATGTGATATAGGTTCCTATCACTGTCCTAGATTTAGCATGGCCAGAAGAATTGGTTACTCACTCTAATTCACAAGAGTCTGAGGTATGTAAACCAGAATACAATTAATTAATTTAATCAGAACCATATATTTTAGGTACCTAGGATAATTACAGGACAGGGTATTGTCCTACTTACTTATTTCTCTATTTAAGCAAATTATAAAAGACAGGTTATAAACTTTTTTCTAAGGAATCAGTCATCACAAGAGATATTGTTGTCAGATGGAGAGTTGGCCTGGAAGATATCCTCTCCCTTGGACCATGTTTGAACAGGCAGACCCAACAACTTCTCTTTCACCCCTTTTTCTTCTCTCTTTTCCATTCTTCTCCACACTTACCCTTCTCTTTCTTCTCTACTTCCAAGGCTGGCCAACACTAATTCTGGGAGATTTAGTACATAGTGTACAGTCAGGCCTTGAAAAGCCTGGATGCCATTCTGTTATTTTAAGATAATCTCTGCTCAGATCTCATGAGCTGATTTACAATTTATAATTTAATGCTCAGACACTTGCTTAGGCTTTTATTTATTTATTTATTTATTTATTTATTTTGTTTATTTTTTATTTTATTTTTTTGCAGTACGCGGATCTCTCACTGTTGTTGCCTCTCCCGTTGTGGAGCACAGGCTCCGGACACGCAGGCTCAGCGGCCATGGCTCACGGGCCTAGCCGCTCCGTGGCATGTGGGATCTCCCCGGACCGGGGCATGAACCCGTGTCCCCTGCATCGGCAGGCAGACTCTCAACCACTGAGCCACCAGGGAAGCCCTTGCTTAGGCTTTTATAAGGCTAATATGATATGGGATGAAGTGAGAGAAATAGGAAGGAGAAGCAGTCATGCATCAGAAGGCTGCCAAATATCTTGGCACCAAGGAAATCTGCTTGGTTTTTTTTTTGTGAAACATATCCAACTTGGCTTCCTCCCATTTTTATTTGGAATTCATCTTCTTTGGTATTGATGTTTGACAGCATATGACCCTGGACATACATGAGTAGCTGGATCTATTGCTACTGTTACACAATAGTCACCTAATTTTGGCAAATGTACAGAAAAACTAATATGTTTTTATTTGAAACTGAGATTGTATAAATACCACGGATATCTTTAATATGAGTCAATATCAAGATGCTTTTAATTACTGTCATAATCCAAGAGATTCTGCTTTTCATAGAACCTTGAGAAAGAATATTACTTCTAAGCCTCATATTCCTCATCCATAAAATGGAGATAATAGTAACAATAATCTCTAAAGTTGATGATGATAGTAGCTGTCTGGCTTTAGAACTTCTATCCTCTCCTTCCAAAACCTTGTGAAACAAAAGATTCAAGCGGGCTTCCCTGGTGGCTCAGTGGTTGAGAGTCCTCCTGCTGATGCAGGGGACACGGGTTCGCGCCCCGGTCTGGGAAGATCCCACATGCCACAGAGCGGCTAGGCCTGTGAGCCATGGCCACTGAGGCTGCGCGTCCCAAGCCTGTGCTCCGCAACGGGAGAGGCCACAGCAGTGAGAGGCCCACGTACCGCAAAAAAAAAAATAAAATAAAAAAAAAAATAAAAAAAAAAAAGATTCAAGCAACTATTAGATTAGATTAGATAGATTAGAGCAAGTATTAGTTTTCTTTCTCAGTTTTATTACTGGAATTCTTAATCAGCTGAATAAAGTATTTTGCCCTCAGCATAGTGTTAGTCTTCATTTATCAATATTTGTACCTATTAATTCAGTATATATTATTGAAAAATAACAATTTTTTCCCATTTATACTTAAATTTCTAGATTTTTAATTCTTTGTGATTTGGGTATTTGCTATGATAATGGGAGAAAGTGAAGATTATTGAGAACTTTTCATGATCTCCTGGGGTTCATGATTCTGTTGTTGGCTTTCTCTGAAAACAGTTCAAGGCTAAGAACAAAAGGGTTTAGACTCCAGAATAAAATTTTGCTAAAACAAGCAGTGCTGGAATGGCAACTATACTAAAAGGAAGAGATACCAAAAGTAGAGAAATAGCAAAAATTTAAGGGTGAGCAGACCTCAAGAGGGCATAATTATCCCTTCCTTTCTTCATTCACAGATTATTGGTAATGGGTGCATTGTTTCTCTGCTTTCTATACAATTATGGTGCAGGATGTGTTCCACCACTAGATCTGGAATGAATGACTGTTTTTTTTTTTTTTTATGTGAAAGCCACTACTTAGCCCTGGATCAGACATTGGTGTTGATGTTGCAGGTTACAGAGAAGTGGGGTAGGGAAAAGGCAGCAAAGCTGGATCAATCTGCAGGCCCATGGGTTGAAGTGGAATAGATCTATGAGATCTTGTGGGCAGAGACTGCCCAAGGCAGCTGGGCTTCAGGCGTCTTGCAGGTACCACAAGATGGCTGTCACAGGAGAAGTGAGAATAACCCAGCAACAAGAGTCAATGGGGTGGAGAACCCACTGGCAAGTGACGGGGAGGAAGAGGCTTGCAGTATCAATCACATCAGGAAAAGTATCAGTGGAGCCCCTGAAAACCCAGCAAATGAGTAGGGCTCATAAAAGGACTAGTATTTGGGCACTGACTACATTGTGGCATCCAAGGTCATAATAATACTAATATTAGTATTACTATCCTGCATAAACTATGTGATATGAGGATCTGACAAACAAAATTTCTGTGATACCAATTTTAGATCTGCCATCTAATTCTCTGTAATGTAGGAAAGTCATGATTTCTCCAGGTCACAGCCTCTCAATTTATCAACCGAGGAGAAATCACCTGCTTGAACATCTTCACTGGGCTCTTCAGAGGCTCCAACTAATTGCTCTGCAAATGTGAGCTGTTAACCAGGGAGGGCTGTGAGACACAGAAAGACCCTGATGTGCGACATCTATTTCCACCTTTGATTTCTCTGATTTCTTCTGCTACAATGAATTCGTCTTTCTGGTGGTGATGAATCATTAAAAAGGAAGTTGATTGTCATAGTTAGAATTCCTTGGGTTTTTACTTTGTCTCTATGCCAAATTTCCTTTTTGTATTTTGATATTTTTACAGCTTGGCACCTACTTAATCTCTCCATTTTTCCCAGTGTGACAGTTAATTGATGTGTCAACTTGACTGGATCATGGGATGCCCAGATATCTGGTTAAACATTTTTGCTGGATGTATTTGTGAGGGTGTTTCAAGGAGAGATTAGCATTGGAATTGGTAGACTGAGTAAAGCGGATTGACCTCCCCACTGTGGGAAGGCCTGAGTAGAACCAAAAGGCGGGAGAAGGGTGGATATGCTCTGCCTCTGTGTCTGTCTCTGACTCTGCCTCACTACTTGAGTTGGGACATCAGTCTTCTGCCCTTGGTGCTCCCAGTTCTCAGACTTTCAGACCTGGGTTGGAATCGACACCACTGGTTTCAGTCTTCTGCCCTTGGTGCTCCCAGTTCTCAGACTTTCAGACCTGGGTTGGAATCGACACCACTGGTTCTCAGGCTTTCAGAACTTCCAACTACACCACCCACTTTCCTGGGTATCCAGCTTGCAGAGGGCTGACTGTGGGACTTCTCAGCCTCCATAATCACTCAGATGAGCCAATACCTTTTAATAAATCAATCTCTTTCTCTCTCTCCTACTGGTTCTATTTCTCTGGAGAACCCTGACTAATAAACCAGTTTTTCTCTTTGAAAACTGAAGCATTAACTATAATTCCCAGATGTCATATGTGTCATTTTTATAATCTGTCTTCTTAACCTCTAGGACATTCCTTCCCATATTTTAATGTGCAAATGAATCATCTGGGAATCTCATTAAAAAGAAGATTCTCAAGCAGTAGCTCTGCATGTGTAACAAGTTTGCAGGTAATGCTGATGCTGATGGTCCACGGAATACACTTTGAAAATCATTGTTCTAAAGAAGTAATAATAATAATAATAATGGTTGCCAACATCTGCAGAATACTTACATTTCCCAGCACTCTTCTGTTTGCTTTTAGGCATACTGACTTACTTAATCCCACAGTAACCCTATGGGGAGGTAATATTCTATTTCTGCTATTTTGTAGATGAAGAAACCAAAGCACAAGGAGGTTAACTAGGTGCCCAAGGACATGTAATAATGAGTGCAAAGCGAGGAGGTTTTGAACCTAAGCAATTTGGCTTTAGAATCTAGGCACACAAAACTACTGTACTCTAATGGCCTAAAAACTGACCATCAGGGCTTCCCTGGTGGCGCAGTGGTTGAGAGTCCGCCTGCCGATGCAGGGGACATGGGTTCATGCCCCGGTCCGGGAAGATCCCACATGCCGCGGAGCGGCTGGGCCCGTGAGCCATGGCCGCTGAGCCTGCGTGTCCGGAGCCTGTGCTCCACAACGGGAGAGGCCACAATAGTGAGAGGCCCGCGTACTGCAAAAACAACAACAACAACAACAACATAAAAACCCCAAAACTGGCCATCAGCTTATTTGTACTTATCATGTTAAACTATTCTTGAATTTCATAATTATTTAATTGGTTCTTTTTATTTAGAGTTTGTACAGGTAAGTGAAGGAGGGTTGGTGTCAAACTGTCTATTACACTAGCCACTAGTCTGAATGGAGATGAGCTGTGAGTGTAAAATACACCCTAGGTTTAAAGATAATATGGAAAAAAATAATGTAAAATATTTTATTAACAATTTTTTATAATGATTGCATGCTGAAACAATGATATTTTAGATGTATTGGGTTAAACAAAATATATTTTACAACATATTTTCAAGTGGCCGGGGAGGGATATTGGGATTGACATAACATACTACTATATATAAAATAGATGACTAATAAGGACCTCCTGTATAGCACAGGGAACTCAATACTCTGTAATGACCTACATGGGAAAAGAATCTAAAATAGCATGGATATTTGTATATGTATAACTGATTCACTTTGCTGTACAGCAGAAACTAACAAAACATTGTAAATCAACTATACTCCAATAAAAATTAAAACAAAAATATTTTCACCTGTTTCTACTTTTTTGTAATGAGGCTAGTAGGAATTTAAAATTCTATTCGTGACTCAGATTACATTTCTGTCAGATAACACTTGGGTAGGACTCCCAATACAGATAACTGAGCATAGCCCTTCTCCACAATTTCCTCAATGGTTAGACTCACAGCTCCTCTTTCATCATGAAACAAGACATGTCTCAAGCTTGGGGAATGTGGCTGGTCATGGGTGGGACCTGCGGGTAACCAGATGGCTAATGGACTGGCTAACCATGTCTGCCTTCCTATGGCCTGATCATTCGCCCTTGTGACAGTGCTCACACTGAGTTTCTTTGAATTCTTTATTACTAAACAAATGACTACGATGTAGTGTGTCCGATTTTAATATGAAAAATTCTGGGTTCAGCCCACAGAATGAAATTTTGCATTCTTCCAGGACATTAGTTTCCTATCTGCAAAATGAGAGACAGGAACTTTAAGATTCCTTCAGACTTTAAATGGTATAATCGTTTGATAAATGTTTGATAAATTGCTGATAAATGTAGGAAGATTAAAAATCTGTAATGGGTGACATGTTTTAACTTCTGTGGAGTCAGGACAGGGGGAAGGCCATCTAGTTCCCAAATATATGAATAAATGTAAAAAGCCAAAAATTTTAGACTGGCTAAATAAACTCATCAGCTGTAAATTTTGGTAACTAGGTATTTAGTTTTCTTTGTTTCCTACTAATAAGCATTTTCAGACCACCTTAGTCCACCTTTTTATTGCTAAAGTTATCAAACTACATGAAAAGATAATGAAAGGATTTGTTTTACGCTTTAAGTAAGTCACCAAAACCCAATGAAATAGGTCATAAATCAAGCACTTTGAGCTGGCTGTACTTTTTTGTGACTTCTGAACCACACCCAGAGGTGGAGAACAGCTGAATTGAGGCTTATTTTTCCTATTTGAAGTTCAAAGTTAATCCTATTTATTTAAAAAATTCCCACCTCAGAAATGTTTTTCAAGCATGAAATCATATGGATATGAGATTTTTAAAAATTGTCTAATATAACATAAAATAAGAGATATAAGTAATGATTTTGGAGTATAATGAGTGAGAGTCATTTTTATCCAATCTTTGGGAAATAACAGTTTCAGTCAGTGTAATTACTGATTTAAAGCTTTATGACCTAACTAAATATGTCAACACATTTATAATCTCTTTGGGGCTTAGGAGAATATTAACTTGTTCCTATAAATTTTTTCATTGTTTTGAAAATTACCGTAATGTAATCTAAAACTTTTGTAGTAATTTGTTCAGTTACTAGTTTAGTACCCTCTGGCAGAAGAGTAGATACTAAAATAAAACTCTGGAAAAATAAATGTCCTGAAGGCCAGTCTTCCTTCAATTCCTATTAATTTCAGACTTTAGTTCTATGTTAATTTGTTTGTAATTTTTAAGCCCTTATCTTAATAAAGATAAGCCCTTATTTTAATATCAGTTCATTAAACAGAGAATGAGAAAAGCAAAGGCAAATAAGTTTTTGGATAACTTTTAAAACCTTGAACTTATTTTAAATATCAACCTGACATTTTGTACTTTAGGGTTTGGCCTCAAACACAGTTTAAACCAGATGGTAAAAGGACACAATAGATTATGATGAATTCTTAGTGAATTTTAGTGAAGCACTCAAAATATAATAGGATATATTTACTAAACCATTTTATATTCACGTTCTCATCTGTGCTACATTTAATGAAGTCATTTGGTACTTTCAAAAAATTTAACATGGTGATAATTCACCTGTTAAATTTTTTTAAAACAAATAAATTGTCTCAAATGTTAAAACATATATTTAATAATATTAAATCATTATATAGTTTGGAGATAGGTTTAACTTTTCTCTACAAGGAGTTTAATTTCAGTGTACTATAGATTATTCATGTTCATAAAATCATTCCCTCTCTTTTAAATAAACAACTTTGGCATTCATTTCATTGCTTGCCTAAAAGTATAAGACTTAAAAGTATAATTTCTACAGTTATTTCTTTTTGTTTGTTTCCCTTATAAGAAGCAGCAAACTTTCGTTTTAAAAGGGATTCACTACTAAGAAGAAAAGATCTAATCTAACAATAAATGCAAACTTTTTAGGAAGAATAATCATGGCACCAAAGTTATTACAGTAATAATTTATTCAGAATGGAGCATTTGTGTTTGAAGATGGCTACAAATGGGAATGGAAAATATTGAGAGAAAAGAACAACACATATTTTGAGGATGAGTTGCCATTTCCTTTTATAAGGACTTGGTCATGCCATAGGTGTTATTTCTTTAAAAGGTCAAGTTAAATTTCTTTATGTGTGGTGGTCTGCCCTCTCATGGGCCAGAGTAATATACAAGAGATCCATTTGACTTGTAAAAAGAACCTCAGCTCCCAAAGAATAAAGTATCTTTTAAGTTAACCTAGTATTAAAATCTTAATATGTATTCATGAATGTAATAACTTCTCACGGATTGTAGGCCTTGTCCAAATATTTAAAGAGTTCTTAGGTGTGGTTGTTCCACTAATTTCCTTCTTATCTCCCTTTACCCCTTCTTTCTATTGCAAAATAAACACAGCTTGCCTCTTGATATTTTCCTTGACCTCTCTTTTTAAAATACTTCAGAATTAACTCATAGGCAGTGAACAGAAATCCCCTCTTTGCTCACAAATTTTTCCATTAAAATCTTCTTTATTATATACATAATATGAATTTGTTAAAGAAGAAAAATAGAGAATATAAAAGATGACTAGAGAATAGAGAATAGAAAATAGAGAACAGAAAAAAACAAACATTAAATATTACTTGTAATCCCATCACGATGACATAACACTATTAATATTTGGAAGACTAATTCTCCAGTCATTTTTGAGATATATGTATTTGTGTGTGTGTGTGTATATATATATGTATATATATATATATTATATATGTATATACAGTATATATACTGTATATATAACATACATGTAACATATTCATCTAAAAAGGTATTTATTTTAATAAAGTGGGATATAGTGCCACTTTATATTGCTCTTTAATCATTGTGGTGCTGTCTCTTCTGCTCAAGTAGACAGTAATCCCCTTTGGGACAATGTCTGTGCTGAATTAACTTGGAATTTTTATTGTTATGTATAGAATTATGTACAAAAATATATACTCACTGTTTTAGAACAATCTCATACATATTTTGACCATGAGTTGTCTCTGGAAAGTATTCCCTAAAGGAGAAAAGGAAAACAACTAGATTTTATCCCCTCAATATATGATTAAGAGTGAACCAAGCAAAATGAATCTAAGCAATGGATAATATAGGATTTCAACTATAATCATGATTACAGTCAGTGATGTGCATACAAAGTCATTGTATAGATATGATAAAATAAGTATTTGAGATTAAATAGGTGGCTTCAAGGAAATTTTATTTTTGCAGTTTATTTATAGTTCTCCTGTGAGTCCCGTTTCATTCTTCACAGTGGAGGTGTATAGAAAATATCTACTGGGTTATCTTTTCAGCCCATGAGCCTCTCCTATGGTATGAGTTAGGAGAGACCTACTTGCTGGTATAAAAGTTAGACCCCAAAATGCATTACTTAAATATGCTAAAAGTTTATTTCTTCCAAGTAACACTAGTGAGTAGTTTGGTAAGTTTGGCAAAGCAGCCCTACTCCACCTAGTCAATTAGAAATCCAGGCTGCAGAAGTTCTGCTAACTAAAAAATATAGCTTCCAAGGTCACCCTATTCCAGTCAGCCCTAAAAGGAAGGAAACATATATAAGTTTTATAAGGGCCTGTGTCTTAAATTGGCACATGTCATTTTCAGTCACTCTATGATGAAAACTCAGTCACTCTGCTATACTCAGCTATAAAGTAGATGGAGACATATAGTCCAACAGTGTTCCAAGAAGAAAATATAGATTTTTATCTATATTGTGAGCTACTAGCAGTCTTTGCTATACCTCTTTTATGAGAATTGCCCCTGCCTTTCCAGGGATGAGATGCACACTCCTATTATGTTAGTAATGTGTAACCTTTCTCCCCACCCCCACTGATTTATCAATAGTGAACACCTGACATGTCATAAACTGGGCCAATCAGATTGAGATTCTCCTTCCAGGGAATTAGAAAGTAGGATCCAATTTCTGTATGTGGCTGGAACTATAGCCATTTAACTCATGAGGTTCCAGGACAGAGAGGGGGTAGGAGATGGGATGAGAATGAAGCAAAATAATGCAAAAAGGACATGAGACAGAGATTGGATTTCTGCTGACTTCCCAATTGCTGATCTTAGTCCCTACCTGACATCTGACTGGTTACTCTGACTGATTCATGAAATGAATTTATATCCCATACATTAATTCTCATTTTTTGATTAAGTTGACTCAAGTTGATTTCTGTTACTTTAAACCAGATTTTTGACTAACAGAGGGTATGTTGGTGAAAAAGTTTCTACTGAATGGGAAAGAGTTAGACAAGACCATTATTAACCTTGTTTTCAAATGTGAAGTGTCTGCCTTTCATGAAATGATACCTGACTGCGCTTTCCCCCATCTGCAAAATCTGAACAATAATTTACATCTTCCAGTGTTCTTACAGGTTTTAAAAAAATAAAACACAGAGGGCAGTGCCAGACATACAGTGTATGCTCAGTAACTGATAGTTCTGATGATGATAAAGAGGACGATGATGATGTCTACAGATATCAAATGGCACTTGCTTTCTGGTATATATTTTCAGTGGACCCAGTGGCCTACACCTGTCCCTGAGGTTGTATTTTCTCAGATTTCCAGGTGAGACCAAAAGCAAGTGAAATGTGACATGCCTAATTAAGGAACTTGAACCTTCGTGTCAACTTCTGTCAGCTTGTCTACAGCTAAAGGTCATCTAAAGACCAGAAAATATTTTAGAAGAACTCATCCTAAATCAAGTAGTGCCAATTGTATAAAGGGAAAAGTATTTTACCATTTTCTCAGATTTGTTTTTGGCCAACATCATTTTAAATCCACTTTCCAGAACAAGATTATATCTATAACTTCACATTGTTACAAAGTGCCTTTAAAAAAATTAAAGATCGAGAAACTAAAAGATTTGAAAATATGTCTGTCACTCCTACAAAAGGTAAAAATGGCAGGTGTGATTTAAACTGTCTTAATCTATCTCTACTTAATCAACTCACTGAATTAACCATCACTCTCCAGGGCAGACACAACTGAAGTGTACTTAATTTAATTCCATTTAACCAACTCACTGAATTAACCATCATTCTTCATTCTTACTGTATTGCACATTGATAGATGCCTACATAATTTTGCATGATCATAGCCAGTGGGCCAGTCTTTAACACATGCATAGAATAAATGCTTTTGAATGAGGAATAAATGATTGGAATAAAGTTGAAAATTCTAAAAGAGGCTGGCACTTAGAGTGCTTAAAACACACACACACACACACACACACAAACACACACTTTAAAAATAAATCAAACAGGGAAATGTCGATGCTGTTGTAGGAGTGTGGTATTTGCAGTTAGATGACTGAATTTTAATCTATCAAGCAATGTTCAAAAGAAAGTCCTTGGTGATGAGTCAAAATGTTGTTCAATGACTGTACATTCATATATATACACATATATATGAATACATATGTGTATATATATCAGGATTAAAAGTCTAAATGACCCATATATATATATTTATATTCACATACACACACACACACACACACACACACACAGTGGAATACTACTCAGCCATAAAAAATAATAAAATTTGCCATTTGCAACAATATGGATGAAACTGAAGGGTATTATGCTACGTGAAATAAGTCAGAGAAAGACAAATACTGTCTTTCAGTACCATATATTATCACTTATATGTGGAATCTGAAAAATTAAATGAATGACTGTAACAACAACAAGATTAGCTACTTATGTTTGAGGGCCCATATATTGAACAAATATATCGTAGTGATTAAGTTCATGATATACATGGGAGTTCCCTGTACTATGCTTGAAGTTCCTATTGTTGTCTGAAATTATTTCAAAATAAAAAGTTATTTTTAAATACGTCTAAATGATATATCTTTTTAAATGATAACCCCTTCTAACTTTTTTTGATTAATTGGCTAATTGCCTATCCCAATCATGTTAAATGAGAGGGGAATTACTGTCTTATTACTTGATGCTTTTTGTAGCAGATTCTTTTTCAGTTCATAGAATATTTATTAACAATATTTAGACTTTTGAGGAAATTGTGGTTATTCTTTCCTTTAATTCAGATAAACCATGCCATTAGGGGAAGAATCTCTCCAAGAATGCTGTGATGTGTTTAAATATCAGAGAAATGGAGTGCAGTTGCCTAAGAGTGCATCTTATTCAGGACTCTAGAGCTACACATGATAACAAAAGCAGATACACAGGAAAATAAGGGAAATAGCCATAGATATCCTGAACCTGTGTACTTGCAAGTTCTAGGGAGGGAACAAAAGTAACAATGAACTTGATAAAAAAGCAAGTAGCAATAAAAGTGCCAATTCATAATATCCCAAGTCGGAAGCATGCCCAATATTGATATACAACCCAGAGGAGATATTTTTATTTTATTAAATTAGTTCTCCTCCATGACAAAAACTGCAAGGTCAAAAGACCAAAAACAGAAAAATAATATTGCCAACTCATATCACAGACAATGACAATATAAATCAATTTGAAAATGACCAAGAATCCAACAGATAATAAGCAAAGAGTACAAATACAAATATGAACATAAAATTTACAGAAAGTGAGCTGTAAATGGTCCTTAAACATATGTAAAGACTTCACCTTCAAGTATGAAAACTGCTAATTAAACCAAAACTGATATGCTGTTTTTATTCTTATAAGACTGGCAAAGATCAAAAGTTCATATAGGACTGATGGACTTCCCTGGTGGTGCAGTAGTTAAGACTCTGCACTCCCAATGTAGGGGGCATGGATTCGATCCCTGGTCAGGGAACCAAGATCCTGCACGGTGCAGCCAAAAAAAAAAATAAAAATTCGTACAGGACTGAAATAGCTAAAGCTAGAAATAACCAAAATGTCTAAAAAGAATGGAATGGAGGAAGTAACTATGGTATATTTCTTCTGTGAAATCCTATACAGCATTAAATAGGATTGAATTGGCATTACATGTGAAAATATTTACAAGCGTGTAATGTGAAAAATAAGACATAAAAGATGCATATGGGGGCTTCCCTGGTGGCGCAGTGGTTGAGAGTCCGCCTGCCGATGCAGGGGACGCGGGTTCGTGCCCCGGTCCGGGAAGATCCCACGTGCTGTGGAGCGGCTGGGCCCGTGAGCCATGGCCGCTGAGCCTGCGCGTCCAGAGCCTGTGCTCTGCAACGGGAGAGGCCACAGCAGTGAGAGGCCCGCATACCGCAAAAAAAAAAAAAAAAAAAAAAAAAAAAAAGATGCATATGGTACAATTCCATTTTTATAATATTTATTCATAGACACCACTAAGTTCTACTGATTAGGAGTACATATATAAGTGATAAAATAGCAAGAAAATTATTAACATAAAAGCCATTACAATTGTTACCTCTGGAAGGATGAATGAGGAAAGATTGGGAGTGAACATGTGGGAGCTTCTGGAAACTTAGAAATGTTTTGAATTTTACCTGAATTGTAGTTACACAAGAGTCTGCTTTATAATTATACTTTAAATTGTGCCTATATGTTTTACACTCTCTTCTGTGGTTATAGCACATGAATATATATTTCCAAGAAGAGAAAAAAAACCACAGTGACCAACAAACCTGTGAAAAGATTCCTGACCTAATTTGTAATAATAGAAAAGAGAATTAAATGAGATGCAATCTTATACTCACAGATTTGCAAAGGCTAAAAAGTATCATAAGAATGTAGAAAGTGGTAGCAGGAGTGTAAATCCATATAAGCACTTTGGAAAACAATTTGGTATCATCTAGTAAAGTTGATGGTGCTCACACCCCATGACTCAGCATTTCCACTATTAGATACATTTTGTAGAGAAACTCTACCTCACATGCAGGAGACTTATATAGGAAAGTTAATGGTGCTGTTATTTACAATAGCAAAAAATTGGAAACAATTCATGTTTTACCACAGGAGCACGGATAATCCCATATAGTCTCTATGTAATGATGAAAATTAATGAACTATCATTATGTGCATTAACATAGATGAATCACACACTGATATAAAACGTATGTTGTAGAAAAATACATGCAGTATGATTTCTTTTTTATTACTGCTCAAACACATGTAATGTGAAAATAAGTAATCATATATATACATTTGTGGTAAGATATTAAAGAAAATAGAGTGTTAAATATAAAATTTAATCTAAAAAAAACCCCCAGTGAAAAAGAGGAAATTTGATTGGAGAGCGATGCACATGGATTTAAGTTTATGGGTAATATTCTTTATCAAGTCGCGAGGTAGATATATGAGTATTCATTTTATTATTATTCTATGTACCTTTCATATGCTATATAGATGAATATGCTATATATACACATACATGTATGTATGACATGTATTTATGACAATCTTTAATTTAAAAGAATTAATGAGAAAGAAAAATAATAAGATGATCCGTTATACATTTTTTAAATTATTATTTTTTTAAGATTTTATTTTTATTATTTTTTTAAAATTAAAATTTTAATTTTAGGGTCTTAGTTGCAGCATGCGGGATCTTTTAGCTGCGGCATATGGACTCTTAGCTGCAGCATGCGGCCTTCTTAGTTGCAGCATGCATGTGGTATCTAGTTCCCAGACCAGAGATCAAACCGGGCCCCCTGCATTGGGAGCATGGAGTCTTACCCACTGGACCACCAGGGAAGTCCCAATCCTTTATATATTTAAATGGAATAATCTTCAAGATAAATTAAGTGGATATGTGTATAGGATGCTATGATTAGTATAAATAAAAGGGCAAAATGAGAATAAATACACATTTTGCTTATTTGTGTACTGAACATCTTTAGGAAGTTACACAGGAAACTGATAGCTGGGTTACCACCTGAGGAATTAGGTATTTGAAAGGCACTCATGTGGGAGGGAGAAATTCCACTGAATGCCCTTCTGTAACTTTAAACGCTTGTACCAACCAAATACATTATAATTATTACAATAGCTGCAGTTAAAATTTTTTAAATAAGCTATAATATCCCACCCAAATTTTCTGGTTAGAATGGGTCCTGTGATATACCTAAATGGGTGGGAAAGGAGAATCTGACTTATAGTCTACTAACAAAGGATGAAGGCATTCTATCCCTGACCTTCTTGCCTAGAGGGCACAGCACAAGGATATACTCTTTTTGCTGCCAGAAAGGAAGGAGAATTCGGGAAGGCATGCTGTGATTATTATCTTTACAAATTGCAAATGATAAGCATGAAATAGAAGAATGGGGCTGAATTCAGTTAATGTCAAACCAGAAAATCACACCAAATGTCAAATTTTCCCAGACGCTCTCATTAACAACACTTACGCCAGTCACATACATTGGTTTCTACAGAGATCAGCCAAAACTTCCAACAGTTACTGGCTATAATCTGACTTTGTAACAAAAACTAGCTTATTATATCCATGCAAAGCCCAAGGTTGAGCAACACAGAATAACAGCAGCAAAGAACGAACACTGTCAGCTAAAGTAAATCCACTTATTTATGACATAGCTTAATCAGTTTTTGGAGGCTCATATTTTATAGCACCATCCATGATTCTGGAATTTTCCTTCAATTAACAATTGTGCAAAATTTACCAAATATATCATTTACTTGTCTAAAATTGACAAAGCTTTCATTTTTACAAAATGATTATTTTGTAATTTAACATTTAACTAGTATTTTTAAAAATGCTTTTAGGTAGGACAGAGCCAATTTATCCTTACTTTGCTTGTTCTTCAACTTTCTGTACTGTCATGAGGGTTGTCATTTTAAACTTTCTGAGTTAGTATCTAAAAAGAGGTGCTCATGTTACCAATCTGGATATATTTACAGCATATAATTACACAAGTACTCAACAAACATTTCTGTGTCTACTACTTTTTTTTTTGCGGTATGCGGGCCTCTCACTGCTGTGGGCTCTCCCGTTGCGGAGCACAGGCTCCGGACGCGTAGGCGCAGCGGCCATGGCTCAGGGGCCAGCCGCTCCACAGCATGTGGGATCTTCCCGAACCAGGGCACGAACCCGTGTCCCCTGCATCGGCAGGCGGACTCTCAACCACTGCGCCACCAGGGAAGCCCCCGAGAATGATTTTTATAAGAAGAAGGAGACCAAAAAGAGGGAAGAGCTTGAGCTAGCTAAGATTGGTAGAATGAAGTAGGTATTTGGAAAACCAGAAGCTATGCCTTAAATAGCCAGTTACAGGATCTCAGAGAAGTGAAATGAAGTCAGACTAGAGGCCATGAAAATTACGCTAAGTCATTTACATAGTGTTGTTAATTTGCTCATGGGGAACCACTGAATATTTTTTAAATGGTTACTTAAATATGAACCACATTTTATTTAATAGAAGAAATATTTGGCCAGAGTAGATTAGTGAACAGATCTTTTAAAAAAAATTGTGATAAAATACGCAACATAAAATTTACCATCTTAACCTTTTTTAAGTATCCATTTCAATGGCATGAGTACATTCACACTGCTGTGCTGCCATTACCACCATCCATCCACAGAACTCTTTCATCTTGCAAAATGGAACTCTGTACCCAATAAATAAAAATTCCACATTCTCCCCTCCCCAGACCTTTTTTTTCTAAATATGAAGTAAAATAACAGACACATAAAAGGCAAAACATTTTCCCAGGGGTGTTGAGAAATATATAAGATTTAATGAGTGGGTTTGCTTGCCGTACCCTATTTATATGTTTCTTTCTTATCATTTCTCTCTCTCTATATATATATATATGGGGGGGGAGAGGGAGATAGAGAGATTTACACACAAGCATACACTATATATATGTATATAGTGTATGTATGTGATATATATCACATATTTCTTAGATCTAAGAAATTGAAAAGGCTAAGGAAAGAATATGGCTGAATTGATCAAGAAGGGAATAGATTTCATCAACAAGATGCCCTAGAGGTTAGCCTTGACCAGTAATACCAACCATTCAACATAAAATACAGTGGTTTTGGACATAAAATAACATTTAGGCAGAACATAAAAGGGTTGTATTGGATAATACAGTAAGAGGGAATAGATCCACTTTTACTATCATCTGGCTGATATACTGACAGTGCTACAACCTAGGAGAAAAGGATCTAGTTTTCATTTTTAGTCGCATACTGTATACCTCCAGGCCAGAAGCTCCTTCACTGCATCATTGCCAGAGAGGGGCCTTGGATGGCTGGGGAACCAATGAATGTATCCAGTTACTTTGTTTTAACAAGCTTCTGCAGAAACAGGAGCAGACCAGGAAATTTCAAATGAGCCAATAGTCTTCACTGAGCACACACAATGTATTCAGCCAGGTTCTAGGTTTTACAGATCATGGTTAAGTTTTTAGCGTGATGTGTAATCAGGAAGGATAAAGTTTTACATCTTACAAGAATATGTGGTTATATCTAACAAAAATATTATGATATTTCCATATCTTGTGGTATTGCCATGGGAAAACACAAATTTGTTTTCATGAGTTTACTACAAAATCAGCTGTCATATATGCCTTAATTTAAAGATAATTAGCCTTCTTTTTTTTTTTTTTTGGTAATTGGAAACTTGAGGAAGAACATTGTAAGATACCCCAAAGTAAACAAACCCAGTTGGTAGAGTAAATTAGTTTTGATTTACATGAGATTTTATATGTGTAGAGATTTTGGGTTGAAAGAAACTGAACTTTTTGAATCCTAAAAACAATTTTAGTGCATTTTATTTCTTATGTTTGCCTAATATTGACTTTATTGATTTTTTATTGCTATCATCGACTTCCCCAAGCCTTTAAAAGGTTGCCTTTTCATATATCTTATAGTCACTAGACTTACTAAAAGAAGAATTCAGTTCTACTTGGTAGAAGATATGTTGGTGATCTATAAATTATATGGCAATAATTTCATTTTGTGACAAATGTAATAATGAAAATCATTCTCACTGGATTGGAACATCATGGTTTTATTAGACATTATGTGTTCCTGAACCTGAGGGTGACATTCCAGTGTGACCACGTAATCCCTAGATTGGAACTGACTTTACAAAGTCTTGACTCACCCATTTAGGAGAATAAGCTGAGTGGAGGAAGGACTGGGCAGCGTGTGAGGAATTCTATCTACTAACGTTTGGGCGTTGTGGCAGTTAATATCACACGAGCAAGAGAAAAAGAACTCTGGGCTCTCTTCTTTGCTTGTTCATCAAATCATGATTTCTAAGCCAAGTTTCTTACAATAATTTTATATTTTAGTTACATTTTGCTTATTGTCTTTATCAGAAACAGAGACAGATTTATGTAGTAGCCCCAAAGTTTTCAATTAAAGCCTGGCAACACTCCTTATTAAAGAATGTTCATGGCTAATCACTGAATGTAAGGCAATGATTTTATACGTTTTGTTGTTGTTTGAAAGTATTGGTTTGAGGAGATTATGGTCCTTTTCAGAAAATTGCTAACAAGACAGGCACTTTTTCCAGATAAATCCACGTATGTACATACATCCACAATCATATACAATTTCAAGGGGTCCCTCCATTTCCTGAATTATATCCATGTACCTCTAATTTAGAACCTGAAGCTTGAAGCACCAAATCTATGCTTTTCAAGTGACCCTCTACAACTAGAGCATCTCCTGTCTCAATCTCTTCTCTCACTATTTTATAAAATTAAGCTTCTACTCAAGTCAATATGATTTCCTTACTGTCCCCAAAACAAGTCATATTGAACTCTACCTACAATCTAATGCTGCCATCCTCCCTGGCCCTTGGATAACTTTTTGTGTTTTCTTCTCCTTTACTTCCAGGTTCTAGAAAATCAAAGTTTAAATTAGTCTTTCCAAGAAAAAAAAAAAATTCCTGATGTCAGCTCACAGTGCATTCTCCTTTCTCTGCATTTTTAATTTGTGACACGCTGCATATTGATGAATATACTACAGTACCTTAAAGTAGTAATATTTCCCTGGGTGCGTGGTAGAGACCCTCAAGAAAACTATGAACTCCAGTAGCATAGGGTTACACTCCACACTTGGATCCATTCAGTTAGAAATTTCTATGAAGAAAGATGCTGTTGGGATGCTATTGACTTCATTGTGAAGTGTCCTCTTAAGGAGAACCAGCTGTGGCAACATTCTAGTTGTATATTACCCTATCACTTGATTTGTTTTCTTTCACGGTTATCTGAATTTCATAGCTAATTTCCCTCTCCTCTGTTTGCTAGAAGCTTAGAGCCAAATTGGTGGAATTTTAGCAGCAGTATAGGGCTTCATGGCATGTTTTCATTTTGCTTTATCATATTTTATTTTCCTTTTATGAAAATTTCCTCATGGTGTTTATCTTCTGATAATATATTATGTTTTTGAAACAATCTAAATGTCCTTCTTGCAAAAAGTCAGAAAAACACACAATAAATAAAACATATTATTTGCTTCCTCTAATGTGTTATGGCAAAGCTTGAAGAGGATGAATGGTTACCAAAGATTAGGTGAGGGTGGGAGGGAGGAAGACATGCATAGATTGGAATATTAGTTTTACTAATTTCAAAAGGAGTAATTTTAATTTATGGGTTATAATAATTTGGATTAAAATAGTAACTTTTCATCTCAGACATTCTCCATTCCTCATTTCTGTTATATTTGTCTCTATAGGACTTATACCTGGCAAATCTCTATTTGCTCTTTGTTCATCTGTATCCTTCTGCTGGAATATCAGTTCCATGAAGGTGAGAATTTATTTTGTTCCTCACATATCCCCACAAACTTTAACAGTGCATGGCCCCAATTAAATACTCCATAAATACTGAATGAATGAATAATTTAAAAATCACAATATCCTATGGATACAGGGTAGAAATAGTCCCGCTAAACTGGAAATGTATGTCTTTTAGTTCTATGTGTTCCAATACCAGTCTTGTGAATTTGGCTCAATTACAATATCTTCCAACTTTATTACCTTCTTTTATTTGTCTCATGATGATTTTGGATTAGACAGACTATAAGATATAATGCCAAGTCCTTTTCTCAAATTCTGTTAATAAAGATTTTTAAAAAGTGTTTATTAATCAATTAGAATCCATGGAAATAGGGCTGTTTCTGAAAATTCCTCATATTATCTTTTATAGTGCTTCTGAAAAGGCCTTTATTTCTGGGTCAAGAATATCTTTTATTTTCCATTTTTTAAAGATTACAAAGTCTCCTACATGCAGGTCTGCAAACCTAAATTGATAAGACAGACCTTAACAGCTTTATTCTGTGACAGTTTTGAATGAGTAGTTGTTTTTGATTTGAAAGATATTAACAATGGCTCTAAGTGTAATGAGAATCTCTTAGGTTATGAAGTCAGGTGAAGTAAACATGGATCAATTATTTGATGATTTGTATGAATGAGGACAGCTGTGTTCTAAAGCTAGGATATGAACAATTTACATTTACAATTCCTTTTCATTACTGGTGGACTTTCACCATTTATTTACATTATCTTTACATTTCTTTAGCTCATTTCCCTTGCAGCTGTGTATAATAATGGTCTGATTTGGTTCTGTTTTATACACGTTCTTCAAAAATTTCATCATTTTGAGCTCATTTTCAAAGCAGGAAGTAAATGAATTCTTTTCAGGACAAAGACATATGAGGTAGGTGATATTTACTCTAAAACTCCTGCATTTTGTCCATTTGTATCAACACTCTTCCTCATTTACCATGTGCTAGGCTCTAGGGGGGCTCTGAAGGTGAACAAGCCCTTACGGACTTCAATCTAGTGGGAAGAAAAGACACACACATGTCAATAGTTCACAGCTAAAGTAGTGAAGTAGCAGTGAGTACAATGAAGAGCACAGAGGAAACAGTGACAAAAGCCAGCATTTGATGAGGTAAAGGAGTGGGGCAGAAAAAAGAGAATTTGCAAGGTCACAAAGGAGCTTTGGAGCACAAGAGATCACACTGTGCCAGGTAGAGAATTCTCTTCTATTCCTAATTGGTTGGGTGTTTTTTATCAAGGCATCTATGAACACACACAGCTAACATCATATTTAATGGTAAAAGACTGAATGCTTTCCCTCTAAGATCAGGCACAAGACAAGATTGTCTGCACTCTCAATACTGTACTGGAGGTAGTGTATATGCAGTAAAATTTTGCTAATTATTGTCAACATAGTCTCCAAAAATCTCATCCCATTTCAAACTATCATAAGAGTATTAGAATGCCTCGTTCCTTATCCTATCACAAAACATTTTGACCTCTACAATCTGTGAAAAAATGGTTATATATTGAGGTTTTAATTTGAACTGCTTTAATTATAATTGAGGTTGAACATTTTTTATATGTCATCTATTTTATAATAGTATTTCTGCAAACTGTCCATTTGTGTTGTAACCCATTTTTATTTGCTGTTGGTTTTTTGTATTGATTTATGAAAGCTTTTTATATATTAAGAACTTTGTCTATATATTTTACATATAAATGTTTTATAAGCATTTTTGTTTGTAATTAGACCTTGCTCATGATATTTTTTACCGTCTTAAATATCTAATTAAACGTATCTGTTTTCTGTGTTTTGTATCTTTTTTAGAAAGGGCTTCCTGTTTTCAAGTTTTAAAAAATAAATCCCCTACTTATTTTTATAGTATTCAAATTTTGGCCCATCCAAAATTATGATATAAAGATGGGGATAGGAACCCCCAAATAGTTAACCAGTTACTCCTTCTCTATTTAAAAAATTGTGTATAAATATAACTTCTTATCATGTTAAAATGACATTTTATCATTAGAAAATTACTCTGTGGGTTTTTAAAACATGTATGTTTGGGTTCTTTGTCACATTCTGTTCCATTGTTCTATGTAGTAAGAGGGAGTCCACCAGGGGCCCTGATCGTGCCCGCACAATCTTGCAGAGTGTGTTGCAAGGCTTATACATATCCTGAAACAGCTATTTCTGTAGCTATCTACATAGGCAACTGATTAGATCAATAATAACCATCCGATAACTGTTCACTTCCTGGGGCAGGGGCTTGGGGAAACTGGTTTGTTCATTGCTTGCTACAATGTTTATTGTTTGCTCAAAAATGCTGGGCCCTTTGCCCTGGATTCCTTTCATTGAATAAAACTGCCTCTGCAGGTGTCATCTGGGCCCAGTGCACAATCCTGGTGGAACTTAGGGGCAAGAGTAAGCACTGTAAATATGCTGAATGATAGTAAATTTACCAAGACAAGTGTGATCTTGCAGGTCCTTATTAAGGTGGTCAGTCCCTCTTTTCCAAACTATACTTATTTATTTTACTATATAAAATTAAAGTAAGTTATTGATTCCTATACAATTTAAATTAGTTGAAAATTCCAGAACAAGGCAGACTTTATCTCAGGCTACTACACTAATTTTCACTAATTTATCAGTCCTACTGTAATATAAGCTTATAATATAATCTTTATAATATAATGAAATATGGAAATTCTTCAGAATGTTGGTGATTATAAATAATGCCTTGAATTTCCAAAAGGGTATTCTGAAAGCTGACCTCAGATGACTGTAATGTACAAGTCTGGTAAAATACTAGATAGATTTTTAGAAATAATTGTCTTCAATAGTCCCAAAACACTCATCAAAACAAAATTATCTGACACAAACAAAAACAAATTAAGAAGTGCTAAAATGGGGTATAACAAGAGCAAAATCTCTAAGAAGACAACACAATGACCACGGAGTTACTTGATCAATCAGGAATAATGAATAATAAAATAAAATAATTAGGAGTAAGAAATTGATAGATATTTCCCTTTAAGATATTAAGATATTAAGTAAGTGGTCCATGAGTTATCTACCTTAATCCCAAAAGGAAGGATATGAAAGAAACTGGGATTCAAGGAATCAGCTGATGGGGTATTGAGTGAGAATTACTATTATTATTATAATTGTAGGTCTATTACATGGCAGGCTGGAATGGCCTAAGAAAACTTAGGTTAAATCGAAAGGTGTGTGTATACATATATATGTATGTATATGTGAAAATTGCATAACGCCGAAATAGGGAGGCATGCATTTACAACTCCAGGGAAGGTGGAGGCGGGGTGGAACAGGGGCAGGAAAAGTTCATGTGGTGGAAACTGTCTGACTTCAAATGTCTATGAACAAATACTGTCTCTCCAATATTAACATCACTCCCTCACTGGCATCAAAAACGACCACCCCCTGTTTTACCCCTAGGTTCTTCATGACATTTTAAAGACACAGACCTACTTGAGAATGGACTTGAGGATATGGTGAGGGGGAAGCGTAAGCTGTGACAAAGCGAGAGAGAGGCATGGACATATGTACACTACCAAACGTAAGGTAGATAGATATTGGGAAGCAGTCGCATAGCACAGGGAGATCAGCTCCGTGCTTTGTGACCGACTGGAGGGGTGGGATAGGGAGGGTGGGAGGGAGAGAGACGCAAGAGGGAAGGGATGTGGGAACATGTATATGTACGACTGATTCACTTTGTTATAAAGCAGAAACTAATACACCATTGTGAAGCAATTATACTCCAATAAAGTTGTAAGAAAAAAAAAAAACAACCACCCCCAACCCCAACCTCAAAGCCATGGGAAGTAAAATCAGTATTCACAGAATTATAGAACCTGAGTCTAGAGTTGTAGTTATCCCACACTGCTTTAGGCAAGAACCCATCTTCAAAGGCTATGTGAGATTCTGAGTTTCGTGTTTTCAAAAGACGCTGAGACTGCTGTTACGAGGAGCAGAGTAAACCAAATGGTGAAAAATTGGGGACCATTTTACAGGAGAAACAGTGAATAGATCTAGTAATATTTCGTCTTGAAATGAGATAGTTTTCAGTTAAATATGATATTTGATTTATTGAATTAAAAATATTTGAAAGATTAGTTTATGGCCATTGGATTAAAATTCTCTATCTATACATCATGTTTGTCTAGCAATCCAGATGATTTTGGTAGACTCTTCCAAGCATAACATTTTACATTTCTAAAAGTTAAGGGTTACAATTAATCTGTGACAAATCACTGAGAATAAAAAGGACTAAGTTTTGGAAAGAAGGTAGATTTGAACAAATGTAAAAACTTTCCTAATAGAATTATAATGCAGATACAGACTCTTGAGATAGACCATCAGGTTCAAATCTCATCTCCATCAACTACCGTGTGACATTCAGCAAGTTACCCTTTCTGTGCCTCTGTTTGACCATCTATAAATCACTGATAATAGTAGCACTTATGCATAAGTGTATATTGCAGAATTAAAATATGACTTAAAATGCTGCCAGGCATATAGTAAGTGCTATATAAATGTCAGCCTTTATTATTATTAAACTTCTTAGGAAATAGAACAGGTTATTTTATGAATAATCACCCTGGTTAGGGACATGTTAGTCAATTTTACTCAACGGGTAGGGGGTCTATGATTCCGTGATTTCTTTCTCTCTTCTTCACAGAGATGAACCTAATGAGAAAAACAGGCATAAAAAAATAATCATGCCTAAGATAATTCTGTGTCTTCTTGTCATGCCTCTGTCCCATTAGGGGGACAAGGGAGAGTGGTGAAGGTGGTAGTTTTCCCACAGGGGGATTACTGATTTTTATAAATAAATATAAATTTAAAATAAGGCATAAGTACTACCACCCAGAACACTTTACAGACCATATTTAAATGAAAGCTACTGGATCAGTGTCATTTCCATTGTGCAGGAGGGTGAGAATGATGCGGAATGACTTCTAGCCCAAGAAGCAGAAGCAGCATCTGGAGAAGTGCATAGGCAATATATCTTCCAGTCACTGCTTTCTAATGCCAACAACTTGCAATGCAACAATGGAACTAAATCACTAGAGAAAGTAAGATGAATTAAAATTCATCTACTTTCCAAAGGAAGCATTCAAAATGCAAAAGCAAGGCTAATGTTTCCTTGTTCCTCTCATAGTTTTTGCTTATGCCCCTCCTACAGCAATTATCACAATCTCCTAATTGATCTCTTGCCTCTGAAAACAGACTGTGTCTTATCATTTTTGTATCGCCAAACTTTTTATCACAGCACCTTGCTCAGGAAGTGAACCGAAATATTTTTTGAATAAATACATAAAGTTACTTGCAAAAGCTGAGAAGTACTGGATAGTGTTAAATGAGCAAGTATTTTTGTTAATACCTACTGTGTGCCCTTATTGAAGCTTGATACTAAGATGTTTATTTAAACAATTAAACAATTAAATGACTCTGAGCTTATTGAAAATATGAATTTCTTATTATATTCTCAGGTTCGCTTGACAGTTCCATGTACATACGTAATAATAGGTGCACAAAGGTGTTACTAAATTAATACCCAATCTGATTGATTATTGAAGATTTTTCTGATACAACTACTGATAACAACAATTAAGAAAACAGTTGTTGAAATTTCTTATGGTATTTTTATAATTCATTGTGATGAAAACTTAAGATGTGTTATTTAATCTTTACAGCAAATCTATGAAATCTGCATTATTACCTATAGTGAGTGTCCCTTATATGGACACTCGTCCTTGGATTTAGGTCCACCCAGATAATCCACCCAAGAAAGTTACTTACATCCACAAAGACTCTTGCCAAATAAAGTCACATTCACAGGTTTTGGAGCTTAGGATGTGGACATATCTTTTGGGGGAGTCACCATTCAACTCACTACAGTGTTGTAACAAATTATCATAAACTTAATGGCTTAAAAGAATATAAATTTATGGTCTTACATCCTAGAGATTGTCATACTGAATGAAGTAAGTCAGACAGAGAAAGAGAAACATCATATGATATCGCTTATATGCAGAACCTAAAAAGAAATGATACAAATGAACGTACTTACAAAACAGAAACGGACTCACAGACTTAGAGAATGAACTCATGGTTACCGGGGCTGGGGGGAAGGGTGGAGGGAAGGGATAGTTAGGGAGTTTGGGATTGACATGTCCACACTGTTATATTTAAAATGGATAACCAACAAGGACCTACTGTGTAGCACAGGGAACACTGCTCAGTGTTATGTGGCAGCCTGGATGGGAGGGGAGTTCGGGGGAGAATGGATACATGTATACGTACGGCTGAGTCGCTTTGCTGTGCACCTGAAACTATCACAACATTGTTAATCAGCTCTGCTCCAGTATAAAATATAAAGTTAAAAAGTAAATAAATAAATTTATGGTCCTACAGTTCTATATGTCAGAAGTCTGACACTAGTCTCACTGGGTTAATTATAATATTGTTGTTTTCCATCAAGTTGCATAGCCTAATATGTCATTTCTCTTTGATGTCTAGTTAGTAACTGGCCTAACTGGACCAAAAAAAAAAAAAAAAGAGATAGATTTAGTATAAAGAATGTCAATAAAATAGATTAGCTACAGCTATTGATAAAGGATACATCACTTCCTATTAAAATGACCTTCTGCAATTTGATTAACCTTTCTGGGTATCAGTTTCTACATTTTTTTAAAATTGTGACAAGCAAGGGAAATGAAATAAAAATATTATATGTGAAGACATGCCTCTCATTTACTAGGTGCTTGAGAGATGCCTCATTGCTGACATGACAGATTTTGATAAAATTATTTTATATGATTATTTATAATTTTCAATAGTAAATTTGAAAAAAATATTTTGAAAGATATCAAAACCTTGTAGAAAAACTGACCATCTCGTTTAGAATGTTTACTGTATGTAGTTGGGATGTCACGAAGGACAAGCGTAAATGCCACAGTATTCTAAGATCCAAGTCTTAGAATGGATCCATAAAGACTGAGTACATAAAAATGACTCTTCTACTCTATTTTTTTTTTTTTTTTTTTGCAGTACGCAGGCCTCTCACTGTTGTGGCCCCTCCCGTTGCGGACCACAGGCTCTGGACGCGCAGGCTCAGCGGCCATGGCTCACGGGCCCAGCCGCTCCGCGGCATGTGGGATCTTCCCAAACCGGGGCACGAACCCGTGTCCCCTGCATCAGCAGGCGGACTCTCAACCACTGTGCTACCAGGGAAGCCCTCTTCTACTCTTTAAAAACATTTCTGTTTTGGAAAAAAAGAACTATGAGCTATTGGCCTGCCCAGCGAAACAAAAGAACTCAGTGCTTAATTTATTATACTACTGCTTGTCTTAATCCATAGAGAACATCTCTTGCATTGACCTGGAAGCTGCCCTTGACAGGGCCAAACATGTGATGCAGATCTTAAACATTTATCATTATTAATTCCAGATTTCTCCTTTGAGGCTTGTATCACTCAGGGTCCAAACAGGAATATAGAAAACCCTCTAAGAATTTAAACCAGAAGGGATTTGGTTACACAAGTGATGAGATGGCTGAGAAGTCAAAAAGAGTATAGGAAGGCAACCCAGAGGTTAGCAATAGCAGGAAACTACTACAAACCTAGGCTGCAGAGTCAAAGGGAGGATGTCTTATGAAATTCTAGGGACTGAAGTCACTAAAAGAAGCGAGAAACACATCAGTCTTGTCTGGTGTGAACTAGAGAAACAGACAAATCCATGGCTGGAGACACTACCCAAAGTAGATAAAGAGGGGGAGAGGGAGAGGGGGAGAGAGAGAGAGAAAGAGAGAGAGAAACAGAGAGAGAGAGAGAGAAAGAGAATGAGAAAGAGAAAGATCATCCAAGACAGAGATGAAGAAAATTACCTTGACTTCTTTTTCCTGTCCTTCAATCTCCCACAAGAGTCTTGTATTGGCTGAACCCAATCAAAAGTCAGCTGGATTCTGCAGGGATCAGCCATTGTGAAAAAGAACAGGGGAGGCATGAAAAAAAATGTATCTGAATGCTAACGGGCCCAGAACTGGCTCTCAGCCCAGAGAACTTTTATCAATTCTCAGAATGTACCTAGTTCTTACAAAGCATTCACTAGAGTGGAAAAGGAAGTAAAAATATCACGGGTATTCCTGAAAGTTCAATAAGCATAATATCTTACTCTAACCCTCTATCAACTCCATCATGAAATCCTATTGATTTTACTTTATTCTCCATGGTCGCCTTTTTAAATCTCTCTCTTGAATTATTGCACTAGCTTCCTAAGTAGGCTCCCCATATTTTACACTGTGAAAAATTTGATGGGGTTCATCAGACAAAAATTCTTTTCAAATTACAGATGAAATTATGTCACTTTTCACTCATCATTTAACTCATCAATGCCTTCTTGTTGCTCCTGGAATAAAGATCCATATCTGTAATTTGACCTACAAGGCCCTATGTAGCCTGGCCTCTTTCTGCCTCTTCAGGTTCACTTTTTTTATAAGGCTTTTTTTTTTTTTTTTTTTTTGCGGTACGTGGGCCTCTCACTGTTGTGGCCTCTCCCATTGTGGAGCACAGGCTCCGGACGCGCAGGCTCAGCGGCCATGGTTCACGGGCCTAGCCGCTCTGCGGCATGTGGGATCCTCCCAGACCGGGGCACGAACCCGTGTCCCCTGCATCGGCAGGCGGGCCCTCAACCATTGCGCCACCAGTGAAGCCCTATAAGGCTTTTTTTTTTTTAAAGTATTTATTCACTTATTTGGTTGCACCAGGTCTTAGTTGTGGCAAGTGGGCTCCTTAGTTACAGCACGTGTGTTCCTTAATTGTGGCACATGCGCTCCTCAGTTTTGGCATGCAAACTCTCAGCTGCAGCATGCATGTGGGATCTAGCTCCCTGACCAGGGATTGAACCCGGGCCCCCTGCATTGGGAGTGCAGAGTCCTAACCACTGCAAAACCAGGACAGTCCCCAGGTTCACTTTTGATTGCTCTCCTTCTCATACTTTGTTTCAACCATTCTGGCGTTTTTATAGTTTAAAAATAGTGTACCAAGGAGCTTCAAAATGGCAGAAGAGTAAGACGCGGAGATCACCTTCCTCTCCACAGATACACCAGAAATACATCTGCATGTGGAACAACTCCTACAGAACACCTACTAACGCTGGCAGGAGACCCTCCCAAAAGGCAAGAAAGTCCCCACGTGCCTGGGTAGGGCAAAAGAAAAAAGAAAAAACAGAGACAAAAGGATAGGGACGGGACCTGCACACTCAGTAGGAGGGAGCCGTGAAGGAGGAAAGGTTTCCACACACTAGGAAGCCCCTTCGCGGGCGGAGACTCTGGGTGGCGGAGGGTGGGGAGAGCTTCGGAGCCGCAGAGGAGAGCGCAGCGACAGGGGAGCGGAGGGCAAAGCGGAGAGATTCCCGCACAGAGGACCGGTGCCAACCGGCACTCACCGGCCCGAGAGGCTTATCTGCTCACCCGCCGAGGTGGGCGGGGCTGGGAGCTGAGGCTCGGGCTTCGGTCGGAGCGCAGGAGTGAACAGAACCTGCAGGGGGTTAGTGCACCACGGCTAGCGGGGAGGGAGTCTGGGAAAAAGTCTGGACCTGCCAAAGAGGCAAGAGACTTTTTCTTGCCTCCTTCTTTCCTGGTGCGCGTGGAGAGTGGATTAAGAGCCCTGCTTAAAGGAGCTCCAGAGACGGGTACGAGCCGCGGCTAACAGCGTGCACCCCAGAGACGGGAATGAGACACTAAGGCTGCTGCTGCCGCCACCAAGAAGCCTGTGTGTGAGCACAGGTCACTATCCACACCTCCCCTCCCGGAGCCTGTGCAGCCTGCCACTGCCGGGGTCCAGTGATCCAGGGACAGCTTCCCCGGGAGAACGCACGGCGCGCCTCAGGCTGGTGCAACGTCACGCCGGCCTCTGCCGCCACAGGCTCGCCCCGCATCCGTACCCCTCCCTCCCTAACCCTGGCCTGAGTGAGCCAGAGCCCCCGAAGCAGCTGCTCCTTTAACCCCGTCCTGTCTGAGCGAAGAACAGATGCCCTCCGGCGACCTACACGCAGAGGCGGGGCCAAATCCAAAGCTGAACCCCAGGAGCTGTGTGAACAAAGAAGAGAAAGGGAAATCTCTCCTAGCAGCCACAGGAGCAGCGGATTAAATCTCCACAATCAACTTGATGTACCCTGCATCTGTGGAATAACTGAATAGACAACGAATCATCCGAAATTGAGGAGGTGGGCTTTGGGAACGATAGATATATTTTTTTTTCCCATTTCTTTTTTTGTGAGTGTGTATGTGTATGCTTCTCTGTGTGATTTTGTCTGTATAGCTTTGCTTTTACCATTTGTCTTAGGGTTCCGCCTCTCCGTTTTTGTTTCTTTTGTTTGTTTTTTTGGATACTTTTTAGCACTTGTTATCATTGGTGGATTTGTTTTTTGGTTTGCTTGCTCTTTCTTCGTTTCTTTTATTACTTAAAAATTTTAATAATTATTTTTTATTTTAATAACTTTTTATTTTATTTTATTTGGTCTTCTTTCTTTCTTTCTTTCTTTGCTCCCTTTTATTCTGAGCCATGCGGATGACAGGCTCTTGGTGCTCCAGCCAGGCGTCAGGGCTGTGCCTCTGAGGTGGGAGAGCCAAGTTCAGGACATTGGTCCACAAGAGACCTCCCAGCTCCACGTAATATCAAATGGCGAAAAACTCCCAGAGATCTCCATCTAAACACCAAAACCCAGCTTCAGTCAATGACCAGCAAGCTACAGTGCTGAACACCATAGGCCAAACAACTAGCAAGACAGGAACACAACCCCACCCATTATCAGAGAGGCTGCCTAAAATCATAAGAAGGCCACAGACACCCCAAAACACACCACCAGACGTGGACCTGCCCACCAGAAAGACAAGATCCAGCCTCATCCACCAGAACACAGGCACTAGTCCCCTCCACCAGGAAGCCTACACAACCCACTAAGCCAACCTTAGCCACTGGGGGCAGACACCAAAAACAACGGGAACTACGAACCTGCAGCCTGCAATAAGGAGACCCCAAACACAGTAAGATAAGCAAAATGAGAAGACAGAAAAACACACAGCAGATGACGGAGCAAGGTAAAAACCCACCAGACCTAACAAATGAAAAGGAAATAGACAGTCTACCTGGAAAAGAATTCAGAATAATGATAGTAAAGATGATCCAAAATCTTGGAAATAGAATGGAAAAAATACAAGAAATGTTTACCAAGGAACTAGAAGAACTAAACAGCAAACAAACAGTGATGAACAACACAATAAGTGAAATTTAAAATTCTCTAGAAGGGATCAATAGCAGAATAACTGAGGCAGAAGAACGGATAAGTGACCTGGAAGTTAAAATAGTGGAAATAACTACTGCAGAACAGAATAAAGAAAGCAGAATGAAAAGAATTGAGGACAGTTTCAGAGACCTCTGGGACAACATTAAATGCCCCAACATTCGAATTATAGGGTTCCCAGAAGAAGAAGAGAAAAAGAAAGGGACTGGGAAAATATTTGAAGAGATTAAAGTTGAAAACTTTCCTAATATGGGAAAGGAAATTGTTAATCAAGCCCATGAAGTGCAGAGAGTCCCAAACAGGATAAATCCAAATATAAACACACCAAGACACATATTAATCAAACTATGAAAAATTAAATACAAAGAAAATATATTAAAAGCAGCAAGGGAAAAACAACAAATAGCACACAAGGGATTCCCCATGAGGTTAACAGCTGATCTTTCAGCAGAAACTCTGCAAGCCAGAAGGGAGTGGCAGGACATATTTAAAGTGATGAAGGGGAAAAACGTACAACCAAGATTACTCTACCCAGCAAGGATCTCATTCAGATTCGATGGAGAAATTAAAACATTTACAGACAAGCAAAAGCTAAGAGAATTCAGCACCACGAAACCAGCTTTACAACAAATGCTAAAGGAACTTCTCTAGGCAAGAAACACAAGAGAAGGAAAAGGCCTACAATAACAAACCCAAAACAACAAAATGGTAATAGGAACATACATATTAATAATTACCTTAAATGTAAATGGACTAAATGCTACAACCAAAAGACGCAGACTGGCTGAATGGATACAAAAACAAGACCCATATATATGCTGTCTACAAGAGACCCACTTCAGACCTAGGGACACATACAGACTGAAAGTGAGGGGATGGAAAAACATATTCCACGCAAATGCAAATCAAAAGAAAGCTGGAGTAGCAATTCTCATATCAGGCAAAATAGACTTTAAAATAAAGACTATTACAAGGGACAAAGAAGGACACAACATACTGATCAAGGGATCAATCCAAGAAGAAGATATAACAATTTAAAATATTTATGCAACCAACAGAGGAGCACCTCAATACATAAGGCAAACATTAACAGCCATAAAAGGGGAAATCAACAGTAACACAATCATAGTAGGGGACTTTAACACCCCACTTTCGCCAATGGACAGATTTTCCAAAATGAAAATAAATAAGGAAACACAGGATTTAAATGATACATTAAACAAGATGGACTTAATTGATATTTACAGGACATTCCATCCCAAAACAACAGAATACACTTTCTTCTCAAGTGTTCATTGACCATTCTCCAGGATACATCATATCTTGGGTCACAAATCAAGCTTTGGTAAACTTAAGAAAATTGAAATCGTGTCAAGTATCTTTTCCAATCATAACGCTATGAGACTAGATATCAAATACAGGGAAAAAATCTGTAAAAAATACAAACACATGGAGGCTAAACAATACACTACTTAATAACAAAGAGATCACTGAAGAAATCAAAGAGGAGATCAAAAAATACGTAGACACAAATGACAATGAAAACACAATGACCAGGGGCTTCCCTGGTGGCGCAGTGGTTGAGAGTCCGCCTGCCGATGCAGGGGACACGGGTTCGTGCTCCGGTCCGGGAAGATCCCACATGCCGTGGAGCGGCTGGGCCCGTGAGCCATGGCCGTTGAGCCTGCGCGTCCGGAGCCTGTGCTCCACAACGGGAGAGGCCACAACAGTGAGAGGCCCTCAAAAAAAATAAAAAAAAAAAACACAATGACCTGAAACCTATGGGATGCAGCAAAAGCAGTTCTAAGAGGGAAGTTTAGAGCAATACAATCCTACCTTAAGAAACAAGAAACATCTTAAATAAACAAACAAACCTTACACTAAAGCAATTAGAGAAAGAAGAACAAAAAAACCCCAAAGTTAGCAGAAGGAAGAAATCATAAAGATCAGATCAGAAATAAATGAAAAAGAAATGAAAGAAACGATAGCAAAGATCAATAAAACTAAAAGCTGGTTCTTACAGAAGATAAACAAAATTGATAAACCATTAGCTAGACTCATCAAGAAAAAAAGAGAGAAGATTCAAATCAATAGAATTAGAAATGAAAAAGGAGAAGTAACAATGGACTCCGCAGAAATACAAAGGATCATGAGAGATTACTAAAATAAACTATAAGCCAATAAAATGGACAACCTGGAAGAAATGGACAAATTCTTAGAAATGCACAAACTTCCAAGACTGAACCAGGAAGAAATAGAGAATATGGGGCTTCCCTGGTGGCGCAGTGGTTGAGAGTCCGCCTGCCGATGCAGGGGACACGGGTTCGTGCCCCGGTCCGGGAAGATCCCACATGCCACGGAGTGGCTGGGCCCGTGAACCATGGCCGCTGAGCCTGTGCGTCCAGAGCCTGCGCGTCCGGAGCCTGTGCTCCGCAACGGGAGAGGCCACAACAGTGAGAGGCCCGCATACCGCAAAAAAAAAAAAGAAAAAAAAAGAAATAGAGAATATGAACAGACCAATCACAAGCACTGAAATTGAAACTGTGATTAATAATCCTCCAACAAACAAAAGTCCAGGACCAGATGCTTTCACAGGTGAATTCTATCAAACATTTAGAGAAGAGCTAAGACCAATCCTTCTTAAACTCTTCCAAAATAGAGCAGAGGGAAGAACACTCCCAAACTCATTCTACCAGCCCACCATCACCGTGATACCAAAACCAGACAAAGATGTCACAAACAAAGAAAACTACAGGCCAATATCACTGATGAGCATAGATGCAAAAATCCTCAACAAAATACTAGCAAACAGAATCCAACAGCACATTAAAAGGATCATACACCATGATCAAGTGGGGTTTACCCCACGAATGCAAGGATTCTTCAGTATATGTAAATCAATCAACCTGATTCACCATATTAACAAATTGAAGGAGAAAAACCATATGATCATCTCAATAGATGCAGAGAAAGCTTGCAACAAAATTCAACACCCATTTATGATAAAAACCCTCCAGAAAGTAGGCATAGAGGGAAATTACCTCAACATAGTAAAGTCCACATATGAGAAACCCTCAGCCAACATTGTCCTCAATGGTGAGAAACGGAAACCACTTCCAGTAAGAACAGGAACAAGACAAGGTTGCCCACTGTCACCACTCTTATTCAACATAGTTTTGGAAGTTTTAACCACAGCAATCAGAGAAGAAAAAGAAATAAAAGGAATCCAAATTGGAAAAGAAGAAGTAAAGCTGTCACTGTTTGCAGATGACATGATACTATACAGAGAGAATCCTAAAGAAGCTACCAGAAAACTAGTAGAGCTAATCAATGAATTTGGTAAAGTAGCAGGATACAAAATTAATGCACAGAAATCTCTTGCATTCCTATAGACTAATGATGAAAAATCGGAAAGCGAAATTAAGAAAACACTCCCATTTACCATTGCAACAAAAAGTATAACATATCTAGGAATAAACCTACCTAAGGAGACAAAAGACCTGTATGCAGAAAATTATGACACTGATGAAAGAAATTAAAGATGATACAAACAGATGGAGATATATACCATGTTCTTGGATTGGAAGAATAAACATGTGAAAATGACTCTACTACCCAAAGCAATCTACAGATTCAATGCAATCCCTATCAAACTACCACTGGCATTTTTCACAGAACCAGAACAAAACATTTCACAGTTTGTATGGAAAAACAAAAGACCCCGAATAGCCATAGCAATCTTGAGAAAGAAAAACAGAGCTGGAGGAATCAGGCTCACTGACTTCAGACTATACTACAAAGCTATAGTAATCAAGGCAATATAGTACTGGTACAAAAACAGAAATATAGATCAATGGAACAGGACAGAAAGCCCAGAGATAAACCCACACACATATGGTCACCTTATCTTTGATAAAGGAGGCAAGAATATACAATGGAGAAAAGACAGCCTCTTCAATAACTGGTGCTGGGAAGACTGGACAGCTACAGGTAAAAGAATGAAATTAGAACCCTCCCTAATGCCATACACAAAAATAAACTCAAAATGTATTAAAGACCTAAATGTAAGGCCAGACACTATCAAACTCTTAGAGGAAAACATAGGCAGAACATTCTAGGACATAAATCAGAGCAAGATCCTTTTTGACCCACCTTCTAGAGTAATGTAAAGAAAAACAAAAATAAACAAATGGGACCTAATGAAACCTAAAAGCTTATGCACAGCAAAGGAAACCATAAACAAGACGAAAAGACAACCCTCAGAATGGGAGAAAATATTTGCAAATGAAGCAACTGACAAAGGATTAATTTCCAAAATTTACAAGCAACTCATGCAGCTCAATATCAAAAAAACAAATAACCCAGTCCAAAAATGGGCAGAAGATCTAAATACACATTTCTGCAAAGAAGATATACAGATTGCCAACAGACACATGAAAGAATGCTCAGCATCATTAATCATCAGAGAAATGCAAATCAAAACTACAATGAGATATCACCTCACACCAGTCAGAATGGGCATCATCAAAAAACCTACAAACAATAAATGCTGGAGAGGGTGTGGAGAAAAGGGACCCTTTTGCACTGTTGGTGGGAATGCAAATTGATACAGCCACTATGGAGAACAGTATGGAGGTTCCTTAAAAAACTAAAAACAGGACTATCATATGATCCAGCAATCCCACTACTGGGCATATACCCTGAGAAAACCATAATTCAAAAAGAGTCATGTACCACAGTGTTCACTGCAGCTGTATTTACAATACCAGGACATGGAAGCAACCTAAGTGTCCATCGACAGATTAATGGATAAAGAAGATGTGGCACATATATACAATGGAATATTACTCAGCCATAAAAGAAGCGAAATGGAGTTATTTGTAGTGAGGTGGATGAACCTAGAGTCTGTCATACAGAGTGAAGTAAGTCAGAAAGAGAAAAACAAATAACCGTACGCTAACATATGTATATGGAATCTAAAAAACAAACAAAAAAAAGGTCATGAAGAATCTAGGGGCAAGACAGGAATAAAGATGCAGACCTCCTAGAGAATGGACTTGAGGATACGTTGAGGTGTAAGGGTAAGCTGTGACAAAGTGAGAGAGTGGCATGGACATATATACACTACCAAATGTAAAATAGATAGCTAGTGGGAAGTGGCCTCATAGCACAGGGAGATCAGCTCGGTGCTCTGTGACCACCTAGAGGGGTGGGATAAGGAGGGTGGGTGGGAGGGAGACGCAAGAGGGAAGATATATGGGGATATATGTATATGTGTAACTGATTCACTTTGTTATAAAGCAGAAACTAACACACCATTGTAAAGCAGTTATACTCCAATAAAGATGTTTAAAAAAATAAATAAAAATAGTGTACCGTTCTACCTTTCATTAGATGATTGTCACATATGATACTCCCTTTACTTGGAATTCCATTTCCCTAATTAACTTTAACTTTTTTGTGTGTGTGTGATCCGCACTTTCTGACTCCTAGTTATATCTTTTTAAAGCATCTGTAACGTTCCTCATAGTTAGTTTCTATATACTTTAATTACATGTTTGCAATAGAGGTAGTGTTTCATGATGCCTATTCTACCCAAGAGAGGTCCAGGAAATTTGTCTTTCACAATACCGATGTTCTTCTCTGGGTTTCCCTTCCTGTGCAATCCTCTGTCAGAGTTCATCTCACTGAATTCACTTTGAGGCGTTCCAACTGTCTCCTGCCAGGATCATGACTGGCACACAACTTTTGTAGTTTTTCAGGGCAGTAAAGCAAGTTCTTTTTTGATATGGGCCCTAGGTCCTAGAGTATGACTCAAGGGAACAGAATAGAAAGTTTAGATCTATATATCCATGTGTATACAGTTAACTGATTTTTGACAAAAGTGCCTAAGCAATTCAGTGGGGGAAAGGATAGTCTTTTCCATAAAAGGTGCTGAAAAGTTAAACACCCATATACAAAAAGAAAAAAAATCAAATTACACCTTTATCTCTCATCTCAGACTTAGCAAAAATTCACTTGAAATAGATGTTCATGTAAATGTAAAAGCTAAATGTAAAACCTAAATCTTTAAAACTTCTAGAGGAAAACAGGAAAAATCTTGGTTACCTTAAGTTGCACAAAGATTTTTGAAATATGACACAAAATATATAAACTATAAAAGGAAAGTTAACAAATTGGACTTTACCAAAATTAAAATCAGGGGCTTCCCTGGTGGCCCAGTGGTTAAGAATCTGCCTGCCAATGCAGGGGACACTGGTTCGAGCCCTGGTCGGGGAAGTTCCCACATGCCACGGAGCAACTAAGCCCATGCACCACAACTACTGAGCCTGCGCTCTAGAGCCCGCAAGCCACAACTACTGAGCCCGTGTGCCACAGCTACTGAGCCTGTGTGCCTAGAGCCCGTGCTCCACAACAAGAGAAGCCATCACAGTGTGAAGCCTGTGCACCACAACAAAGAGTAGCCCCTGCTCGCCACAACTAGAGAAAGCCCGCGTGCAGCAACAAAGACCCAGTGAAGCCAAAAATAAATAAAATAAATTTATATTTAAAAAATTATAATCACTTGCTCTTCAAAATACACTCTCAAGAAAATGAAAATGCACACCATAAACTGAGAGAAAATATTTGCAAAACTAGTATCTGAAAGCACTTATATCTGGAATATGTAACTTTAAACTCAATAATAAGTAGACATACAGCCCAACTGAAAAATGGGCTAAGGATTTGAATAGACACTTCTCCTATATATATGGATATAGGATATACCCTATATAGGATATACGGATATAAATATATGAATAGCAAATAGTCACATAAAAATATACTCAACATAATCATTAGGGAAATACAAATTAATTCCATAATGAGAGTCTACCATACACACAATAAAATAGCTAAAATTTAAAAGATCGACAAATACTAAGTCTTGGAGAATACATAGAGCAACTTAAACTCTCATATTCTACTGGTGAGGATATAAAATGGTGCTACCACCTTAGAAATAGGTTCACAGTTTCATAAAATGTTAAATATACATTTACCATACTACTCAAACACTGTTCTAGGTATTTACACAAGATAATTGAAAGCATATGTCCATAAAAGTCCTGCACTCAAATGCTCATGACAACTTTATTTTTAATACCTCAGATTTGGAAATAATTTAAATGTCCATCAAAAGATAAATGACTTAAAAATTGTGGTTTACCATACAATAGAATACTATTCAGCAATAAAATAGAATCAACCATTGATACATGGAATGACATGCCTGAATCACAAAATAAATATACTGAAGGAAGTAAGACCAAAAAGACAAGACGGTACACTATATGATTATATATATATATAAAATATTCTATAAAATGGAAATCAATTGATAGTAGCAGAAAACAGATCAGTGACAACACTAAATGTGATTAGAGAAGTTTGTGAAGACAGAGAAAGGGATTAAAAAGAACAAGGAAATTTTAGGAGGTGATAGATATATTCATTAACTTGATTGTGACGATGGTTTCATCTGTGTATCTATTTGCCCAAATCCATCAAATTTTACACTTGAAATATGTACAGTTTATTGTATGCCAATTAAATCTCAGTAAAGCTGTTAAATAAAGTATATTCCAATCCAGTGTTTCACTCTTAAAAATTAAAATAGTTTGAAGATCATTTTCTACCAATACATAGAAACATGCTTTTTTTCTTAAACCACTGCTTAATAATCCATTAGATGGATATATCATAATTTATATAAATAATTTCCATTGATATACACTGGAATCTTTTCCAGTGTTTTGGTATGAATAACATTCTGGTAATGAACAAACTTGTATATAAATTATTTAACATGCATACAAGAATATCATAGGACAAACCCACAGAAATGGGTTTATGGGTTTATGGGCTTATGGGTTTATGACATCAAAAGATGTATCTTCTTCTAATTGACCTCCATAAGACTTAGACCAATTTATTCTGCCATAGTTTTTTATTTTTCCAATAATCCCATTATACCTTAATTTCTCTTTTTCATACCTGAAGCCCTCCCTACACTTCTGAAAATATATCCCTTTCATAAATTTGTCTTTCTAACTCTGTGAATAAAATATCTCACAAACTCCACTGGTCTTGCTTTAAGACACTTCATTAAGACACTGTGACACTTGTAATAGATTCTTAATTGGTCACTCTGGTACCTCTTTTTCCTGTTTTTCTGTCTTTCACACAGTCACCACTTGTCTCAAATCATAGAATAGTCACATCAGTGCTCTGATGAATTCATGGGCTTCCCCCACTAACCACAGAAGCCATCTATAAACATGTACAGCTTTATACAATCTAGAGGCAGCTAGCTTTTCACATTTCTTCCTCCAACAAGATTCCCACTACCCACACATTTTGCTCTTAACCTGCACTGAAATTGTTGTGTTTGCCAAACATATCACTATGTCACACAGTTCCATCTTTGAACATGTATTTCTCTCCATGAAGATGTCTCCCCTTTCCTTTCTCCGACTAGGAAATTCCTACTCTTCCTTTAAGAGCCAATTAATTGTGGCTTAAGTGATAGCCAACTAGTCTCCTTGTTGTTGCCCTTCACACTCTTCCTTTAAATAATCTCTCTCTCTCTCACACACACACACACACACACACACACAAAGAGTAATGCATCAACTCTGAAAAAGGAAGTCTTGGAGGCAATCCTCTTCTGAAAGATTCATAACGCTAAACTGAGAAATAACAATGTTTGATCAATAAAACCTTTGTTCACTGCATTAGCAAAACCACCTCAACCCTCCAAAACAGAGCTGTCAGGAAACCAGTGGAATAGTGAGGGAGGACAGACAGTGGCAACAGGAAGCTTACTAGTTGACTTGCACACTGGGGGTTGTGGTTTTGCACTTACTAAGTTTTATTTAAAGTGTTGGAAAATGGAGAATTAAGAGACAAAATTTATGCCTGTTTACTTGCAATCTATGTATACTTATTAGACTCTGAAAATAGGGCCTTTTGTCCAACTACAATTCTGAGAAGTTGTTTTTAGCACTGCTTTGGGCAAGTACTGGGCCTTGATATGTCTCTGTTCTTTGAGCAGTAAGAAGAAAAAAATTACCAATATTCTTATTAAGGGAAAAGAAACTTTAGAGCAAAGTAAACAAAAATCATAATTGACAATCAGAAGTAAAAGGTGCCACTCAGACTTTTTATTTACTATGGGTATAAGAATACATTTCAGAAAGTTACTTTATATAGTTTTATTAGGATGGAATAAAGCACACATATTTTAAAAAATAGAGCATCTCAAGATAAAAAGAAAACAAATTGAACTCTTTCAGAGAAATTAAAACTTTATAGTGGAATTGAAACCTGTGTTGTCGGCAGTAAAGAGGAGAACTGACACAGAAAAATAACAAAAGCATGAAAACCCATTACATGTAAAAAAAAAAAAAAAACCCACAAAACAACAACAAAACCCCCCCAAAAAAACAACCTGAAGAGAAAAACAGAGATTAAAAAAACAAAACAAAACAAAATATATTCAGAAGAAAATTTTCTGTAGATGAAAAATATTTGGCTTTCCAAATAAGTAGAATCTAAGTGCCAAAACTAATTAAGAAGATTATAGCTAGACAAATCCTGGCAAACATTTGAATGGCAAAGATACAAGGAAAAAATATTAGGACAAAGTTTTGAGAGAGAAGAACTGAGAACCCTCCCAATTTTATATCCAGTTACATGTCTGTTCATATGCAATAAAACAATTTTAATTATCAGGTAACCCATAACAAAAAAATAAATTAAAAATATGCATTCTAATTTCATTATACTATTCTAAATATTGTGACTGTCTCAATTTTTTTTAAAAATGATTTTTACCCTAAAAAAGGAGTTACCATTACCAGAAAGAAATAAGAAAAGTATTATTTTTGAATACATTTTGTCTATAAAACCATTAAACTAAATAGAATTAACAAGAATTCTTAGAATTAAAAAAATTCTGTGAAGTGGACAACTCTAAAAAATTAAAATTTTAGTTTCCTATATATCTTGTCTACTGAATTTATGCATCGAATTTTCTATATCACAACAAAAAACAAAAGCTAGGAATTATTCTATAAAAATGGACTCTAACTATATAAAATGAGAGAAAGAAGGAAGGAAGGAAGGGAGGGAGGCAGGAAGGAAGGAAGGAAAGAACATCACCCTTTTGCTAGCAGATATAAGAAATTGATGGAGAAACAAATTTTGTTTCTAAATGGTACAACTGTCACATAAATAGTTGAAAGATGTCAGAGTAAAGATGTAAAGAGTTTTGAGTAAAAAAAACCCAAACATAGTATAGTAAACCAGGAAATATGTAATTTAAAAATGATTTCAGGAAGAGGAACAACTCCCCAAACATTAAAGCAATAGAAAAAAATGTCTGAAGGAAAACACTCTCTGAGCAGATTTGTCTAAAAATGAAATTTTATATGTATATAATATTATACATTCTTAATAGATCAAGAGCCCTAACAAATTAATAGGGGAAACATTAGCACTCTACTAATTAGAGAACACAGAGGAAATATTCACAGGAGAAAAATAAATGGCCAACTGAAGTATAAAAGAAAATGTTCTACCTGTCTAGCTGTTACCAATATTACTCTCATAATATCCTCTTGTGTATATACACTAGTGTAAACATCCCTTAAGATTGTTTGACAACATATTAAGATCTTTGAAATTTCATACCCTGTGACCCATTAATGCTAGCTTTAAGAGAATTTCCTGTGGTAACAATTTAGAGTTGACCAAAGCAAGTTGCCAGTGAGAGTCTCCAGCAGCTCAGAAGTCAGGAAGAGAATGAGATTAGAATGCTTACTTCCCCAATTCTCTCCTTGCCACAGTGCCACCAGTTAGCTGATTTCATCCACTTAACAACACAATCTTTATTGAGCCGACTTCTCCAGATTCAGGTAACACCACTATGCTTGCTGACTGCAGTCTTAAGGCTCCCTTAGTCCTAAGTCTACCTGCATTTGTTTGTTGGTTTCCCTTAACTCTGCTTCTACCTTTGTAAACATCTTCTTCATTAAGCTTTCCCCAACAATACTGCTTGAACATGCTGTTTCCTGCTGGTCTCTTGTCTGATACACCCACAAAACCTCATATATTCCATATCATTTAAAAATCAGATCTCGCAAGAAAGGATATTTCTTTTCACAGTATAGCCACTGGGTAGCTCCTAATTAGTGAAGCTCCTAATTCTCTCATACTTTTACTACTCTTTTTGCGGTATCATTACTACCTAGCTCACTGTAGGCAAAACAGTGAGGGGGCTCTCATCCATTTTATCCAACCTTTATGCCAAGCTGAGAAGACATACTCAATATGTCGTTTTTATATATTGTCTATAAATTAAAAGCAGGTGTGCAGTCCTGAGGCAGAACTACAGGATGGAACTGTAGTTAAACTGATTCCCCAGTGTTTGTGTAGCTACACTGAAGAAGATAAGTGAACTCATTGTGTTTTTCATTCATGTTTTAGGTGACATTTCCTCTGCTTCTATCAGCTTTGTTGAGTATTCATAGGTTTTATTCATAATCTTCATAATGTGTTATTTTCATTTTAAGTTAACTAGTAGTGATATCCAATTGTTATTCAATATGGTGAATTTATTTAAACCTTCAGGAAAAGAACTTTTTAGGTATTAGCTAATAGTAGTCAGATTTTATCAAGATTCATTTGTCCAGAACACCTAATCTATAACTCCATAATTCTACTCCTCCATATCTACTTAAGATAAATGAGTATATATGTCCAAAAAAAGGCAGTACAAAAATGTTCCTAGTGACTTTATTATAATAGGCAAACACTATAATTAACTTAAGTAATCATCAAGAGCAAAATAGGTAAGCAGATTGTAGTATATTCTTACAGTAGACAACTACACAGTGATTAGAAAAAGAACAAACTAGTGATTTGCAAAATAGCATAGATGAACCAAATTATACTGAGTAGAGAAAGCAAGACACAAAAAGTATGATTCCATTTATATGAGTTTGAGAACAGGAAAAACTAACATAGGGTCATAAAAGTCAGAATAATTGTTGTCTTTAATGTCTTTAATGGCAGTATTGAAAAAGGAGGACATGGGTACAGAAAATGTTTTATAGCTTAATGTGGGTGGTAGTTACAGAAGTACGCTTATATGTAAAAATTCACTGAGTTGTATACTTATGATTTTTGCATTTCATTCACCTTAGTGTATAATTTTTACCTTAAGTTGAAAAGTTTTTGTTTTTAAAGAGTTTTAGTTGCTCAGCATAGAAAATATCAGGTAAGTAACAACTTTATGAACTTTTTTTCTTAAATAAGGCTTATTTCTGAAGACACTGCTGTATATAATATTACTTACACATTTATTTCTTCACTAAATCATCATAAAATCCATGTAAAGTCCAAAGAAGTTACATAACTTGCCCAAAGAATTAAATAAATAGCTTCAATACTAAATGGTAGGGTCAGGCTTCAAATTCCTTTTATTATTATTATCTTAGACTGAATTCCCTGGAAACAGACTCCAAGATAAAGATTAGGGAAGTTCTCTTGGAAACAACATCCATAAGGGTGTGTGAGAAGCACGACTAGGAAGAGAGAGTTTGAATTGTGATTCCCTTGCAACAAAGGCCTCAGCCCACTCCATGGAGGAGCTCTGGAGGTGGCTGGCCATTTCCACTTGAAAAGGAGGGACTATGCATTGACAGGTCAATGGATGTGGATTGAAATAGGGTAGCAAATAATTTTGATAAGGAATTTAAAAGGAGCACAGCCATCCAAGTCCTATGTTTTTGTCTTTGTACTGCCTTCTCTTCTCTGCACATGTTAAAACCTACTTTCCATGTCTTGCTCCTCATGTGAAAGGGCAGAATAGTCAAGATTGAAATATCTAGCACCAAGACATATCTTTTTAAAATTCATTTTTCATCTGTCAAATATGTCATGAACATTATCAGGTATATTACACATGGTAGACAAAATGAGGCATATAAATGGTAAGATTTCTGCATGTAACCAGTATAATTCAGGGCCTATATTGGACCAGGCCCTGTTTTAGGTACTTCGGGTATAGCAGGAAGCAAAACAGAGAGCATCCTCCCCTCATGGGTTCTTGTGGAGGATATGCTATGATTCCTGTTAATGAGGAGTTTTCAAGAAAACTCAGAGGGAAATAAGTATGCAAGATAACCAAAAATAAGAGGCTGTCCCCCTCCGATGCTCCCATAACTGTACATATGGCTATAATGACTTAGCAAATTACAATTACCTGATTATTTTCCATTTCATTAAGACAGTAATTTTCAGACTTAAAAAAAATCAGCAGAACCCTGTATATATATGCATGCAAAATTAAAAACCACCATTGAAAATGCTGTGGACAGAGAATACAGCTCATCATAGGTAGCAAAGTGCCTATGATCTCAAATGTCTGTTGAATGAATACGTGACAATTACGAGAACAAGAGCTTATTAACTGTTGTAGTAGTCTAGAAGATTTCACAAAAGACATGAGACTCAGGTTGTCATTTAGGATGATGCTTTAATGTGATGGAAAGAGGCAAAGTGAATTTGTCTTGAAAAACAGAATGAGTTGGGAAATGGGCCATTGGGCCATGTAGTACAAGGAGCATGGTGGATTGAGAGGGCAGACGCAGGTTGCTGGGGCAGGAGAGGAGGAGGCAGGCTGGAAAATAGTGTATTGATATTTATAGGCAGTGGGCCGTGAAGAAGAGGTGCTGGAAAGGAGAAAATGGAACTGCCCAGAGATTAAACAACTTCCCTCAAGTCGTCTCCAAATCCGTGCTTTCCCATCGTTACTATTTAAAAGTAATTTGTAAACTGTTAAGCACTGTACATACTTTACTTATGAATCTTAGGTCGTTTTGCAATTCTGTGCAGTTTACAGCACACCATTTCAGCTGGGAAGCACTGAGCTGTAGTCAATTTCTCTTCTAACTCAAAGATTTATGATTTTTAAGCTTAGAGATGGGTAATCATTGTTGTGCATATACTTATTCCTAGTTAAATTAAAAATAAAGTTTCATGTAATTGTCCCTTTTTTGACTGGTCATATTCAAATAATCAAAATTAATTTATCTTTTAAAAACAGAATTGCATTAACAACATCGGTAGCACTTCCATTCTATTTGAGAAGCCATAACTCATGAGGAAAATGGACTTCGAGAAGCACTTAGGGAGGAATAATACAGCCATATATATCGTATACATGTCCTCCTAGGAAAGCAGTTATGTTTAAAACTCTTACAAATCTTGGTTTATAGTGGTTGTTTTAGAAAGACAAATGAGTATATTACCGTACATATATTTTTATGGCTTCATAAAGCTAAGTACTGCTTAAATGTATAAAGGGGTCATTATGTCAACTAAATGACTTTTCTTCCACTAGAGCAGGTTTTAAATATCTGAGCTTAGCAAACACTTGCTAGCTTATCCTTGTCCTGAATGTAGAGACAATTCTGAAAGATGTTTTGGTGTTTGATCAATAATAATTAAAATAAAAATAAAAATCCTCTTCTTTTTCCTTTGAGCACCAGCAATTTAAACATCAGATGATTTCAAATATGAGAACTTCATAATCACCAACCTGAGAAATGTTCCAAGTAGGAGTGAAAAATTGCCCACCTGTTAATGAATCCAACTGATCTGCTTTATACCGATTCCACGCCTCTTAAAAATTTTCTCTAATACACTTAAAAAATGTAATCTACCAAACAAGGAACTAAATGATCATTATCCAGGAAGATCCATATTGATTCTCCTTCCAAAAAACTCAGATTTACTCAGACCTTCTAAGCCCTAACCCAGTTCCACTGAAGTCAACAAATGTTTGCTAGATCAACTACTACATGCTAGACATCGTTCTAGCTGTAGAGATGACAAAAATGAATTATGTCTTAGTTTGTTTCCTCAAAAAGTTTCCAGTCAAGACAAGAAGTAAGAAATATATAAATAGCTAGCAAGAATCCAGGCCAGAAGAGAGGTATAAACAAACTGCTCTGGAGAAGCCAAAGGAAAAAAATTACTTTCTACCACAGAGAGGTAAGGCAATTAGGGAAAGATTCATGGAGGTGGCTGACTTTCCGTAAACTGGATTTCAATAGGTTGAAAGGGGTTAAAGAAGAGGCATCACAGAGAGAAGAATAAGAGCAAAATTCCTGAGATATGATACTTTGGGTTCTTCCTCAGTACAGCCAAATCTTGCACTTCCTTCCTGATAAAAATGACTCATAATGGATAAGACTTTCCCATATTGCCCTGAGGCCAGTGGCAAGCTGTATATCAAGACCATAGCTTCTGGGGTCAGACAGATTTAGGTCAGATTCCAGCTCTGGTACTTACAAGCAGACATGCAGACAAGCTACCTACTATTTCTGAGCCTCAGTTTTCTTATCTCTGATATAGGTCTAGTAGTACTTACTTTAAAGGGCAATTGAGAAAATTAATTTTAAAAACTCCATAGAGAGCAACTACTAAAGAAAACTCTACAAAGAAGTATACTAGTAAATTGGTACAGCTACTATGGAGAACAGTATGGAGGTTCAATAAAAACTAAAAATAGAGCTACCATATGATTCAGCAACCCCACTCCTGGGCATATACTAGGAGAAAACCATAATGTGAAAAGAAACATGTACCCCAGTGATTATTGCAGCTCTATTTACAATAGCCAGGACATGGAAGCAACCAAAATGTCCACTGACAGAGGAATAACTAAAGAAGATGCAGTCCATATATACAATGGAATATTACTCAGCCATAAAAAAGAATGAAATAATACCATTTGCAGCAACATGAGTAGACCTAGAGATTGCCATACTGAGTGAAGTAAGTCAGACAGAGAAGGACAAATACCATATGATATCGCTTATATGTGGAATCTGAAAAAATGGTACTATTGAACTTATTTACAAAACAGAAATAGAGTTACAGATGTAGGAAAAAATCTTATGGTTACCAGAGGGGAAAGGGGGAGAGGGATAAATTGAGAGATTGGGATTAACATATATACACTACTATATATAAAATAGATAACTAATAAGGACCTATAGCACAGGGAACTCTACTCAATACTCTGAAATGACCTACATGGGAAAAGAATCCAAAAAAGAGTGGATATATGTTTACATATAACTGATTCACTTGGCTGTACAGCAGAAAGTAACACAAGACTGTAAATCAAGTATACCCCCAAAAAATTTTTTTAAGGAAATATACTAAGATAAATAAAAATGGAATCCTAAAAAAATGTTCAATTAACCCACAGGATGGCAAGAAAAGAAACAGAGGAAACAGAAAGAAAACAATCATAAAATGGCAGACTTAAGTTTATACCCCAAATCTTGAAGCAGCTCAGATGTCCTTCAACAGGTGAACGGTTAATTAAACTCTGGTACATGTACACCATGGAATACTACAGACCAGTACAAAGATATAAATTATTGATACAAGCAACAACTTGAACGAATCTCAAAGGAATTAGTCTGAGTGAAAAAAATCAGTCTCAAATATTGTATATTGTAGGATTTCATTCATATAATATTCTTGAAATGACAAAATTATAAAAATGGAGAACACATTTGTGGTTACCAGGAATTAAGGATTTGTGGTTATAAAAGCACAACATGAGGGATCCTTGTGATAGAACTGTTCAATATCTTGAGTGTGGTGGTTGATATGTGCACAGAGGCATGTGATAAAATTGTATAGGACTAAATATACACACAGACACACACACAAGTAAAAAGTAAAAGGAAGTAAATCTGCATAGGACTTTTGGATTATTTCACTCTTAAGATCCTCCTTGGGCTTCCCTGGTGGCGCAGTGGTTGAGAGTCCGCTTGCCGATGCAGGGGACACGGGTTCGTGCCCCGGTCCGGGAAGATACCACATGCCGTGGAGCGGCTGGGCCATGAGCCATGGCCGCTGGGCCTGCGCGTCCGGAGCCTGTGCTCCGCAACGGGAGAGGCCACAGCGGTGAGAGGCCCGCATACCACACACACACAAAAAAAGAACCTCCTTATGATAGTGTACTTCAGTTCTATAAGATGTTACCATTAGGGGAAACAGTGTAAAGGATACACAACTGCATGCAAATCTACTTTATCTCAAAAGAAAAGTTTAATTAAAACAAAACTCCATAGACCTTGTATCAGTTTGGTATGGTTGCCATAATAAAATACCACAGACTTAGTGGCTTAAACAACAGGACTTTATGGGGAAAAAAAACAAAACAGGAGTTTATTTTCTCATAGTTCTGGAGGCTAGAAGTCTAAGATCAAGTTGTTGATAGTTTGGGTTTCTTCTGAGGCCTCTCTCATTGGCTTTCAGATGGCTGCCTTCTTGCTGTATCCTCATATGGTCTTTTCGCTGTGTGTGTGTGCCCATGTCTGTGTCCAAGTTCCCTCTTCTTATAAGGACATCAGTCATATTGGATTGGGCTCACCCTAGAGATCTCATTTTAACTTAATTACCTATTTGGAGACTTTATTTCCAAATATGGTTACATTCTGAGGTATTGGGGATTAGGGCTTCAACATATAAATTGGGAGGAGGGGGCACACTTCAACCCACTGCAGACTTAAAACTATAATAAAAGGCTTAGCATAAAATATAGGGGGAAATTTCATGACATTAGATTTGGCAATAATTTCTTGGATATTACACCCAAAGCATAGGCAACAAAGGAAAACTAGATAAACTGGACAACATCAAAATTAAAAACTTCTGTGCATCAAAAGACATGTGCTACAACATGAATGAACTCTGAGGATGGCATGCTAAATGAAATAAGCCAGCCACAAAAGGACAAACATTGTGTGATTCTACTTATATGAGCTTCTTGAAATAGTTAAATTCATAGAGAGAGAAAGTGGAATGGTGATTGCCAGGGGCTGGGGTAGAGAGGTAAACGTGGAATTATTATTTAATAGGTAGCGTTTCATTTTTGCAAAGTGAAAAGAGTTCTGTGGATGGTGGTGACGGTTGCACAACAATGTGAATGTATTTAACGTCACTGAATGATACACTTAAAAATGGTTAAGATAGTACATTGTATGTTATGTGTATTTTACCATAACTAAAATAAATACAAATAAGTTAAATTAAAAAAAAAAAGTCACAGAGCCCTGTGCACATAGCCAGCACTTAGGAAATGCTAGTTACCGTCTCTTCTCCCTATAAATGCTAAGATGGATTTAAATTTCTTCATTGGTTTCTCTCCAGAAACCACCTCTCTGCCTCTTTCCTGTTTCTAAATCTTACTTCTTCAAGAAGAACCTTGAAGATCTAGTCAGACCAGATCCTTATCACTTCACTTCTTCATTCTGTATGGCTCCAAAACCGAATAGTTGGTTACAGGCCATTTTATATAGTCTTTCCCATTTAGATATAAGAAAGCTGTTTCTTGGTATTAATATATCTCTTTTTATAATATGACAGCAAATCTAATGACCCAAGTATGATAAGATAAGAAGTGTTCCCATCTTGTTGCTTGGATACTCTGGCATTAATATTCTTCAGGTAATGAAAAAAATGCAAGCAAGTTATCCCCCCCCCACAGTGAAAACTGCATCTAAAGGAGAATTTCACTTTCTATTATTTTAATGTAAAATATATTCAGTGTTTCTCATATTATATAATAGAGTTAATATATCTTGATAATAAGGACCTAATGTTCATACATATTAAACAGACTGAACATTTTGCTCAACACAAACTCATCATTCCTTACCCTTGGATTTATTGTTAATACATAGTTAAAACATTCTATTGTTAAATAAGTTTTGGAAACATTGGATAAGCAAAGTTAAACATTTATTTATGACTAAACTTCTCAGATCTCCTATGCAATAATTCTCGCTTTTTCTCACCAAGCAGAAAATACAGTAAATGGGAGTTTTAAACCTTAATTTACCACCCTACCACTTATTATTTTAGATTGAATCATCTTGGGACTGTTAAAACACCTTTTAGGACACAGTCAAATTTGGGATTGGAATGTATAAGGATGTGACATATTGCCCATGAGGAAATTGGTAACATATTTACATTGGTTTTCCCTGCAAAAGAGGTGGAAAAGGCAAGCGTTGGCTCTTCCTTCTTTAAATGAAAATATTGTTGTTTGGGGTTGACCCTAGAAAAAATGTGAGAATGTTAGCATGGTGAAGTGATGACTAGCATTTAACAGTTGTCTGCTGAGCAGCAAAGACTTTGTTTAGAGAAGGATAATAGAATGGTGGAAAAAGAGAAGTTTATGGGATTGGGAAAGCTTAATTTATTCATTTGGATACAGCTGAATTAATTCTCACTATTATAGCTTAAAATAGAATAAGTGGTTTAAAACCATATACTTTAAAACTGAAAAAAAAAATGCACAGACAATTAGGTATGGTCATGATAATTAGAAGATATAACCTAAAAACATCATTTTCAATAGTATCTAGGAATAATCAAACAACAGATATGCAAGAATTATTCACAGAAAAGTGTAAAGCTTTAATGAGACTTTACAGAAAATCTAAATACCCTATGTTAAAATATCCTATGTTCTAGAACAGAAAAACAGTATTATAAAAATGGTGATTTTCCTAATTGACCTAAAGATTCTATGCAACTCCAGTTAAGTCCCATCAGGAATATTTTTGAAAGTTGATAATATGACTCTAAAATTTATATGGAAGAAAAAAGGCCCAAGAATTTCCAAAATTCTTTTGAAGAAGAAAAATGAGAAAGGATGACTTGTTTTAGCAGATATAAATACTTAAAGCTATAATAATTAAGATAATATAGTATTGAGGCAGGGATAGACACATTGATCAGTAGAACTTAGAAAAGATCCAAGCATAAATGGAACTTTAATATATGAAAGAGGTAACAGCAGATAAATTGAAAAAGGAAGGTCTGTTGAAAAATAGAGCTGACACTTGTTAGCCATATTACGGGGGAGAGAAAGGGAGCTGGAAATGGCATTTAATTCATGGTGTACAACTTAACTGAAAATCAACTCCACGTGTATTGAGGTCAAAAGCAAGATTCTAGCCTTTTGGAAGAAATTATTCTGTAAAGTCTCTCTGATCTTGTATAGGGCAGGCATTCTTAAACAAGACACTAAGAGCTAACCAGGAAAGTAAAAAACCTCATAAATTATTCTACATTAATATCAAGTATTCACCTAAAGATAAAAGAACTGAAACAAACAAGATACAAACTAGGGGAAGATATTTATTACGTAAATAACCCAAAGATTAACATCAAGAATATGTAAATCCAGCATATATCCAATATGTGATTTGCAAAAATTAAGAAGTCTTAGAATGCTAAGTGTTGGAGAGGATGGAGATCAAAACAATCTTTTCTACATTGCTGGTGGAAGTCTAGCTTGAAATAACTTCTTTGAAAAACAACTTGGCCTTGTCTATAAAGTTCAAAATTTGTATACCCCATGACTGAGCCATTCTACTCAGAGTTTAACCCTAGGCGAGACTACCTGTACAAGAATATTGATAGCAGTATTCTCTGCCACAAGAAAATAACCAATCTGGAAATAGCCCAAATTCTCTTGATAAAAAGGAACAGGGAAATGAATTGTGCTGTATTCACAGAATGGAATATACACAGAACTGAAAACTCGACGAACTATAGTTAAATGCAGCAATAAGTATAAATCTTAATATACTAAGTTTGAGTGGAAAAAAGAATCCCAGGAAATTAAGAGCAGTATACACAAAAAATGCACAATATATTCTTCAGGCATGTATACATATGAGATATAGCTCACTTTTATAAAACAAGAAAATAAAAAACACAAAGCTCTCAAGAAGGTGGTAAGCTCTGATAGAAGGATGAGTGGGTAAGTATGGATCTAGGTGAGGACAGGAGTACGAAGATGCATACACAAGTTAATGGTAATATTGTCATTCCTGGGCTGAATGTTTATAAATTTCTTTTTTCCTAACTGTAACTACCTACACACATACATACGTACATGGTCTGCCAATGGACTATTTATATTAGTCCATTTATGATTACTTCAATTTTGTGCACCTGATTTCCATAAGGAAAATAAAACATTTTTACATTGTGATGCCCCCGCTGTCCCCACAGAAGCCATTATTAGAATGGAAGTCAGTTGGCTTGCAGGCAACTTAGAGACTTTCTGTTCTGCTTCTACCATACAGAAAAAAGGAGGTCTTTGGGAATCCCCAGTGTAGTTCTGGCATCACAAAACTTCCTTGATCTGTGCAGAGAGAGAATTCTTCTAAATGACACAGTGAAGACTTCCAGTGTGACAATGGGGATATTTTAAACATTACTAAAGTCCCTTTTCTTTTAGAAAGCCTTATTTTTACAGCTATCACTTTGCAATGGAACCTATCAATCACTAAATCTAACTTACCCATTTTTCAGACTGTGGTCAAACTCATGGAAGTGGGACTGCCCTCCAGCAATGAGCAAGTCACTGAAATGAAAAGAGGTCAATTCTGACTTGGGGCCGTGCAGAAACCTGTGACCTTCCCCAACCAGTTTTGGACGTCAGTGAACAGCAGCGGTAGCTGAAAAGTACACTGAATTGTGGTTTTCATGAGTCATCGATGCTAATCACAATTGGTTTCCAGTCAAACTCTAGTGGCATCTCTGGCCTCATTGGAATGCATTAAAATGTTCCTTTTTCTGACAGCATATATGCTCACTTTCCTGCAGACTCACTTTCCACCCTCAGTGGGTGAGTATTTTAATAGCTACCTTCCTCAGCCAGGAAACTGCTTAAGCTATAATTCCTTCAGATTGGTAAAAATAGATCTTTCTGGGCACTACAATCTCCAAGTCAGCTGAGGAAAACAACAGAGCAGAAGGATAAAGTGAAAACATAACAGCTAAAGAAGAAAAACAAAACATTTTATTTGATTGGGAGATGATTTGTACTCTAACTTTCGCAGTGTTTCTGATAACTTTAAAATACAAGAGGCCAACGTTTATTCTATTTAAGTATAGTTGCTTTACAATACTCTATTAGCTTCAGGTCTAGAGTATAGTGATTTAGTATTTTTATAGATTATACTCCTTTAAAAGTTACTGTAAAATAATTGCTATAATTCCCTGAGTGTACACACAGTATATCCTTGTTGCTTATCTATTTTATTTTATTTTTGCCTTTTTTAAAATAGATTTTTATTGGAGTATAATTGCTGGACAATACTCTGTTAGTTTCTGTTCTACAGCAAAGTGAATCAGCCATATGCATACATATATCCCCATATCCCCTCCCTCTTGAACCTCCCTCCCATCCTCCCCATCCCACCCCTCTAGGTCATCACAAAGCACCAAGCTGATCTCCCTGTGCTATGCTGCTGCTTCCCACTAGCTATCTATTTTACATTTGGTAATGTATATATGTTAATGCTCCTCTCACTTCGCCCCAGCTTTCCCCTCCCACCCCGCATCCTCAGATCCATTCTCTATGTCTATATCTTTACTCCTGCCCTGCAACTGGGTTCATCAGTACCTTTTTTTTTTTTGATTCCCTATATACGCTTTAGCATATGGTATTTGTTTTTCTCTTTCAGACTTACTTCTCTCTGTATGACAGACAGAGTCTTACCTACAGTCCATCCACCTCACTACAAATAACTCAATTTTGTTTCTTTTTAAGGCAGAGTAATATTCCATTGTATGTATGTGCCACATCTTCTTTATCCATTCATTGGTCGATGGACATTTAGGTTGGTACCATGTCCTGGCTATTGTAAATAGTATTGCAATGGACTTTGTGGTACATGTCTCTTTTTGAATTATGGTTTTCTCAGGGTATATGCCCAGTAGTGGGATTGCTGGGTCATATGACAGTGTTATTTTTAGTTTTTTAAGGAACCTCCATACTGTTTCCATACTGGTTCTATCAATTTACATTCCCACCAACAGTACAGGAGGGTTCCCTTTTCACTACACCCTTTCCAGCATTTATTGTTTAGATTTTTTGATAATGGCCATTCTGATTGGTATGAGGTGATACCTCCTTGTAGTTTTTTTTTTTTTTTTTTTTTTTTTTTTTGCGGTACACAGGCCTCTCACTGTTGTGGCCTCTCCCGTTGAGGAGCACAGGCTCTGGACGCGCAGGCTCAGCAGCCATGGCTCACGGGCCTAGCCGCTCCGCAGCATGTGGGACCTTCCCAGACCGGGGCATGAACCCATGTCCCCTGCATCGGCAGGTGGACTCTCAACCACTGCGCCACCAGGGAAGCCCTCTCCTTGTAGCTTTGATTTGCATTTGCATTTCTCTAATGATTAGTGATGTTGAGCATCTTTTCATGTGCCTCTTGGCCATCTGTATGTCTTCCTTGGTGAAATGTCTATTTAGGTCTTCTGCCCATTTTTAAATTGGATTGTTTGTTTTTTTGATATTGAGCTGCATGAGCTGCTTGTAAATCTTGGAGATTAATCCTTTGTCAGTTGCTTCATTTGCAAATATTTTCTCCCATTCTGAGGGTTGTCTTTTGGTCTCGTTTATGGTTTCCTTTGCTGTGCAAAAGCTTTGAAGTTTCATTAGGTCCCATTTGTTTATTTTTGTCTTTATTTCCATTTCTCTAGGAGGTGGGTCAAAAAGGATCTTGCTGTGATTTATGTCATAGAGTGTTCTGCCTATGTTTTCCTCTAAGAATTTGATAGTTTCTGGCCTTACATTTAGGTCTTTAATCCATTTTGAGCTTACTTTTGTGTATGGTGTTAGGGAGTGTTCTAATCTCATACTTTTACATGTACCTGTCCAGTTTTCCCAGCACCACTTACTGAAGAGGCTGTCTTTTCTCCACTGTATATTCTTGCCTCCTTTATCAAAGATAAGGTGACCATATGTGCATGGGTTTATCTCTGGGCTTTCTATCCTGTTCCATTGATCTATATTTCTGTTTTTGTGCCAGTAACATACTGTCTTGATTACTGTAGCTTTGTAGTATAGTCTGAAGTCAGGGAGCCTGATTCCTCCAGCTCCATTTTTCGTTCTCAAGATTGCTTTGGCTATTTGGGGTCTGACCTAAATAGACACTTCTCCAAAGAAGATATACAGATTGCCAACAAACACATGAAAGGATGCTCAACATCATTAATCATTAGAGAAATGAAAATCAAAACTACAATGAGATATCATCTCACACTGGTCAGAATGGCCATCATCAAAAAATCTACAAACAATAAATGCTGGAGAGGGTGTGGAGAAAAGGGAACACCCTTGCACTGTTGGTGGGAATGTAAATTGATACAGCCACTATGGAGAACAGTATGGAGGTTCCTTAAAAAACTACAAATAGAACTACCATACGACCCAGCAATCCCACTACTGGGCATATACCCTGAGAAAACCATAATTCAAAAAGAGTCATGTACCAATATGTTCATTGCAGCTCTATTTACAATAGCCAGGACATGGAAGCAATCTAAGTGTCCATCGACAGATGAATGGATAAAGAAGATGTGGCACATATATACAATGGAATATCACTCAGCCGTAAAAGGAAATGAAATTCAGTTTTCTGTAGTGAGGTGGATGGACCTAGAGTCTTTCATACAGAGTGAAGTAAGTCAGAAAGAGAAAAAGAAATACCGTATACTAACACATATATATGGAATCTAAGAAAGAAAAAAAAAAGGTCATGAAGAACCTAGGGATAAGACGGGAATAAAGACAAAAACCTACTAGAGAATGGACTTGAGGATATGGGGAGGGGGAAGGGTAAGCTGTGACAAAGTGAGAGAGTGCCATGGACATATATACACTACCAAATGTAAAATAGATAGCTAGTGGGAAGCAGCCGCATAGCACAGGGAGATCAGCTCTGTGGTTTGTGACCACCTAGAGGGGTGGGATAGGGAGGGTGGGAGGGAGGGAGATGCAAGAGGGAAGAGATATGGGAACATATGTATATGTGTAACTGATTCACTTTGTTATAAAGCAGAAACTAACACACCATTGTAAAGGAATTATACTCCAATAAAGGTGTTTAAAAAAATAGTATGTGCACTCAAATTCTAGGAAATTTAATAAGAGATACTAGGAATAAACTACCAAGAACAGTTAGTTAGTGTTCTCCTTTCCTTCATCATTATATTACGAAAAATTTTAAACCCACCACAAAGTTGAAATTATTTTATAGTGAAAACCTATATACCTACATTTATACTTGTCATTAACATTTTATTTTACTTATCACCTATCCATCTAGCTAGCCATCTTTCTAAAATCCATCAGTCCAACAAATCTTACTTTTTGATACATTTCAAACAAATGTCACATTTCTCTCTACATATTACAGCATACATTGTTAATCAGGATTAAATATTCATATTTTCTTTTTATATAACACTTTCACACAATAAAATGGGCAAATCTTAGTTGTAAATTTATTCATTTATGACAATGTTACACTTGTATAACCCATATCTCTATTACCATCACCCCACATGTCCCTTTCCGGTCAATCTTTACCTCCGTTCCCTGAGAGAAGTATATTTCTTTATGCTATAGATTAGTTTTGACTAGAATTTTATATCAATGTAATGAAGCAGTATGTACTCTTTTGGATAAGGCTGCATTCACTCAGCATAATGGTTTTGAGATTCATCCATATTTTTATGTATCAGTGACATATTCTTTTTTATTGCCAAATAGTATTACATTATATGACTATACTAGAGTTTGTTAATTCATTCTCCTGTTGTTAGATCCTGGACTACTTCCAGTTCATAGCTATTATGAATGAAGTTAATATTGGAGTTGATTCGTTGGAACTGCCTTGATGATGATTTTTAATAACAGAGTGGACTCCAGTGGTTTGATTATGAAGCAACAGACATGAGGCAAGTGTACTAAAGAATGGGCAAGAGGAGGTACATATGGAGAGGCATAGATCATTATGGGAAAATATTCCTTGTCTGACATGTTCAGAAGAGACAATACAGATTAGGTAACAGTTTTCTGAACCTGTGAACATAAATCCTTCCAGCCCCCACTTATTATTGCTCAGAGGATTTTGACAGAAAGAACAAAACCAAACAAATAATGATAATAAAGATATTGATGATTGTTTGAGATTGTGGAGTAGCAATCTTTGGGATATGAGGGGAGGGTTTTCTAAGAAGGCATCCAAAGTGCAAGGTGTTTCCTATCGTTGCGACAGTCACAACTCCTGGCTTTGGACAGACCTCTTATCAACTAATTACCAGAAAACCCCAAAGAGGCTTGGCCACTTAACTGCTGGGGAGCTTTGGGGTCCTTTTGATGTCTGCTCTTGGCATGCCAAAGGGTAATTCACACAAAGATAAAAAGCACTAAAAGGCTATTATTAATAGATTAAAGCTTCATAGCTGGTTCAATGACAAAGGTCTTTCAATACATATTTTCTTTCTCCTCTAGAGTAAATATGCAATCATTCTCTGTAAATAATAAGGGAAAATTACACCAGTAGAAAGGAAACAAGAGTTTTATTATTTAAAGGCAAATGAAACAGAATGAGGTGAAATGAAATGCCCAAGATCATAGGAATACATGCTTTGCTAGAATAAATTTAGTTTCTTTTCCTCAATATCCTTTCATTCAAATTTTAAAATACTGGATGCCTTTCCCATAGGTTCTTGTTCTGTAGGTGGCCTAGGTGTTATTTACTCTCGAGAACACTCTTCTTCCAGATTGACTTCCTTCTTTTAGCTATAGACAAGGTTATCACCAAAAAGGAAATGTAAATGTTCTCTCATCTTGCAGGTGGAATGCGAGGCAATGGAAGGTATCATTAGAGATCCAAGAAAGGCCTAAAGTATAGTCACAACCTTGAAGTAATTTACAGTGTAGTTGAGACTAAATTATTATAGATGGGGTCCCCAGAAATGTGAAGAAGACTGAAAAAGAACAAGTGAAAAGAGATAAAGCATAAACTTTAAGTAGGGTCAAAGGAAAGTCCGACCCAAGAAATTGATTACACTTAGAATAGGCCTTAGAGAATGGGTAGGAACCGATCTGACCAGGCTGGGCAGGGATGAGGAGCTGGGGGGGGGCGGGGGGGCTGGAAGGGGGAGAAGAAATCATGGTAGAGGCTACATAGAAAGGAGAGTGGATAAGAGGATAACAACCTGTGCCTTATAGTATTTCCTCCTGTTCCCACGTACTCTGGAGATTAGATATTAAAACAGGTGCAAAACATTCGTTTGTAGGGATTATTGGGTGGTTTATTAACTTGGAAGTTCATTTTGCTCTTTGTACTATACCCCTAAACAGAATTTTATAGCCTTTGAATAATTAAGCAATGTTCATTTCTAAAAGACACTGGCACCTCTGTGGATATTATAAACTTAACATTTCTTGTTAAATGGATGTCTGAAATGTTTGGATCTCACTTTTTTAGATGTAGAGAATAACTCTACCTTTGATACAGGAATTTTCTTTCCCTCTTAAAGTATTTTCCATCAAGGAATTCACAAATGTAACAGAGTTATGTTTGCTTTTACCTGACATGGTTGTATGAATATCTTGAAAGTTGTCTTCTGAGCTCCCTGACCCTATTTTCATCTGAAATGGATATTCTTGTACATTATTAAAAGGGAAAGGGCAAGGAAGCAGACAGGCAAAAGAAGAAAAGTTAACTCTTTTAGGACAAGTCTGAGTCCTACTTTAAATTTGTTATCACTGTTGAGCATACTTTATTAAAGCGTCACTAAATATGATCAAATATGGATCTTTACAAATTTATTAAAATTTTTACCATCCCTTTAGACTTTATAACTTTCATTTCTTTGTTTAGACAATTGGCAAAAAAAAAGCCTACCATCTTTCAAAAGTTCGTTTTTAATTTTTGACAATATTAGCACATAAGCAGAAAAGAACATATGAAACACTGTATTAAAAAGCAATACCTGTTAATATTTGCACAGGTAAATCTATCACTCTCTCTCCTTCCCCTTCTAAGTCCAAGTTCTGCCGCTAAATTTTTATGTTTACTCCAGTAACTTAGAAAGCCTAAATGGCTGTGATTTTTAATCTCAAAGACAAGTGATTTTTTTAACTACATGATCTTTTTGTTTTCTTTTAATGTTAATATTTATTTTAAATTATCACCTAAATTATTAAAGAATTGCCTATAAAGTCAGAAGTTTAAATACCAAGAGGTCATGGAGCAATAACTATAGAGCTACTTGATGCAAATGTGAAAAATACAAAGAAATTGGTACAGTATTTTAATTTTTTCATATTTTTGCTGTAATTATAAAAATGAGAGACCAAAACTATATTGCTAAACTATTTAAATTTTTCATATCAATTTTTTAATTTGTTAACATAGCAAATAAGACCATATTATAGTACTTAAATAGAATGAATTCCTCCTTAAATTTTTCTAATGTGAATTGATCTTTAATTATTTAGAGGGAAAAAAAAGACATGGTCAGTTAAGCATATTCCTATGGTTATTTTTTCCGAGACAAAAATATGGTATCTTTTATAGTCTGAATATCTGTTCCTAATGCTTCACAGAGACAAAGATTCACTGGACTATGTGTTCCTCACCTACAGCAAGTAAAAAAAAAAGACTGAAGAGTTTTGCTGAAATCTTCTAGATTTATACAATTTCTTGTTCCAAAGACTAAGAAGTGCTACATTACCTATTCCCAAATGTCAACAGCCCAGGACATAAGTGGAAAGACCATGCACCTAACTCAATGTTCATTTATATTTTATTTGGATTTTGAGGTGCACACTGTGATGCATGATCAAAATTGTTCTTCAAGAATGAAGCACTTAGGGCTTCCCTGGTGGCGCAGTGGTTGAGAGTCTGCCTGCCGATGCAGGGGACACGGGTTCGTGCCCCGGTCCAGGAGGATCCCACATGCCGCGGAGCGGCTAGGCCCATGAGTCATGGCCACTGAGCCTGCGCGTCCGGAGCCTGTGCTCCACAACGGGAGAGGCCACAGCAGTGAGAGGTCCACGTACCGCAAAAAAAAAAAAAAAAAAGAATGAAGCATTTAGTCCCCCAAAACCTGAGAGTGCTACTAGAAGATGGCCCCTATGGTCTACCCTCCTTGAGAATTCCCTTGGCCAAAGAAAATGCCCTCATCCAAGGCAACACTTCCTTCCAGGAAAGCCTATTATAGTGACTTATCAATGCAGAAATATAAATGCTTGGCCCGCTCCCTACAACTCAGGATGATTCTCAGGGGCCATCCTGGCTTGAGGGCTGACCGAGCAGTTGGCTGAGGCCTTTGATGGGACTTCACCAGAGTTCAGCTTCTCCCTCTGCCCAATCCTGCTTTCATCCTCTCCCTTATACAGGTGTTGTTGATACTAAGAGTACTCCTTAATTAATGTGTTACATGCTAATATCCATCTCAGTGTCTGCCTCCTAGAAAACAGCCTATGAGAGGGGATGGTCCACATTTAAGTACAAGAAAACAAATGCTATTATGGGATTTTGGAGGTGGGTCACCTACAGCCTAAAGGGCAATAGGCACTCCATTATTGCTTATTCGAGGAATACAGATAGCCCCTGGGACGAGCTAGAAGTACAGCTGTTCCCCACTGGTGAACTGGGATGCTCTATCAGTGGAAAATACATTAGCTGGTGTGGTTTTGTAGATACGGAGAAAGTACTAACTGTGAAGACAATGGCTTTAAGTAGCCATTATTAAACTGTTGAAGTCGCGAAAGGTAACAAAAAGTCAAGAGTGATTAATCAGCAATTAAAATCTAAGTGTGGAAGCTGGAGCGTCTTTGTGGCAGCCTACAAAGAGGCTCACATATCCTGTACTGAGAAAGTAGAAAATGCTGAGGCCCAGGCCTTAATTCTCAGAGTAGTCAAGTTCCAAAATAGGTTGAAGTCACAGCTAAGGTTCAGAGTCCTGTTTGGGAAAGAATGGAAGCCTGTACATAGAATGCGCACATCTGTGTTGATGCACATGAAAATCTTGATTCCCTAGATTCCTCTGGACTCACTGAGCCTTCAGAATGGCTCACTAATAAGGGCTATCATTTCCCCCTCCCTTGAAGTTGCTTCAGGGGTCTCTCCCTTGAAAAATAGCATTCCACTTCCCTCTCCCCACCTTCCCTTAGGATCTTCCTCAGCCTCCCTTCCCGGCTGCTAGGCCAATAACTAAAATTATGTCCCAATATAACCTGGCTATGGATATTCTGAGTCAGCTAGGGAAGGAAAGGATGAAAGAACTTCAGAAACTAGCCATTATGTATCAGCAGGAGCTGGGAGATTACCCATGGGTCTGGATTATGATGGACTAAATTGGAAACATACACTTTTCTGGAATACAGAATTTTATACCCTAGAAAGGATATTGGGAGATGGTATACATATCCAGATAGCTTTCAGAAGCATGGAAAAAGTGATGGCTCACATTAAATAAGATAGAAATCCAGAACTGCCTTGATAAATGAAGAAAGAAGGGTTTTAAAGGCCCAGAAAAGTAAGCATTTTAGAGTAGATATACTTTGTGAGTCTACAAACCCCCCCAGAGGACTCTTCCACACACTGGCCCACAGGAATATGCCGATGGGTGGGCCTTAGCATCCATTAAGTTCCATAGAGGCTCTCCTTTCAGACTCAAGGTTGACAGTGGGAGAAGTTTTCACAGAACTGGGCTCACTGATTGCAATGGGGATAAAAACTGGAAACAATAGAGGCTGTGTGGCAAGGTGTAACTGTCAGGATACAGGTGAGTACAATTATCACTGTGAATAGCAAGGCTGGAGTGACAGCAAAGTAAGCTCCGGGATTTGCAAGAGTTTAAGATGGTTAAAAGCACATGTTGGGAGTCCTACTTCCAGCTGAATAGCATAAAGAACTTCATGGACCCACTTCGCAGCTCCATGTGCCAAGCAGCAAGAAGAGGAGTCAACACTTGGCGGGGGTAACTGACCCTGATCACCAGATAGGTGCGGGGCTGCTGTTAGAGTGGGAGCAGAGGAATGCTTTTGACACCTGCATGATGCACTTGGGAGCTTCTTGGTACACCCTTTCCCAGTTAGTAGATAAATTCAGGAATAGTGCCCAGACAAGGGTACAGTGGCAGTGGGCTCAGTCACTTTAGAGATGAGGGTCTAGCGTCTCGAAAGGAAATTTAGTCAAAAAAAAATTGATAAAACTGCCTAGGAGGAGATTATAGCAGATGCATAAACACTACCTACCACTTGAAAAAGTTAAATCCACAAAAGCCAAAATCTGGAACAACAGAACAAGTGGGAAAAGGAGGAGTCTTTGATTATTGCTGGGAGCTGTATTTTTTCTTTTCCTTCACTACCGACTCTTCCTGTCTCTCCACTTTGTCCCCAGACAACTGGCTTACTTAATCAAGGCCAGATGCTATGCTATTCTAAATGCACGGAAAAAGATTTACTTCCAAAATGAACGTCTAAGATCTGGCTTTTAATGGAGCCTTGGAAAAACTGTTTTATGTATGTTGCCTTCTTACATTATTTTAAACTCCTATCCCCTGCTCACATGGATAAGAAAAAACAAAAACACAAAATAAGGTGATTCTTCATAACACTACAAATATAGGAAATATTTCTAGCTCTGTACCTATTTCTCCCCTTTTTTTTCAAACAGCACCCTGATTATATCACTTGAGTGATTTGTTGGGATTGCATCTGCCCTATCTTTGTGAGTACTTTGGATTGTATCAAACAGCCTACACTTTGATACCAGAGAGAGCTTGATTCGAGAAGGATACAGGACTGGAGTCAGGCTAGTGAGGGTTACTCATGACTTTTACCTCCTACCTCAGAGCCTACACTTTGATACCAGAGAGAGCTTGATTCGAGAAGGATACAGGACTGGAGTCAGGCTAGTGAGGGTTACTCATGACTTTTACCTCCTACCTCAGAGAATAGGAAGTTTAGAGTCACCCCCAAGAGCATGTTTTTGTGTGTGTGTGTGTGTGTGTGGTACGCGGGCCTCTCACTGTTGTGGCCTCTCCCGTTGCGGAGCACAGGCTCCGGACGTGCAGGCTCAGCGGCCATGGCTCATGGGCCCAGCCGCTCTGCGGCATGTGGGATCTTCCCAGACCAGGGCACGAACCCATGTCCCCTGCATCGGCAGGCGGACTCTCAACCACTGCGCCACCAGGGAAGCCCAAGAGCATGGGTTTCGATGTTACATAGACTCAGATTCAATTCCTGGCTCCAACACTCATCGTTTATATGACATTTTATAGGTTACTCAATTTCTTAAAGTCACTTTCCTCCTACATGCGAGAGAGTTAACAGTAACCACTACCACATGAGATTGTTAGTGAATTTGAAGAGCGTACATTAGAGGTTGTTAGCAAAATGTTTGGCACATCCAAAATGCTTAATGGCTGTTAGCTTTTAATTACAGTGCAAAAAAAAAATTCTAAAGGAGACTCTTACACATGGCTACAGATATTCTGAATCAATACCAATGATTAGAACCAGCATTAGATGTGAGCAGGTAGGGTGCTACACTAGAACCCATGCCTCAGAGCGCCCTACGCTCCTGAATGCCTTCCTCAAGTATTTTTTGAGTCTCCCTCTATTATGCTTGGGGTCAGCTATGATTGGCAGTGGCAGCTGGGTAGGGTTCCCTGAGCCCAGACCTGATGGTACATGAGCCTGGCTGTCAGATGTACCAAACTCAAAATTTTCTAAGTCCCTCTCCAGTGACTTGGACTGTCTAAGGCCTGCAGTGCAGTCTGGGTTAGGTGTCCCAAGCCTAGAACTGTTTCCTATTTCTTCCTTTTGGGACATTCCTTGGCCCTCTACCTCAGATATGGGGTTGACCAGATACTCTAAGGAACTCTGCGTATTGTGCCTATAAGCCAGGAGGGTGTCCTGATGGGCAAATTCTTCCCATTGGCTGGTGAAGTATTTCTTTCATGGGATTATGCAAGACTGGTATACTAGAATGTTGCTGACATGCTGATTGGGGGTGACCTCACCTATATGAGACACTGGATTTATTCAGACCTCAGAGCTACCAATGGTCCATTCCTGACCTTTAAGCTTGAGCCCTGTGTGTAGATCTGTCAGTTGGTTCTCACCCATTTATGTTCCCACTGCAGTGCTGCCTCCAGTCTACAGCACCGAGGAGTGGTGATGGACTCCTTTCCGATGTGTATCCCTCACTGCTAGGGCCCAGGATGGCTCTTTCCCCTCCACTGGCTCTGTACCATGTGTCAGACAGTCCTCCGAGGTAGCTAGCTGCCCGTATCTCCTCCAAGGGCTTTTGAGACCAATATACTTCACTGTCAATGAACGCTTCTTGTCTCTGATTGATGTGGTAACACTGTATTCTCCTGGATCACTCTTAAGCTGTAGTTCATGAAGGATGGACATTCCTTGGGCAAATGGGACTGTTCTTACTCAGCTCATGGGCCCCTCTATCTTCTTTGCTGGTGATGGTGTGTGAAAGGCAGGGGTGTAGTCAATAATGAAAGAAATTACACTCTAGAGGTGCAGAGATTACAGGCTAAAGAGTTCAAGAGAAGACACAGAAGATGTGTTGTCCAATATCTAGACTATAAATTTCTGAATGGTGAATTTAACCTGAGCAGGACATGAAATATCATTTACATTTCAGCATACCTTGGGTAAGACTTACATTTGTGGTTATCTTCAAAGAAGCAGAGTAATAACTTTTGAAACAATCAATGAGAGCCAATATTCATTAAGTGGTGGCACAATGGTTGATTTAGCACCATGAGTGAAAATACAACCAGCATTTTAAAAATTGTGTTAAAGAGCTGAAGAGGTAAAAATATCTTTATTATTTCAGTACAAAAAGGTGAGGAAAAACCATGACATTGTGAATAACAGCAGCATTGCCCTTTTTCTCTTGGTGGAAGATATGAAAATAGCCAGAAATAGCACATCTGATACTAATAAATGAATTTGATAATAAAGACATGGTCCCTAAAACTGAATAGGAAGAGGTGTGGCTGGGCACTATGAAGAATCTTTAAGTGCACTGACTGGACAGTAACTATATACTTAAGTCCCTCTTCTCTACTCTTTATTCGAATTCTTCATTGTTAAATCACTGTGCCTCAAACGGGCCCTAGAGTTTTATAATACATTTTTTAATCAAGCTGATTTTATAGACAAGAGCCCCTCAAATTTTATTCCAGCCTTAACACATCTTAGGGGATGCTCCACTCTTTTCTTTTTATAAGAATTTTTAAAAATGGAAGCATAGTTGATTTACATTTCAGGTATACAGCAAAGTGATTCAGTTATACATATATATTCTTTTTTAGATTCTTTTCCATTATAGGTTATTACAAGATATTGAGTATAGTCCCTTGTGCTATACAGTAGGTCCTTGTTGTTTACCAATTTTATATATACTAGTGTGTATCTGTTAATTCCAAACTCCTAATTTGTCCCTCCCCTCCCTTTCCCCTGTGGTAACCATAAGTTTGTTTTCTATGTCTGTGAGTCTATTTCTGTTTTGTAAATAAGTTCGTTTGTATTACTTTTTTAGATTACACATATAAGTGATATCATATGATATTGGTCTTTCTCTGTCTGACTTACTGCACTTAGTATGAAAATCTGTAGGTCTATTCATGTTGCTGCAAATGGCATTATTTCATTCTTTTTTATGACTAATATTCCATAGTATATATATACCACATCTTTAACCATTCATCTGTCAATCGACACTTAAGTTGCTTCCATGTCTTAGCTATTGTAAATAGTGCTGCTATGAACATTGGGGGTGCATGTATCTTTTTGAATTAGAGTTTTCTGGATATATGCCCAGGAGTGGGATTGCAGGATCATATGGTAACTCTATTTTTAGTTCTGTAAGGAACCTCCGTACTGTTCTCCATAGTGGCTGCACCAATTTACACTCTCACCAACAGTGTAGGAAGGTTCCCTTTTCTCCACACCCTCTCCAGCATTTATTATTCATAGACTTTTTGATGATGGCCATTCTGACTGGTGTGAAGTGATATCGCATTGTAGTTTTGATTTCCCTTTCTCTAATAGTAAAGATGTTGAGCATCTTCTCATGCGCCTGTTGGCCGTCTGTATGTCTTCTTTGCAGAAATGTCTATTTAGGTCTTCTGCTCACTTTTTGATTGGGTTGTTTGTTTGATATTGAGTTGTATAAGCTGTTTGTATATTTTGGAGATTAAGCCCTTGTCGGTTTCACAGTTTGCAAATATTTTCTTCCATTCCAGAGGTTGTCTTTTCGCTTTGGTTATGGGTTTCTTTGCTGTGAAAAAGCTTTTAAGTTTAATGAGGTCCCATTTGTTTATTTTTCTTTTGTTTCCATTACTCTAGGAGGGGATCCAAAAAAATATTCTGTGATTTATGTCAAAGAGTGTTCTATCTATGTTTTCCTCTAGGACTTTTATAGTATCTGGTCTTACACTTAGGTCATTAATCCATTTTGAGTTTATTTTTGTATATGGTGTTAGAGAATGTTCTAACTTCATTCTTTTACTGGGCTGCTCTACTCTTGACTGCATCTAACCGTGCAGGTTGTACACAAGAATTACAGAGGGCTTCACTCGCATAGACTTTAAGGGAACGACACCAAATTGTGCAATGGAGACAGAATTTTAATGCTGTCCCCAAGTTTTAATGCTTTCTCTAGTCCCCTCTTCTGTATTTCCTCTCAGCCTTAGATTTTTCTTCCTCTTTAAGAGGCTTTTCCTTTAATACTTGAATACTCTAAAAGGACACTATCCTACTTCTCCCCCACCATCACTACAGTCAAAAGTTCAAGTCCAACCTCAGCCATGGATCCCAGATCCATTCTGCCCATTTTTTTTTTTCATTAATTACCAGGTGGTTTAAATAAGCTCTTCCTCTACTCTGTCTCTTCCCAAGCCCCACTCTTACATGAAGGACCATATTGCCCTCAAGTAGCCATCCAATAATGGAAACCCTAGTTCTCCAGTGTATTCAGGATAAAATTTGAGCCCCTCAGTAAGGCACAGAGGGCCTTTTAAAACCTTGCTCAAACCTCCATTTACTGTGTAATTTCTTTTTTTTTTTTTTGCGGTACTCAGGCCTCTCACTGTCGTGGCCTCTCCCGTTGCGGAGCACAGGCTCTGGACGCACAGGCTCAGCGGCCATGACTCAGGGGCCCAGCCGCTCCGCGGCATGTGGGATCCTCCCAGACCAGGGCACGAACCCATGTCCCCTGCATCGGCAGGCGGACTCTCAACCACTGCGCCACCAGGGAAGCCCAACTGTGTAATTTCTTAATGTTTATACCATGCTCTTGACACTTCATCCTCATGGTCACCCTCTGAACAGAAAATAAACCTTTAATGTTTTGTACATGCTGACCCTTTCTCCCTAGAAAGTCTTTCCTCACATGGCATACATGGCAAGGTTTACTCACCTTATAAATATAGCTGAAAAAAGTATTTTTCTGTGACGTTTTACCAGGCTCTTCTGGGCAAGTTTAACAGCTCTCTCTGCCATGCCCCCTACTATTATGCATTTATCACATTACAGGTGGAATTACCTGCTTGTATATCTGTCATTGTGCTAGACAGGGAGCTTCTTGAAGCCTATGTTTTATTCATATTTGTATTTACAGTGCATGAGGAATGGGTGCTCATTAAATATATACATTAATGAATGAATAAATGCCCCAGGATTCTCACGCGCATTTACCATAATCCCTTTTTTTTTCTGTTTGCAATTTTTACATCTTTATTGATATTCTCTGTATATTGAGATATTATTCTCTTTATTTTCTTTTGTTCTTTGTCCCTGGTTTCCTTTAGTCCTTTGAGCATATATTAAGACAGCTGCTTTAAAGTCTTTGTCTCATAAGTCCAATTTTTGGGCTTCCTCAGGGACAATTTCCACCAATTTCTTTATTTCATATGAATAGATTATATTTCCCAGTTTCTTCATATCAATTATACTTTTGTATTGAAACCTGGACATTCTGCATATTGTAATGTGGTAATTGTGAAAATTAGATTCTCCCCCCTCCCCAGGTTTTGCCATTGTGGCATTTTGTGAGCTATAAATCATCCATTTTTTAAGTGACTTTTCAAACTGTTTTTACAAAGATTATATTCTTTGATGCATGTAGTCACTGAAATCTCTTTTCCATTATCTCAGTGTTATCTCAGTCAGGCAGTGTACTGACAGATTTCTTTATTTTTATTCAATTTATTTAAACTAAAACTTAAAAAAAAGTTCACCCATTCTCCCACCTCTCCCCCACCCCCACCTCTTGCAACCACCAGTCTGTTCTCTTTATCTATGGGCTTCCTGTTTTGTATTTGTTTGTTTTTTAGATTGCACATTTTTGTAGAAATACTGTTTTCTAGCCAGGTTTACAGTATACTTGTAACTTTGTGTACTACAGACATAACTCATTATTTTCAAAAGTAGAAATCAAAAATTATTAAACTATAATTAACAAAAGATATACATGAAAGTTGAAAAAAATGACTGAATATTTCATAAAATTGTTTAAATCAAATATTCTTAAATTATGGCTATTCTTGAAAGGCAGTTGAACTGTCATTGATCCTACTTTAAAGGATCCTTCCCATAATACTAAGTGAGAGACCTGAGAGGACTGAGGCTTATAAGGAAACCCATAAGAAGAGAAGGAAATGAAATTCCAGACAAAAATACAATTAAAATGCTAGAGTAAAAAGTATGAAAAACGATACAATCCTGCAGCCTGTGGAACAAAAACCACATTCACAGAAAGATAGACAAGATGAAAAGGTGGCGGGCTATGTATCAAATGAAGGAACAAGATAAAACACCAGAAAAACAACTAAATAAAATGGAGATAGACAATCTTCCAGAAAAAGAATTCAGAATAATGATAGTGAAGATTTACCAGGACCTGGGAAAAAGAATGGAGGCAAAGATCGAGAAGATGCAAGAAATGTTTAACAAACATCTAGAAGAACTAAAGAACAAACAAAGAGAGATGAACAATACAATAACTGAAATGAAAAATACACTAGAAGTAATCAATAGCAGAAAAACTGAGGCAGAAGAACGGATAAGTGACCTGGAAGACAGAATGGTGGAATTCACGGCTGCAGAACAGAATAAAGAAAAAATAATGAAAAGAAATGAAGACAGCCTAAGAGAACTCTGGGACAACATTAAACACAACAACATTCACATTATACGGGTCCCAGAAGGAGAAGAGAGAGAGAAAGGACCCGAGAAAATATGTGAAGAGATTATAGTCGAAAACTTCCCTAATGTGGGAAAGGAAATGGCCACACAAGTCCAGGAAGCGCAGAGAGTCCCATAGGGAATAAAACCAAGGAGAAACATGCTGAGACACATAGTAATCAAATTCGTAAAAATTAAAGGCAAAGAAAAATTATTGAAAGCAGCAAGGGAAAAACAACAAATAACATACGAGGGAACTCCCATAATGTTAACAGCTGATTTCTCAGCAAAAACTCTACAAGCTAGAAGGGAGTGGCATGATATATTTAAAGTGGTGAAAGGGAAGAACCTACAACCAAGGTTATTCTACCCAGCAAGGATCTCATTCAGATTCGATGGAGAAATCAAAACCTTTATACAGACAAGCAAAAGCTAAGAGAATTCAGCACCACCAAACCAGCTCTACAACAAATGCTAAAGGAACTTCTCTAAGAGGGAAACACAAGAGAAGAAAAGGACCTACAAAAACAAACCCAAAAGAATAAAGAAAATGGTCATAGGAACATACATATCGATAATTACCTTAAACGTGAATGGATTAAATGCTCCAATCAAAAGACACCGGCTGGCTGAATGGATACAAAAACAAGATCCATATATATGCTGTCTACAACAGACCCACTTCAGAGCTAGGGACACATACAGACTGAAAGTGAGGGGATGCAAAAACACATTCCATGCAAATGGAAAGCAAAAGAAAGCTGGAGTAGCAATATCATATCAAATAAAATAGACTTTAAAATAAAGAATGTTACAAGAGACAAGGAAGGACACTACATAATGATCAAGGGATCAATCCAAGAAGAAGATATAACAATTATAAATATACATGCACCCAACATAGGAGCAACTCATTACATAAGGCAAATGCTAACAGCTCTAAAAGAGGAAATCAACAGTAACACAATAATAGTGGGGGACTTTAACACATCACTTACACCAATGGACAGATCATCCAAACAGAAAATTAATAAGCAAACACAGCTTTAAATGACACAATAGACCAGATAGATTTAATTGATATTTATAGGACATTCCATCCAAAAACAGAAGATTACACTTTCTTCTCAAGTGTGCACAGAACATTCTCCAGGATGGATCACATCGTGGGTCACAAATCAAGCCTCAGTAAATTTTAGAAAATTGAAATCATATTAAGCATCTTTCTGACCACAACGTTATGAGATTAGAAATCAATTACAGGAAAAAAAACATAAGAAACACAAACACATGGAGGCTAAACAATACGTTACTAAATAACCAAGAGATCACTGAAGAAATCAAAGAGGAAATCAGAAAATACCTAGAGACAAAGGACAATGAAAACACGATGATCCAAAACCTGTGGGATGCAGCAAAAGCAGTTCTAAGAGGGAAGTTTATAGCTATACAAGTCTACCTCAAGAAACCAGAAAAATCTCAAATAAACTATCTAACGTTACACCTAAAGTAACTAGAGAAAGAAGTACAAACAAAACCCAAAGTTAGCAGAAGGAAAGAAATCATACAGATCAGAGCAGAAATAAATGAAATAGAAACAAAGAACAGTAGCAAAGGTCAATAAAACTAAAAGGTGATTCTTTGAGAAGATAAACAAAATCAATAAACCATTAGCCAGACTCATCAAGAAAAAGAGGGAGAGGACTCAAATCAATAAAATTAGAAATGAAAAAGGAGAAGTTACAACAGACACGGGAGAAATACAAAGCATCCTGAGAGACTACTACAAGCAACTCTATGCCTATAAAATGGACAACCTGGAAAAAATGGACTAATTCTTAGAAAGGTATAACCTTCCAAGACTGAACCAGAAAGAAATAGAAAATATGAACAGACCAATCACAAGTAATGAAATTGAAACTGTGATTAAAAATTTTCCAATAAACAAAAGTCCAGGACCAGATGGCTTCACAGGTGAATTCCAGCAAACATTTAGAGAAGAGCTAACGCCCATCCTTCTCAAATTCTTCCAAAAAACTGGAGAGGAAGGAAAACTCCCAAACTCATTCTATGAGGCCACCATCACCCTGATACCAAAACCAGACAAAGATACTACAAAAAAGAAAATTACAGACCAATATCACTGATGAATATAGATGCAAAAATCCTCAACAAAATACTACCAAACAGAATCCAACACCACACTAAAAGGATCATACACCATGATCAAGTGGGATTTACCCCAGAGATGCAAGGATTCTTCAATATACACATATCAATCAATGTAATACACCATATTAACAAATTGAAGAATAAAAACCATATGATCATCTCAATAGATGCAGAAAATGCTTCTGACAAAATTCAACACCCATTTATGATAAAAACTCTCCAGAAAGTGGGCATAGAGGGAACCTACTTCAACATAAAAAAGGCCATATACAACAAACCCACAGCAAACATCATTCTCAATGGTGAAAACCTGAAAGCATTTCCTCTAAGATCAGGAACAAGACAAAGATGTCCACCCTCACCACTATTATTCAACATAGTTTTGGAAGTCCTAGCCACAGCAATCAGAGAAGAAAAAGAAATGAAAGTAATAGAAATTGGAAAAGAAGAAGTAAGACTGTCAGTGTTTTCAGATGACATGGTACTATACATAGAAAATCCTAAAGATGCCACCAGAAAAGGAGAGCTAATCAATGAATTTGGTAAAGTTGCAGGATATAAAACTAATGCACAGAAATCTCTCGCATTCCTAAACACCAATGATGAAAAATGTGAAAGAGATATTAAGGAAACATTCCCATTGCAACAAAAAGAATAAAATACCTAAGAATAAACCTACCTAGGGAGAGAAAAGACTTGTATGCAGAAAACTGTAAGACACTGATGAAAGAAATTAAAGATGATACAAATAGATGGAGAGATATACCATGTTCTGGATTGGAAGAATCAATATTGTGAAAATGACTATATTATCCAAAGCAATGTACAGATTCAATGCAATCCCTATGAAATTACCAATGGCATTTTTTTCAGAACTAGAACAAAAAATCTTAAAATTTGTATGGAGACAAAAAGACCCCAAATAGTCAAAGCAGTCTTGAGGGAAAAAAACGGAGCTGGAGCAATCAGACTCCCTGACTTCAGACTATACTACAGTGCTACAGTAATCAAGACAATATGGTACTGGCACAAAAACAGAAATATAGATCAATGGAACAGGATAGAAAGCCCAGAGATAAACCCATGCACATATGGTCACCTTATCTTTGATAAAGGAGGCAAGAATATAAAGTGGAGAAAAGACAGCCTCTTCAATAAGTTGTGCTGGGAAAACTGGACAGCCACATGTAAAAGAATGAAATTAGAACACTCCCTAACAGCGTACACAAAAATAAACTCAAAATGGATTAGAGACCTAAATGTAAGACTGGGCAGTATAAAACTCTTAGAGGAAAACATAGGAAGAATACTCTTTCACATAAATCACAGACAGATCTTTTTTTATCAACCTCCTAGAGTAATGGAAATAAAAACAAAATAAACAAATGGGACCTAATGAAACTTAAAAGCTTTTGCACAGCAAAGGAAACCATAAACAAGACAAAAAGCCAAACCTCAGAATGGGAGAAAATATTTGCAAATGAATCATGGGACAAAGGATTAATCTCCAAAATATATAAACAGCTCATGCAGCTCAATATTAAAAAAACAAACAACCCAATCCAAAAATGGGCAGAAGACCTAAATAGACATTTCTCCAAAGAAGACATACAGATGGCCATGAAACACATGAAAAGCTGCTCAACATCACTAATTATTAGTGAAATGCAAATCAAAACTACAATGAGGTATTACCTCACACCAGTTAGAATGGGCATCGTCAGAAAATCTACAAACAACAAATGCTGGAGAGGGTGTGGAGAAAAGGGAACCCTCTTGCACTGTTGGTGGGAATGTAAATTGTTATAGCCACTATGGAGAACAGTATGGAGGTTCCTTAAAGAACTAAAAATAGAATTACCATATGCTCCTGCAATCCCACTACTGGGCATATACCCAGAGAAAACCATAATTCGAAAAGACACATGCACCCCAGTGTTCATTGCAGCACTATTTACAATAGCCAGGTCATGGAAACAACCTAAATGCCCATCGACAGATGAATAGATAAAGAAGATGTGGTACATATATACAATGGAATATTACTTAGCCATAAAAAGGAGTGAAATTGAGTCACTTGTAGAGACATGGATGCATATAGAGACTGTCATACACAGTGAAGTAAATCAGAAAGAGAAAATCAAATATCGTATATTAACGTATATATGTGGAATCTAGAAAATGGTACAGATGAACCGGTTTGCAGAGCAGAAATTGAGACACAGATGTAGAGGAAAAACGTATGGACACCATAGGGGAAAGTGGGGGTGGGGGGCGGTTGTGGTGTGATGAATTGGGAGATTGGGATTGACATATATACACTGATGTGTATAAAATGGATGACTTATAAGAAAAATAAAAAAAGAAAGAATAAACATTTTTATAAAGTATGAAAAACCGATCATAAATCAAGCCAGAAGGTAAAGAATAAATCAGGTCATACGTGAATATTAATGCTTAGAGTAAGCAGTGATTTAGAAACCAGAAAGGCATTAAAAAACAAACTGGGAGGGGAAACAAAGTAAAGAAGTTGCACAAAGTTCTAACAACTATTAAATAATCCATAGAAACAAAGAGTAGGGTGAAGCAGCAAATACTGCAAATTTAATGCTCAAATATCAAGATGCCCTTACATTTAATAACAATGTTCTGGCCTCGCTTTTTAAGCTCTTCTAAGACAGAGCCAACTCTGAACATATAGGTGAGTGGGTGCTCTAATTAGAAAGATAAATGTGTTTAAGTGACCTCAAAGTAGCCTTAAATAAGAGCAAAGGAATCATTTCATTTTTAAAATCTTGAGACTTCACATTAAGGTAGTTCAGAAAATTCACAATTGAATAGGTACCCTCAAACATACTCGATATCAAACATGTAGTAAAAATAGATAATAATTATAGGCAGCCAAAATATCACAACTAAGCTATAGATAAAATTAAAATGTATGAGAACTTTAAAAATAGAAAGGAAAGAAGTGAGCAGGGATAAAGATGGGCCTGGCTTATCTTAGGAACATAAAACAGGTAATGTACCTGGGTCAGAAACTCCTATAGGATAATCGTAACTCAATTCATCATGAGAGATGGCAAACTTGAGTCAAGGTCAGTGTGAAAGTTAGGAGATGGAGGGTGGTATGGTAGAGATCTCTCACTCATAAGAAGAGAAGGAAAAGAAGGTACATTTGGAGCTCTGTCTTATAAGAGGGCTAAGGACCTGAGGAGGTGAAATCACTCTGACTCACCCTTGTGATCAGTAACTGAACAAAGAGTGATAATTCAGCCAGGGACAGTGCCCTGAGTCATCATTTTAAGAGTTGGCTCTGCATTGAGAAACCTTGGATCTGTGCCACCACAAATCTGCTAGCCAGGGGCAGGTATGCAGAGGGATGGGGATGGAATATAAAAATAAACCCCAAATACTCAAATAACTTTCCACACAAAATGAGCCAAGTGAATATTACAAAACACAACCAGAAATCTAATCATACCACAGCATTCACGCCAATTAGGATGGCTATATTATCCCAAAACAAAAAACAAACCCCAGAAAATAACAATTGTTAGCAAAGAGAGAATGGTTAGGAGAGAATGGAACACTTGGGCATTGCTGTTGGGAACATAAAATAGTGCAACCACTTTGGAAAACAGTATGGCAGTTCCTCAAAAAATTAAAACTAGAATTACTATATGATCCAGCACTTCCACTTCTGGGTATATGTACAGAAAATAATTGAAATTAGGGATTCAAACAGATATTTGTACACCCATGTTCATAGCAGTATTATTCACAGCACCCAAGAGTGGAAGCAATCCAAGTGCCCATCGACATTTAAATGGATAAACAAAATGTAGTATATATACACAATAGAATTTTATTCAGCTTTCAAAGGGAAGGAAATTCTGACGTGTACTACAACATGGATGAAACTTGAGGACATTATGCTAAGTGAAATAAGCCGGTCAAAAAAGTACAAATACTATATAATTACATTTATATGAGGTACTAGGCTAGTAAATTTACAGAGACAGAAAGTAGAATGGTGGTTGCCAGGGGCTGGAGGAAAGGGGGAATAAGGAGTTAGTATTTTATGACTACAGAGTTTTAGTTGGGGAAAAAAAAACCAAGTTCCGAAGATGAACAGTAGTGATAGTTGCACAACAATGTAAATGTACTTAATTCCACTGAACTGTACACTTAAAAATAGTTAAAATGGTAAATATTTTGTACATTTTGCCATGATAAAAAAGAAAGAAAAAATCGCAAACAAAATTAAATAGAATAATACTGTTATTCTAGATAAAATATTTAAGCATCTGATAAAGTCTAAAGTAAGTATAATGAAAATGCTGATGCAAATGTCATATAGGAATATACTGTATTTGGATATGTAATGATGTTGATAGGACCCAAGGTCTGTAACATCATGCTTGGTAGATGATAGATAGATAGATAGAGAGATAGAGAGATAGATAGATAGACAGATAGACAGATAGATTCCCCTCTCATATATACCTCATTGCCACAAAATGGCTGCTGCATTTCTAGAGTCATTTCCACATTGAATGCAAGAAGTAGGCAGGAAGAGATAACAGGCTTTCCTCATGAGACTTTCCATTTTAACCAGAAAGGGAAAGCCTCCTTAAATATTATCCTGATATACTTCTCTCTCCACGACTAATGCAAATGCCCAATTTTACATTATTCAGCAACCAAAGAGAATGCAATTATCCCAACTGGCTTAAATCAATCATGATTTGTAATCTGAAGATGGAAATGTGCCTAGTGATCTTCCCTCTGCCTTCTTCTCTTTTCTGGAAAAATCAAGGCTATGTTTGCATTTAAGGAAAGGGGAAATAGCTCTTGGGTATGTAATAAGGAGAGTCTGAAACACTTAACAAGAAGAAAAATGAACCCAGAAGAAAGTTGTGGAATACAGGAAAAAAAGAGTCAGCAAAGACATTGATATACTGGTAAACCAAATTTTTGTTATTAAAAAACTACTTTGTAGTATTGTTTACAAAAATAAATGAATAAATAGCTGCATTACTTTATAATAGAATAATAAGGGGCTTATTAATTGGTAAGTTAAAATATGATAGGGTCCTTTTCATCTTCAGGAGAAAGACTGAAATACTGAATTAAAAGATTTGGTTAGAAAAATATGTAGTTAATATGTTTTCTAAGAATTTAAGAATGGAATCTACTGATTCCAAATGAGCAAAGGAAAACCAAACAAGGCTGTCTGTAGAAAACTTTGTCACTCCAAAGAAGCCCTAATGGCAGAAGAAAAACAAGAAACAAGAAAAGGAAAAAAACAGGAAGTTTACCTATTAAAAGGCAGAGATTATCAGCTTGGAAAATTTTTTAAATTCACTTATATCATCCATAAGAGAGAAAAAGTTGAAGAATAAAGCCACACTTTTTTCCACCCTCAATCTGAAAATATTAAATATTGTTGATAGAGTTGAAACCTTTTTATAGAATTTGCTCTGATAGAATGCTCCTCAAAATCCCACCCTCTCCTTTGTTTATACTTTTGTTCAACTTTTCTTTATATTTTTATGGACTGCTGTTTGTACAGATGCATCCCTGAACAATATATTTATAATTTTTCTATTTTAAACGTATTATGAATGCGAATATAATATCTAGTCTTCTGCAACATCTTGCTTCAACATTATATTTGTGAGATTTATACATATGAGATTTTTTCATTGTTGCTGATGAATAGTATTCTATTGTTGAAAAAACAATTTTTCATTTTGGATATTTAGGGGGTTTTGCCCAAGTTTTTGTAATTGCAAACAATGCTGCTATAAATTTTCTTGTACAAATCTCCTTGCTCACATATGTAAGAAGTCATTTGGGATATATAACAAAGAGTGAAATTGCTGGTTTATGAGACATGTTTATACATTCAGCTTTACTAGATTTCATCAAACTGTGCTCCAATGTAATGTCCCAGATTATAGTCCTACCACCAGTAATGAGAATTCCCATTAATCTGCACTCCCATTAATTTGGTATTGCGAGACTCCCTAGTGTTTACTGATCTTATTGGTGTGAAATAGTTTCTAGTTGTGATTTTAATTTGCATTTTCCTGCATTTCAATGAGTTTGAGCATCCTTTACACTATGTTTATTGGCCAGTTGGTTTTCCTAGTTTATGAATTTCCTTTTCATACCCTTTGTCCATTTTCCCGTTGGTTTGTTTCTGGGTGCATTTTCCTGATTAGTAGGAGTTCACTATATATTCTGCATAATAATCTTTGTGGAATATACACATTTTAAATAACTTCTCCCAGTTATCTTTTCACTTTCCTTGTGGGGTCTTTTGAGGAGCAAAATTTCTTAATATTAGCATCATTTCGTTTGTCAGTCTTTCCTTGAATAGATATTCCTTTAGAGTCTTAACAAAATTCTTCCTTAGGCCAAGATCATGAAGACAGTTTGCCATATTTTCTTCAAAATGGTTGAAGTTTTGGTGTTTTACATTTAGGTTCTTTGATACAGCTGGAGCAATGGCCAACATGGAATCCTTACTTTGGCAGATTTTATGAGCACAGAAGCAAAGCCTTTGTCAGCAGTTCTTTTGGGGAATAGGCTTCTCCAGCATCTTACTGATCTGAGTCGAAGGCACTGCAGCTCTTAGCAACCTGCTCTCTCCTTTTTTTTTTTTTTTTTAACAGCTTTATTAGAGTATAATTGCTTTACAATGGTGTGTTAGTTTCTGCTATATAACAAAGTGAATCAGTTATACATATACATATGTTCCCATATCTCTTCCCTCTTGCATCTCCCTCCCTCCCACCCTCGCTATCCAACCCTTCTAGGTGGTCACAAACCACCGAGCTCATCTCCCTATGCTATGCGGCTGCTTCCCACTAGCTATCTATTTTACATTTGGTAGTGTATATATCTCCATGCCACTCTCTCACTTTGTCACAGCTTACCCTTCTCCCTCCCTATATCCTCAAGTCCATTCTCCAGTAGGTCTGTGTCTTTATTCCCCTCTTATCCCTATGTTCTTCATGACCATTTTTTTTTCCTTAGATTCCATATATATGTGTTAGCATATGGTATTTGTTTTTCTCTTTCTGACTTACTTCACTCTGTATGACAGACTCTAGGTCCATCCACCTCACTACAAATATCTCAATTTCGTTTCTTTTTATGGCTGAGTAATATTCCATTGTATATATGTGCCACATCTTCTTTATCCAATCATCTGATGATGGACACTTAGAACACTCCCTAACACCATACACAAAAATAAATTCAAAATGGATTAAAGACCTAAATGTAAGGCCAGAAACTATCAAACTCTTAGAGGAAAACATAGGCAGAACACTATGACATAAATCACAGCAAGATCCTTTTTGACCCACCTCTTAAAGAAATGGAAATAAAAACAAAGATAAACAAATGGGACCTAACGAAACTTAAAAGCTTTTGCACAGCAAAGAAAACCATAAACAAGACCAAAAGACAACCCTCAGAATGGTAGAAAATATTTGCAAATGAAGCAACTGACAAAGGATTAATCTCCAAGATTTACAAGCAGCTCATGCAGCTCAATGTCAAAAAAACAAACAACCCAATCCAAAAATGGGCAGAAGACCTAAATAGACATTTCTCCAAAGAAGATATACAGACTGCCAACAAACACATGAAAGAATGCTCAACATCATTAATCATTAGAGGAATGCAAATCAAAACTACAATGAGATATCATCTCACACCAGTCAGAATGGCCATCATCAAAAAATCTACAAACAGTAAATGCTGGAGAGGGTGTGGAGAAAAGGGAACACTCTTGCACTGCTGGTGGGAATGTAAATTGATACAGCCACTATGGAGAACAGTATGAAGGTTCCTTAAAAAACTACAAATAGAACTACCATACGACCCAGCAATCCCACTACTGGGCATATACCCTGAGAAAACCATAATTCAAAAAGAGTCACGTACCAAAATGTTCATTGCAGCTCTATTTACAACAGCCAGGACATGGAAGCAACCTAAGACTCCTTTCTTATGCAACGCTGTTTCCTAGGGCAAGCGTGCTTCTGGAGCTCTTGGTTATTGTTCAAAATTTTGCTCGGTCATAAACTCATATCCCATTTCTTCCTTAGTCTCTGGTAATTGACCAATCTTAAGATGGCACTCTCTTTTCTCAGGGCAACCCAATGTACTATCCTTCTAGGAAAGATATTACTCAGGGATGTCCAGGTCCTTTTCTGATCTTGCCTACAACGTGACCTATTCAGCAGTTTCACCCACCAAATTTTTTTTAAAAAGAGGAAAATAAACTCACTAGTTTAAACTCTAGGTTAGAGTAATGTGCTTTACTCTACAACCATGGATGCTTTGGCCAGCCAATAAATACATATTACTTACACTCAGTCAATCTAAATTTTAATGTCTCCTATTTTCTAAATTTATCTACCAAATATATAAATATTAACATAGACAAAAATCCCTGTTAAAATGTTGAGTTCCATCTATATAACTCAATTTGGTTATAGATAGTAAAAAAATAAAGCCCATAAATTGAGCTCCCTCAAACTGATGTGTTTTGTTATTCTCTCCTTCTCACCAGTAGTTCAGTACTGGGTTTCCCTCTACTCTCTCACGTAACTTCATCACCATCAGAGGAGTCCCCATATGTTGAGGGCTTTGTGTAATGAACACAGAGGTTGATATGGCTGTGGATGCCCTTTCTTAGACCACGTCTGGCCCTATTACCTCATATAATAAGTTTACATAAAATTATAGTTGCAGAAAGGAGAGCAAGAAAAAGAGAATGAATTCTTCAACTCCTGTCAACGGAACGTCTTTACCAGAAAAGGGTGGGGAAAATGAATTCTGAGTAGTGAAAGTGATTCCAAGCTGTGCTCAAACAGGAAATCATATCTGGTTCTTGACAGGGCCTGGAGGTAAAAGACAAGCCTAACATAGACTTTACTGATGTTCCTCATGCTACAAGTCGAGGTCACTTCGTTCAGGGTCAAACAGGTAACTGGAAATGCTGGGGTTTGAATCCGTGGTTTTACCAAGTTAAGTCAGTTCAGTCTAACTTGTGCCTTTTATAACCAACCAGGTTGTGCACCAGGAGCAGAGTAAAAAGGGACCTGACAAGGACGATGCTGATTTGGAAGTGGAGGCTCCTGAAGGCCATGAGACAAGGCCTAGGGAAAGGGGGTTGAAAAATTCCTCAACTCTTTTCATTCGAATGAAGAAAATATCAAGTGCTCTAGAGAGGGTGAGGAGTCAAAGATGTGGAACTTTGGGATAAATGCAGCAAGCTGATTTTCAGTGTGCTCTAGGTGCTTATAAGTCAGAGACTGAGGAAAATTTGTACAACTTAGGAATATCTGCTAAGAGGAGAAACACATTTTGTGTTCACTTCATATTCTCCCTAACCTTTATATCTTTTACAGTTCAATTTTAGTAATTAAATTCCAGGAAGCAAAAAAGAAATAAAAGTTGGGGGGAGATACTTGGAAGGCAATTCCATAAGGGATTCAGAAGGAATCATGTAGGAAAAAATACTGCTCCAGAAGAGGCAGGATAGAAACTGAAACTTTTCTTAATTGGCCTGAAGAAATCTCTTAGGACCTAGAGGAACTTCCTAGAAGTAGAGATAAAAGACATTTAGTTCCGTTATTGCATCTGTGAGGATAATATTTGATGAGGTGATAATAGTTAGAGGAGATAAAAGGGATGATTTTATGTAAAATAAACAAAAATGAGGCTGAACAGCAAACTAACTCTCAGGATGCAAATGCTTAGTCATATTGAAAACAATTTCTGTTGGAAGAAAATTGATAAAGATCCACCTGTCTGAATCTTCAGAAGATTTTGGATTATAAACTGATGCAGTGAATTAACATCTTGAACAATGAAGGGATCATTTACAATCTCTTGATGGAGCAAAATTTTCAATGAAGAAAAATGAAACCAGGTTAAAAAAAAAAGCTGTTTGGTGATTTGGGCACCATATTACAAATGTATATGATAACTTAAATGGAAAAAAAACAGAAAATGAAGCAGATCAAAAGTGATAAATATAAATGGTACTACCTTATAATTTATAGTTTATAATATTCAGATTATAGTATACAGTTAAGATGTACCAATTCTCTATAGCTTGAAGTTTTTAAAAAATCTCTCTGCAGCGTACACAATATACGGTATGAATGAAATACACATTTACTTAAATGTTTCTGCTTATGTTAGGTAGAGAGAAGCCCCCTCCTTCGGATAAGAAAAGCTGCTTATACATATGCAGCTGATTCAGACAATAATTGTAAAACATGTTCTAAGATAGGCAGATGGGATTAATTTACTACTACAGTATTTCACCATGACAAGGGAGACACTTGCAAAGATTATCAAACCCATTTTCTCTTTTTATTGTTTGAAAATCAAAAGATTAAAAACCTATTAGATGAGTCTTTGGTTCAATTTGTGCTTCAACTGGTCCATAAGACATTTTTCAGAGATCAAATTACTGAAAATGGAGAAAATACTGTAAATGAATAACACTTTTTCTATTACCAAAAAAATCTCTCAAACATCTGGTATAATGTTCTGTACTCTCAAAGCAGATACATTGTGTGCTTTACACTCAAATTAAGTTTGAGTATATAAACTCTACTTTCTGATTTTTATGATAAAAATTAAATATATTGAGCTTCTCTGGTGGCGCAGTGGTTGAGAATCTGCCTGCTAATGTAGGGGACACGGGTTCGAGCCCTGGTCTGGGAGGATCCCACATGCCACGGAGCAACTAGGCCTGTGAGCCACAACTACTGAGCCTGCACGTCTGGAGCCTGTGCTCCGCAACAAGAGAGGCCGCGATAGTGAGAGGCCCGCGCACCGCGATGAAGAGTGGCCCCTGCTTGCCACAACTAGAGAAAGCCCTCGTACAGAAACGAAGACCCAACACAGCAAAAATAAATTAATTAATTAATAAATGAAATCAAAGCACTTGTAATTAAAAAAAAAATTAAACATATTATCAAGGGCATATTATCCTAGATGAAATTCGATTCTTTTAACAAAGAAGAAGTTTAGAAAGTGTCTAGGCAATTATATATAAGCTAATTATGACAACACTATGGAAAAGTTTATCACTTCCCATACATTCTCCTCAATCTTTCACAAGCATTTAATTTTTCTCGGCAAAGACTGAATTCACAGTCATTAACTAAAACATAAGCCCTTTCTTTTTTCTTTAATACTTGTACCACTTTTGGAATAAGTGGTGCAGTTAAGTAAAGGAATCATTTTAACACTCATTAGGTCAAACTCTAGTGCTTTTGACCAAAACCCTCTGTGAGTTTAAAGTCACTTTTCATAGTAAGGTAAAAAAAATGACATACACTACTAAATCCCTAAACTCTGAGGTTATGCTACCTTTTCTTAATTATATATGCTTAAAATGTTAGACCTCTAGGGCTTGTGAGTGTCTTATTAGCTTACTCTCAAATTTCCATATTTAGCTTAAAGTAGTTCAGAAATAAAATTGATAGTGCTATATAGTAAGAAAAGACAATAATATGTTACAAATAATTGTCATTAATAAACTCAGAATAACCTTACTAGTTATTCAACATTATAATAATCATAATTCATAACTTGCAATTGTTAATATGGTATAACTTTTATGGTACATAAACTAATATGTGTCACTAAAATTGTAAGTCCTTCTATCACAAAAATGGGACTGAAATCTTAACTTCATTAGCTTTTTCAAACTCAAGTTTCAATAAATTAATCAGCTTTCAACATCCCTTTAGCTTTTATATCTACTGGTAGTTAAATGTTAATATATTGTTACATTTATAATATGTTAGGGCATAACATTTATATTTAATTATAATTTTCATTGAATAATTTCTATCAAATTATGGTATATTTATGAGATATATAATATATATATTATATATAATACACATATATAATTTGAGAAATGTTGCTACTTTACATTTTACTTTATTATACATATATGTTCAATCAGTACAAATCATGTTTTATAGGATAGCTTACACCTCTAGATTTTTCAGGCATTTCCACAGTTAAGTGCCTTCAAGTTATCAAAATTAGGAGATTTTTAATGAGTAATATAAACAAATATAAGTGAAAAGGAAGAATGCCAATATGTTGAAAATTCTAATAAACTATTCATAAGCATGTCATATGTTAAAACTGATTGGAGTTTTCTGGATATTTTAAGTCAGAAACTCCCTCTTCAGTCTTTCCTAATTACTAAGAAATAATTTTCTATTAATAACTAAGGAATTTAAAATGGAAAGAACATATAATGAAAACTAAAATAGGTTACAAATAAATCTAAGAAAATAGTCTTAAAAGACATCCTTTTATTTATAACAGCTTTATAGCTGAAATAATAGCTTTACAGAGCTATGAAAAATTAATAATTCCTATTATAAGAAGTATCAGGTACTTAGCATAAAATGGCAAACAAGTTTGTTCTGTACTCTTCTGCAATTCGACAAATAATATGAGTTTATAATTTAATCTGAGAAACAATAATGCAATCTTTATAGTCTCCAGCTACTAATTGGAGCATAGGCTATACTTCTTGATGGAATGAATTATTATACAATAAGATAAGCAAGGTTTTTTCTTTCCAACTTTGTTCTTGACATCTAACATTAGGTTTAAAGATACTGATATGGTAAATGACTTGTGCTTTCTTATTCAACAATTGGTTGAGGATAGCATCTGACATAGTGTGGTTGTAACAGATCTTTCTGTGTATGTGCTTTTTTTCATTTTTAATAGACTTTATTTTTTAGAGCACTTTTAGGTTCACAGCAAAACTGAGTGGAAGATAGAGTTTTTCCATATACCTCCTGCCCCCACACATGCATAACCTTGCCCCTTATCGACATCCCCTACAGCGTGGTACGTTTGTTACAACTGGTCACCCTAAAATGACACATCATTATCACCTACAGTCCGTAATTTACATGACGTCTCACTCTTCACGTTTTATATTCTGTGGGTTTGGATAAATGCATAATGACATGTACCCACTGTTATAGTATCATACAGAGTAGTTTCACTGCCTTAAAAATATTCTGTGCTCTACCTATGCATCCTTCCCTCTCACCTAACCCCTGGCAACTATTAATGTTTTTACTGTCTCTATCATTTTGCCTTTTCCAGAATTTCATATAGTTGGAATCATTCAATATGAAGCCTTTTCAGATTGGCTTCTTTCACGTAGCAATATGCATTCAAGGTTCCTCCATATCTTTTCATGACTTGATAACTCATTTCTTTGTAATGCTAAATAATATCCCATTATCTGGATATACCAGTTTATTTATCCATTCATTTACTGAAGGACATCTTGGCTGTTTCCAAGTTTTAGCAATTATGAAATAAGCTTCTATAAACAGCCATTTGTGTAGATACAAGTTTTCACCTCCCTTGGGTAAATACCAAGGAGTTCGAATGATGGATCATATGGTAAGAGCATGCTTAGTTTTATAAGTTATAGCAATTTTAAAATAATAGAATTCTAAGTTAGACACTAGGATAACATTTGTATATTAGGATTAAAAAAAATACAAGGAAAGCAATACTGTCAAAATTGTTTTCCTTGAGTGTAACTAGGCAAGAAAATTTTAAAAAGTAAAAAAAGTTCTTTACCATTTAGATGCACAAATATAACCAACTGAATATTTATTCCAGAAATATGAAAAGAGATCACCATTAAAACGAACATGTAGAAACTTCCATTTCCAATTATATGGTGACTTGGTTCCTCAGACAGACTCAATGAAAACAACTAGCATACCAGATAAATTAAAATAAACATTTTAAAATATGGATATATACTTACAGGAAAGTAAGAAATACTCAACCCAAAATCCATCTGAAGGCAGGAATCTTGAGAGTTAATTACCACAGGCGACTTTTGAAGAAGTGGAAAAACTGAACTTTGCTTTCCATAGCCTCGAGGGCATCAAGGACTGGAAACAAATCTCTGGGCATCTTCATCAAGTGGAGGTGTCTGAAAGGAGACATACCCAACAAACCTCCTTCCCTCAACTTCAAGACAAATGGATTATCTTGAATCTCAGCACTGAAAAAAACAAATAGGTCTGGCTCTAAAATACTGTAACCACAAGCCTAACTTACATCAATTTGGAGTTAGAATTCATACTACTTATATGATCTGAACAAATTCAAGTCAAAATTTTAACTTTATGTGACCTCAAATTGGTAATGCACTCAACTTCTAGAAACTAAGAGAAATCCTCTGAGAAAGCGTCTACTTTTAACCCAGTTCTCAAAGAATTTCTAACAAATAGAATTCCATAGAATTGAAAAACTTGACAAGTCACAACAGAGAAGCAATAGTAACGATAATAAACAGGGAAAGACTTTATGTATTGGAATTACCAGACACAGAATATGAAATAAAAATGTTTGTGATAATTATAAAATAAATATAACTGTGAGATAATTTTTTCAAGGAGTATGAAATTATAAAGAATAAAATGGGGTTCTGCTTCTGGATGAAATGCAATAAGCACATTTCACCTTTTCCCATTGAATGCAACTATGAAACCCAGACAGAATGCATGGATCAACTGTGGCAAGTCTCTGAAATTTTTCTGCAGTAGACAGGTTGGAGAAGAACACCAGAATTTCAAAATAACACTGAATAGGCAGTGAGTTTACCACTTCTTTTCCTCCAGTACTCTTGCCTGAATGCAATGCAGCTGTAAACTCACAAGTGGACCCTGTGGCACAGAGCAAGAGAGAGCTTT